>NW_021938999.1:2190659-2562748 GCF_001715985.3 Manacus vitellinus
GGGTGCGGGAATCGGCGTGTGCTGGAAGCCTTTCCATTGTCAGTGGAACCCCACATAATTTGTAACTAAAAAAATCTTTCCTCCTCTTGCAGCGGAAAGGAAGCTGTTTCCCCGTGATTGGCGGCGCGATTGCCCAGCCGGGGGTGTCACCCGCCCCACGCCTCACGCTGCCTGCCACAGTCTGAGGTGAAACACCTCAAAATAGGGGCAGGCACTTCAGGCTCTCCGGGAGTCAGCTACTGAGGACAAATCACGTACACAATCAGCAGCCTTTGTCAGACGGATTTCCCCCTGCTTTGCTTCACAGCAAGTAGCTGCGATGGAGATTGAAGACCTTTCAAAGCTCAAAGATCCTGAGCACAGCTGTTTTATGCCCAATGTGGCTTTCAGCTGCACAAAAGGAATGTTCACGAAGGTGAAAACCAGATACCAGAGTGATCACCATGCTAGTTTTCTGTGGTTTTAGGTGAATGTGTTGGCTTCTCATCCTCTGCTAAATTAATTGTCCATCTGGCAGGTGCTAAAGCAATCCCCCCATTGCAATTTACTTTGTACTGTAGGAAAGAACTGAAGAAGCACAGGAGGAAAACCTGGGGACGCAAGTCTTTATACAAAGCTGTCCTGGCTTCTCTTCATATCTTCCAAAAGATCAGGCTGGAACAGATGGCAGCCCCTTCTGCTCTACTTATAGGCCCTTTTGCCTGTACTTAAGTGCCTGTAACTGTGTCCAAAAAGTGTAAGGAAGGGAAAATATGGCAGAAAATCCTGATATTACAGCATTAAAATAATTTGAAATGCATGTATATACATGTACCTCCTCAGTTTGGAGGTGTCACAGAAGGGAGTTGGGTCTTATTGTAAAGCAAAAATAATAGGAACCAATGCTTCCAAAGTACTTCTCAGCAATTCTAAATTCTTCAGTTTTACACACGTCTTTGTATAAGTATTCTGTATTTTAGTGGAATGGGAAATATTTTAGCTATAGAATATTGGCTGCATTTTGTTCATTGCAAATGTACATAATGAGATAAAACAGATGGAAGTACTTTACAAGATACTTGATATTTTGTGGGATTTTGGGGAGGGTTGTTTGGTTTTGGTTTGGGTTTTTGGCCGTTTTTTTGGGGGGTGGGTGTGTGTGCATCTTTTGTTTCATAAAACAAACAATTATTGTATAGCCAAAGCCATTTTGAGGAAAATTACACACCTCCCTTGTGTGGTCACAGTGTAAATATCTAAAAATATAGTATACTTTTGATGGATACCTACTGGTACTGTCTTCACCTTCTAAGCACTTGTGTTTCTTGATTATTCTTTTTTCTCATTTCTGTTAGCTTTTGCTGTTCTTGTATAGATCTTACCATTCAAAGAGAGTTCTGGGTGTTACGGGTGATACATTTTGCTTCATACTGTTCTTTTCAGACCAGCTGGCTGGTAGCTGTTCCTAAGGGCCTTGTAACCAGGCTCTTTTGTTAGGATTTTATTTGCTTTTTAATAGGGGTATGCAGGAAAGGGAAGGAAAAAGGTCTATTTTCAGACCCTGTGTTTCATTAAATATGCAAAAGCTGTTTCTGTTTTTATATCATGGCTAAGCATCGAGTCCTGAAGGGAAGTGGAAATATCCATATCTGGTGGTACATCCAAGGGATCCACTGAAGAATAGATTTTTGTCTTTGATATTTCTGTTTAGAGCAATATCAGTGAAGAGCTGCTATTTCTGCATAAAAATTAAAATTTAAGCAAAGTTCTCTCAAAGAAAGCCACCAGGTAGAATTGCCTATCTGTATTTTGAAGAAATCACAGTTGTTTATTCGAGACTGTCCTCTGAATTTCTCACTGTAATCCTTAGGGTTCAAGCTGTGTTACCCATTGCTGATGTCTGTGAGCTTCATGGGAAGATGCTCTTCTTTCATATTTTTCCATTTCAGGATACCAGCTCATAGCACCAAGGTACTGAAATACATTGGAAATTGCATAATGTGTATCAATATAAGCAAGTGTCATGACTTTAAAGATCTGTATTATAAATATCTATTTAATAAACAGATTTTATTATCCTTGTCAGACTTACCTTTGACAGAAAATTGAATTTTGTCTTTAAATGTGAATCTCTACAGCAATTGAGTTTCACAGTTTAAATATTCGCACAATTTCAGAACTAACATTCTACAATCAAAAATGAAGTAAAAAGGTGAGAAAAACTTTCTACTTAATTTTTCTAATGCTGTGAATCATACATTAAAGGTTTTATTAAAGACGGAACTATATAAAGGAAAGAAAAAGTTAGTTCTCCAAGGATTATTTTTTTTTAATAGTGTTTCCCAAATCTTGATCTTGTCTCAGTCCTGAATTAGGTCACAATTTAGTTTTCTTATTTTCCATAAGATGAAGAGAAAGTTGATTACACCAAAAAACAAGCAGGTGTAATGGAGAATGCATCTCTCCACAGGAAAAAAAATTCCCACTGTCTCTTCCATCTTGTGTTATTCTCAGTGACAAGTAGAACTGTCTGGAACAAGTGCAGACCTCGCTGTAGCGACCACATCAGCATGGCTGGGGGAGATCAGGAGTGGGAGCTGTGATTACTGTCACCACACGGGAGGGACATGTCAACAGGGCAGCCCGGGAGTGAACAAAACGGAGGAAGATCTTCTTTCCCTCAATACCCTTCTTGGTTGGGCCTGAAGAAAACATCAGCCCACTCACTGCATAACCACTTGGTAATTGAAAAAGAGGAACTGTCTTTGTGGTTGGAAGTGGGTTTGGAGCTGTGAAGACACAAGTTCTCTTTTTTTGAGCAAACCACATTGTTTTTCTCTGCAGGGAGCTCACCGAAGAGGACTGAGTTTGCATTGATACTGGATCGACGTCAAATAACGTATTAGTTATTTTACTGTTAAAAGGCTCATTCACTTCTTCTCTCTGTCTACTGAACCTCTAAAAGTTTAGGAATCCTAGCTCACTCTGGAGGTAACTGAATCATCTATTAAGTTACAGCTCATTTCAGATTCAGTCACTGCATTTCCTTTCTCAGAGATTTTACATTATCTGTTTCAGACAAGTAATAGTCTGGAAGAAAGAGGATCTGAAGCCTATAGTGGTTTTTTTTTTTCTCTATATTGAATTTGTATGCTGTAGATTTCAATTACAGAAGGACATGAATTAGCAACAAAAGTTGCAAAAGATGACAAGTTTTAATTTAATTGGTCAGTAAGGCCTCAGATGATTCCATATGGATGTGGAAGTGTAATGTCAGTAGGAAGAATCCTCTCCTTTGGTGGGCAGGCGGTGCAGCAGAGCGTCCTTGCTGTGAGAGTGAGCAGGCTAGAGCCTGAGAACCAATGCTGTGGGACAATAAGTTCTTTCATTTCTTGCACGAATGCTGTCTTGGGTGCCAGCTAGAACTTTTTCTTTCCCTGTAGTGCCCATTATACATATCATTTTGTTTGCTGTATCTTTTCTAGCCCTCATTTTTTACATCAGATTGTTTACTTCAAGAAAAGTAATTTGTGCCCTTCCATTTTGCTCATCGGAGGATAATATTGATTTTGCTTTGGATGTACAATCCTACTTTCAAGTTATGGGAAAATCTAGCTTTTTCAAGAGCTCCTCAGCGGTTCCTTGAGGTCTGAAGAATAAGACTACAGCACTCTCCTTTTAAAGACTGTGGGGAAGACGGACCAAGCAACATAGTGGGGATTTGAGATCTCTCTCATTTATTGATCGTTGCCTACAGCAACTGTGGAACAGTTCTGTAGCTGCTCTGCAAATTAGAGGAAAACATTATTCTTTCCCCAGCCCAGCTAGCATCTAACCTTGCATCAGAGTTTGTCTTCAAAATTGTATGGTGCAGGTTTTGTTGAAACACATTTTATTCTTTACTTGGTTTATACCTCAGCAGATGTATGACTTCTTTAGTTTTACCCTCAACAGTAGCCATGAGTGGAGTAAATAATTTAATCTTGATTTATTCACCGGTATTAAAAGGAAGAGTTATTCCTTCCTGTAAGTTTCCTGACAGTTTTTGAATTCAATATAGTGAAATTCCCCCTTCAGGCATTAGTCAGCCACCATGGAGCTCAAGAATCTCACTAGTAAAAAAAAGCAAAAGAAAAACATGTTCTTTCCTTACTGCAATCTGCAGATCCGTTGTTAGAGCACATTTCCTTAACAACAGAAATCTTGCTCTGGCTTTGAAACGTCAGTTCTTGTTTGCAGCGTGACTGACCCCCCACCCTGCTCAGCATGGTTCTGACCAGGAAGCCTCGTCATTACTGAGTGGAGGAGAGCACAGGCAAGTGCATTCAAAATCCACCCTTTTCGCTGTAAGCGCTAAGCACAAAGTACGTACTTGCCCTCTAAAATCTGGCTTGAGGTTGATAGTTTACTCCCAATAGGTCAAATATGTAATGCAACTCAGCAACAACTGCCATTTGGATCCTGACGGCTGACTTAATAACTGTAATGTAGTTTTTATTTCTTTTTTATTTTCTTTTTTTTCTTTTAATTCTCTATCTGGCATATAACCACCCTAAGTAATAGGCATGAACCACACCTTGGGTGTGCTGGGGCTCACACTACCAGATCCTTACTGCAGCCACATGGTGTGTCAGGGCTGGCCCTGTCCTACCAGTCCTGCTCTGCTGCTGCTGCTGCCCTACAGGAGGCCAAAGGCTAAGATCCATGCCATCGAAGGTCAGACTTGGGTCTAGACCTGAGGCTTCTCTGTTGCATCAGATTGTCTCTGGTACTTTAATTGTCTTGCTTCTGTGTGGATTTTGCCAGTTGATGCAAATATTGAGGGGGGGGGGGAAGAGAGTAGTCTTTATGCATCAGTGTTCTTGCAGGTGTATGGCTCCACCTCATAAAGCAAGACTGAGAACATGCATATCTTGATCAGCCTGATTTTTATGTTCAGGGAGTTCACTTATATCAGCTCCAGGCCAACTAGAGCCGCTGGTGCAGTGAAGTATATTGTTTTTATAGTAAAAAGAGAATATGCTTAACAAATCTAAAAGCTTAACAAATGTATGCTGTAGGATTTTAACATATAACATATATGTTATATATATATATATTTTAACATATAACTAAATGAAATTGAACAGGCTGCAAACTGGTTTGAGAAGATGGATAAAAACTATCAATTTTTCTTTTTCATAACTATTATGTGCAGTCAACGACTGTTGCTTAATGCTTATGATCCATCAATAAGAAAATCTCCAGTCAGTCCACTTGTTTCACCTCAGAGAGAATTATCTAAAAGTGCATCTTTGTTTCTGATTGCATTCTACTAAGTAAAGACACTCAAATTTCCCTAAGACCTTAGGAATATCTGGAATTTAGCACAGACAACCAAGTTATTTTAATTGGTACATTCCTGGCTATCCTATTATTACTTTCAATTAAGGACTCTTCCCATGGTATGTTAGGATGGCACATACAAATTATGTCAGTGCTTTATGTGGATATCTACTTTGCTCATACTCATCAGCTCAACCTGAAGAAGTTGCCCAGTAAGAACTAACCTAGCTGATTTTTTCTTTTTATAACTAAAATACTGCTGTATGTGTAGCACAGCAGTGCCTGAAGCTCTGTACAGATTTAGTGCCCAACTGCCTTTTAACACATGAGAACGCAGTGGCTAATCTGGAGAGAGGAAATGTTAAACTCAGAAAACACCCACAGCAGTTCATCTCATAAAACTAACCATCCTTTAATAAATATTGATTCTGTGTGCTACAGCCTGAAGTAGTGAAATTTAGTTCAGTTTCTTTAATCAATTTTCTTTCTGTATTTCTTTGTGATAAATACATTTGGGAAGATGTGTAACTTTTTTTTTTTGTCAATGTCATGGTTCTTCAAGCCTGTCATTCCATGCATTAAAATTACATATAATTATATGTATACATATAATATATATATACATATATATCTATCACAGCTTCAGACCTACCATTTTTTCAGCTGATTTGTGGATTTTAAAAGGGCCAGATCTGGTTTTATTTGAAATGTGGACTTGGTTTTGCAGTGTTTGCAACAGTGTAACATGTAATGCTGACTTGTTTGCTCCAGTTAGGTTTCTTGACCTTGAATTTTCTCATATCTATTCAAAAGATGAAACCAAGCATTTTGATTTAAAATGCTCTCAGAGTAATTACAGTAGGACAAGTTGCTGTTCAATAACTAGAAACCTGCAGCACAGCTAATAAGGCTTTCTGAGCTTGACTTGCTACTGCTATAGCTGCTATTTCACAGAGGTCATGGCGGGGAGCCAGAGGAGGTTGGTAGACAGCTAGGCAACCAGAAAAGAACAAGTTTGTCAGCATGTACAGCTGATTACCGTGAGAATAATTTTCCATAAGCATTGCCTGCAGTGTTTGCTTAAGGGGGGGGGGGGAGTAATTTTTCACTGTAAACTTCCTAAAAGCTAAGCCATTTTTAACTGTGGTAGAAAGTAATTTGTTCAATTCAAATGGAATAAGGCTCAGTAAGATATTTATATATTATTTTAACTCTGCCTATACGCATAGACTGAGGTATAATATTTCAGCATATACAGGCAATATAGAATTATTCCCATGATGATACATGACAATTATTTTTGGTAGGTATTTTTATTTCTACTAGTTACAATGGTCGATTCAAAACAAGAAAACATGAGAAACATTTAGTGGCAGAAGAGACAGCCTTTGGTTATTGTGTTCTTCTGCTTGTGAATGTCATCTAGACTGCCATCAGGAAACAAATTAACTTGCTTTTCTAGGTTGCTCATGGTTATAACTGTAGCATAACTGTGAGAATATGGATGGTCTTGTAAGTTTTGTGATGCTCTGTAACCCAAATCTCTCTTCAAGTATAGTTCCAATTGCCAAAGCAGGTTTATGCATGTTCAAGTGCTGCACTGTATCTATGCTTCTTTCTCTGGCTCTCTCTGTGTGCAAGCTCGAGGCTGAAAGGAGAATATTGCATGGGCTGTGTAATACAGAGGGTTCCTTCACACTGAAATAACCTTGTGTTTGGTGATTGCCTGAGGACTGGTGTAAAGCAGATGGACTGAAATAAATGCATGAACTCTAAATGTTCAAAAGAGAAGACAAAATTCATATTTACAATGGGGTTTTTTTGATAAAATAATAATTCTTACAATTGTTCTTGAATATACTGAACGTTTGCCATGTGTGGTTTATTTCAAATTCAATGCTATCCATAACCTGCAGTCTGCTTAATTTTGCAATATAAGCTGTCTTTATCCATTATTTATTGTGTTCAAATATGAGAAGGATCAGAATATCAGACAGAAAGAGCACAGTGGCTTTGAGGATGAGCCATAGGAATGAGAAGAAATTAAGTAGTAAAAAGAACTGTGCTTAAGTGTCTGGTTTGAGAATGACTGAGGGGGAGACCCAAGAGTGGTTGGAAGCTGCCCTGGCAATGGGGCCTTGGAAAGGTAAATGCAAGACCCAGTGGCTTCTGGGGGAGAGATTCCCACTAAAGCCAGGGAGGTATTAGTGCCATAGTGCAAAGCCTTAAGGCACCTTACCAGAAATAATGTGTATGATTCTCTCTGCCCGTGCTCTAGAAGATGAGTTTTGCTTGGAACAGGTTCAGAGGAAAGATAGCATGTCTGGGAGAACAGGAAAGGGGAGGTGATTTGTCATGGCAAAACAGAATGACAGAATATTTAAAAAAATATTAAACTGTGTAAATACAGTATACTTACTGATCACTGAACAGATACAATTTCTGTTGACTGGACATAATTTCTGTGTATACATGGAATTTCTTAACAGTTAGCAGTGACTGCATCCTCAGTTATCAGGTGATGAGGGACTTCATGATGAGCACATCAGGGAGGAAATTTATTTTTTAAAGGAAAGGGTGATGTTGGTTCAAGAAAAATGTTTAGAAATTAATAATGGATACATTTATACAGAAATTTACAGACTCCTAATTATGAGGATAGCCCGTAACATGTCTCCAGCAGGATTAAGTGGGGACAAAAAAATTACACTGCTTTAAAGCTGGAGCTCAAGACATTTATCAAAGTGATTCTGTAAAGTGTTGCTTTTAACACCAAAGGACAGGACTAAATGATTCAGAAAACTCTCTTTAGTTTTTCTGTTTGTCTTTGCCTTTTAGATATCTTACCATCTAAAAAGCCATTGCTATGGAAGGAATTCAAAATCCTTCTGTCTGAAGCTGTGTGAAACTAATAAAGGATTTGGGGTCTGTTGAAGCACAGTAGCTTCTAAACAAGTCTTTCAAATTTTAATTTAGATCTCTGTTTAGTCTAGAGCAGTGAAATTGCTCTGAATAGAAAATACATGATAAAATATGTGTAACGGGTCTTGTCAAAAAGCTTTTTCATTCTATTTAGCATTTTCCAATAATAGACAATCTACACTGCATTTAACAAAAAGTACTGAAACTGCTGAAGCCAGAACTGATTGTTAGTTGATTTAAAACAAAGAAAAGTTTGTAACCTCTCTTTGCAGTGTACTGCTCACTCTCCGTATCTAGAATTCAGTGGTTAAATAAAGTCTCTCTGGGAGGAATTTTCCATTGTGAGTCATAAACGTTGGATTGACAACCTTTATAGAAATTTAAATGCAATCCTATTAAACAATACACTTCTATAAATGCTGAGGGATAAATTTCTTTCACCGAGTGTGGCGGCATTAAGCTGCAGTATCTCAGAATGGCTTGTAGAGAGTTTGTGTAGCTATGAAAAGCAGTAAGGTTTGGAACTGCCTGGCTAGAGCACCTCTAGCATCCCGTCAGGAGGACAGGATATCTAATGGTACGGGACCCATCCGCCAGCAGCAATTATCTAAATGACATTTGCCCACAGGAATAAAGCAATGGCCACATAAATAAAAAATTATTGGGTTTTCTTTCAATATCCCATTAGAGCTGAATATTGTCCTTGCAAATATCACTTGAAACAAGTATGTCAATAAAATGCAAATAGCTATCACAATACTTCCTGGCCTGTATTTTGAATGTATAAAATTTAGAAAAGTAATGTCCTCTAAACTTATTTTGTGGTTTCACCAACATTTACTCTATCTCCCACAACTATCATTTTGGCTTCATTTTGATCTCACACTCATGCAACTGCTTCATTTGCTCGTAGGTTTTGCCCTTATGACCTCTGGGTAACCTATAAGTGAAAAATGTAAATGTGTAAAAAATGCTTAAAAATTTCTAACAGCACTCTTGTCAATATTAAAAATAATTGGCAAATGTGATGCCAATCAACCCTCTCAGGATGCTGAGCATACACACCAAGGAGAAAACTAGAGAGATCACAGGTGATGTTGTAATGATGCAAAGGAAGAATGCTGAAAAGAGGGCATACGAAAATGTTGAACAGCTTTCTGGAACAACAGAGAGGACATCACCAGCAGGTGTTGTGGGAGTGTGATATTCATGTTCTGATTGAATCTGAGCACTCATAAATGCCAGTGCGTGGCCACACTTCTGTGAAGCTGCCCCTGATATCTGGGTTGGGCCCTCAGTGAAGTTTTTGGACACAGATGCTCCTTGGTAGTGGCAATTCTCAGAGCAGTTCTCAAAACCTACACAGTTACATGAGCATAAGATCCACCACTCCCAACATAATCCCTTCTGCTGATCAGGTCAGGCACATGGTGCCATGCAAGTAAATTCTTGTTTTCACCCTTCTGCTGTCACAAGCTCTATATCACTTAAGATCTGGCACTGGTATTAGCTTCCTGGGGAAGAGCATCTCAAGGTGATTGCAAGCTACACATGTGGACACAAACCATGTACACCTTGGCACTGTGCTTATCAGGAGAGAGGACTGCCAAAAGAGACCTGCCGCTGTTCAAGAGTACTACTATCAACATTTTCTGTCTTGTAGCAATAATTTTTTTCACCATCTCCAGTTCTACGTGTCATTTCTTGTTTGTTAATTTAAAGCAAATTGTTGTTTACTGCTAGTGGTCAGTTGCTCTAACTTTCCCTTCTCTCTCAAAAGCAGGTACTAATAAAAGATCAAAGTTTTGCTTTGCTGTACTTGTTTTTCTCTTGATGAAACTGAATAGCTAAAGTTATGCCAAAAGTTTGAACAAGTAAATTAACAAAATCTAGAAAACAATCTACACAAGTGAGTTGTGTTTCAACACTATCAGAGATTTAGAGTATTTGGAAAAAACCTGCCCATTAACCAATGCAGTCCATAAAGTTAATCAGCCATAATATACTTTCCAAGATTAGCAGAATTTTCCCATGAGGGGTAACCCGTCTCCCCAGCAAAACAGGCACTTTATGAGTCTGTACCACATCACTACTCCATGTCTCATGACAGCCCACAATCCAGAAACAGCAGAGTTATTTACAGTTGGTTTCATTAAAATTCCCACACATTGCAGAGATGGGACCATTCATGCATGTGTATGTATGTATGTTCAATGCAGAAAGAACTGTGCCTGGCAGAATATGCCTCCTAAGGAGTCTTTCTGCTGTGCCTTTTGCAATCAGACATGTCTACCTCACATTGGCCTTATTAGCCACCAGCGTGCTTGTACAAAATGTGGATAGAGCCTTTCCCAAATCTTCGTTTGCGAAGCCCAGCCATGATGATGTATGTGTGTATGTATTATGTGTATATTGTATGTATTATTTGTACAAATATCGTAACTGATTTTTCTCACCCTACACTTCTACTCCAACAAGGATGCATCCTGGCCACTTGAGTAAAGAAGAATTCTCACCAGAAAAGAGGCATTTGCCTTCAACAGTCTTGTAGAGCATCATTTGTCTTTGGTCTTTCCAATGCATATTATACTGGAACTTTTGCACCAGCTAAAGCTATAACTGAACATTTAATGTGGCTTTACTGTCTGGATGAGATTTTATCACCCAGGGCCTGAGGGCAGGCAGGATTTCCAAGAAGCGTTTTACTGGAAGGCTTTGAATAGCTCTGCTTCTTCACATGGATTTTTTTTAAGTTGCTGCTGGTCATGCAAGACAATTTGAATCCAAAGTCATGTGGAAAACCTCCCACTCTCAAAGTGCTGAGGTATTTCAAATGATCTGTCACTTTGTCCCATCAAAAATACTGAAAAAGAGAAACTATATTAAGGTGACGCCCATTCTAGCATAGGCACATCAATAAAGTGCAGAGAATATGACTAATAACATGAGAATCAACATGCCAACTGATGGTGACCACACTTTCTGCAACTATAAACCTGTTTCTGGGTTCTCTCAGTTCAAATTGATGAGGTAAAGTTTAACACTCAGAGGATTTTCCACTGAAATTATGCCTTTTTCTTTATTCTGTGAGGATGGGCTGCAAATGGCAGGAGCAGAGATTTGTGATTCCAGCTGCATCACATTTGCCATCAGGCCTGGGACAATGTAGGAGAAGCTTCTACTCTTAGTAGATATTTTCAACCCAAGAAGCACAGTAGGAGATGAAAAGGTGGGTGGAGTGGCTGGCATTTAGATGAGCCAGACTGCTTCTAACATCAAAAGAGTTTCAGTTCAATAATTGGCCAAAGGGTCAACCAGATTCTTGCCTTGCCTAAGGCAGTACTTCCATGAGGGTTTTGGCCTGTACAAATGCTTCCTATGAAGCCGGGGAGCCTAGGCAAACCCCTTAATTTTCAAAGGGCTTTGCGATGTGCTGGGAATTATCCTTTCCTTAAACATTGGACATAAAACGTTTAGACAGTTTATCTTCCCAAATTATGTCTGTACTGTGTCTCTGTAATTTTTCATTGTCCTAATATATGTTCGCAGTTTATTGTACAAGGTTCTGATAACTCTCCTTATCAGTCAAATAACTGAGCTGGTTTGCAATGTGCACTTTTAATCTGTTTTGCTTAATTTCTAGAAATGCACAGGTAGGTAATTATGGTCTTGCTAAAAAGTTTTTATGGAAGCATTTTCTTATGATTTGCCTTCACAAATATATATATATACACACACATATAAGCATACACATTTCCTTTTGCTGCTTCATGTTTAAAAGCTTCTATTATTTTACAATATGCATCCACATAGTGCCCTGGAATATCTCTTCTCAAGAAGAGACTAGATCATTGTAAGGAGATCTCAGAGAGGATATATCCCATCTGAAATTACTGTGGGTATTTCCACAGTTGACAATTCTTCAACTCCTTGAAGATAAGATTCAGCAAAAAGCCCACATGAATAGTCCCCTATCAGCTTACCCTTCAAGAACTGAAACCCCTGAAAGCTGTGTCCAGAAACATGAGGGTACCAGGTGTGTCCAACCAGGCCTGAAACATGGTCCTGGCAGGGAAGCAGAGCTGGTGTGACAAGGGTGAGGAACAGAGAAAAGTCCTGGTTCTGGGGAACTGAAGGTGGAAGCACTTGGATGTTGTCCGTTTTCCTCTATGAGTTTTGGGCAGCAGATGGCTCTGAACTGCTCTCCTATGTTACATAAGGAGGATGGACAAGACCTGTCCCACCTCTTCCTCTCTCCAGACCTTGCAAGTGTAGGGGAACTGTTGGACACAAAACTGATCAGCCATTCCATTTTGTCCCCAGGCTCCTGCAAGCAGCTAGTCCTGTGACATGGTCAAGGGAAGGAACTGTATCCAGGTGCTATGGAGATCAACCTTCTGTTCAGCAGCAGGGAAACAGCCTCTGAGCTTTGCTTACCAATGCAGATGCCAATGCAGAACTATATTCTTTGCATGAGTATCTGATTTTTGGAAGGAAAATACTCTTGGGCTAGGTTTTGCTTTACAGCCCAGCTCATACTCTGGCACTGATTGTGGCAAACAGTTGTAAATAACAACAAGTATCTCAGGGTTAACTTGTATTTCAGTGATCAAAAAAGAGCAGTTATTGTTACTTTGCACATTAACTTTTGTTAATGCCACTTTGTACATACACTTATGCAAAGGCAAAATGAACTGAAAAAACCTCTAAATATAAAGTAACTGGTGCTATAATATATAGTTCCCCCAGTAGGTTCACCACAAAGGATCATGCCAACCTCCTGACACAGTGTGTGCAGTCCTATATTAAGCTATTTTAATATCTCTTAATTCAGATTTGATCTTTAGAGCTTGTTCTTGAAATCCATAATTAAGACTGTCTGTTTAAAGCTGTTTGGAGTTCTGAATTAAATATCATCCGCAGGGCTCAAAAAATCTTGATAATGTCATTTCTATGAGGTACATGGGGTACCTTTCATTTGACTGTGTGCAGATCGCTGCAGGAGTTATCGTTGTCTATGCTAATTACGTCATTTTCCCTTTATAACCAAAGAAGAGAAATAAGCACTTTAAGGGTATGAGTCAGCTGATCTACTTCAGATATCTGGTACAGGACGAGATGAACTGCACCTTAAAATCAACTCTTACTCCCTAGAAACTTTAAAACGAACCTTGCTGACCAGTTCAGGTATAGACATTTGCACTGGTGATATCTAAAGAGAAGTGAATTGCACTGAGATACTGACAGTAATTACGAGCATGCCTCTAAACAAACAAGCTCAAGCACTGCACATTTACTCTTAGCACTACAGCTGTTTGCATATTAAACAAACCGGTAATATTCATCGTCAGCAACATCCTTACTCTTCTTTTTTTCTGTCTCCACAGTAGATTACTGACAATTCTGACTAATCCTATAAAGGAAGAAGAAGCTGAGGTATTTAAAAAAAAAAGAGACTGTATCTTGATTATTCTCAGAGTGAAGGCACACGTATCAGTTTTTATGTAAATTGCTACAGAGCTATATTCTTATTTTTTAACTTGCAGGAACTTTATTAGTGGCCCTGAAAATACATGAGTGAAGACAAACTCTTACAGTATGCTTAGATCTAATTTGGATAATTTCATTGAGGCTTATAGACTTAAATGTGTAAATAAATCTTCTGTATGTGTATTTGAAGAATTTTGATTCACTCCTGGGAATAACAGTTGGCCACTGCAAATGTAGACGTTATTTTCTTGATAAACAGATTTTAGTTAGCTTTTTTTTTTCTTAAATTTTATGGGCCTGACCACAAAAGGGCTTTTCAAAAATCTTTCTACGATATTAGCCAATCTGTCAGAAATCTGTATAGTACATGGCAGATAATCAAAATATTGTGCACTTTTTGCATAATAGACCTCAGCTCTGCGCTAAAGTCTTCTGAAACAATAATTATTTTTTAGATTCAATAGGCTACTCTTTAGAATTATAAGAACATTAAAAAAAAGAGAGGAAGGGAAAGGAAAGAAAACTAAAAACCAACTAAATTTACTAAAGAAAAAAAACACTTTCATTATCATCCACAAGATGGTGCCACTTCCTCAATTTAAAGCACAATTTTCCTTTGAAACTGGTATAAAAATGACACTTATAGAATTAAACCCGATAGAAAGGGTGATGGAGCACAGAAGTCCTACTAGTGCCTTTAAAATAATGTTTAAATGGGATTTAAATGACATATGGTCCTTGTGCTGGCCCTCTGCACAAGTCTAAAATACATCCTGCCTGAATTCAGGGACATATTTGCTAATCTATGAGACAGAAATAACCTTTTAGTGCATATGGTCACTTCCAGCTCTTCAGCTAGTCATGGTGCTTGGTTTGAGTGGGTTTCTACTTCTTTCTGTGTACCATAAAAACAATTATTTGGCAAATGTTGAAGCGTTATATCTAAGGAAGTGTGCTGAAGATGGGTGATCTGCACAAATATAACTTCAATTTAAGAAGAATGGGGCTCCCAGTGTGTGGCTGAGAACCCATCTGAGAGCCTTCATTGACAGGAATGATTAATTGGGTGGAAATCTACCAGCTACCAGCTTTCCTTTAGGTTGCTGCTGGGTTTACAAAAATAGCAGTTAGAAAAAGAAGGCAAAACACTTCTAACTTTTAAAGTGAATGCATAGAAAGAGTAGAAACAAGTTTATGGTTTTTTGTAGCACTTCACCTGTAAAATTATCTTGAAGTCAGATATTGAAAGAGTAGGAGATGGCAAAAGAGGCAGCCCCTTGGCATCTGTCTGTCCCCATCCTTGGCTCCCCTTTCCTCATCCCCTCTGGTCCCTCTGGAAGTCCTGGTTCTGACCTCCTCCATAAATTTCTTACCTACTTCCCTAGTTTGCCTTGCCTGCTTCCCCTCACATTCATTTGGTAGCGGCTTCCTCTGTGATCATTCAAAAAAGTACCGGGGTGCAAAACAGCATGGAGGGTCTCCCTGCTTTTATTTGCATTTCAAGTACCCCCAAAATACTGTGTAATGATGCAAAAACATTGAGCAAACTTGACCATGGTCATCATTACCAGTCTAATACATGATGAGACTATGTTTAAGTTCGCTAACAATAGAGGCATAATTTTGTGTTTTATCATGTATTTAAGGTAGAAAAATCAACCTTTTATTCAAATTAATTATGTGAGTGATTCCTACTGAAGGTCAAAATATGTAGGCTCCTACATCCCTAACGCAGTCTTGTGAGGCTTATTTCAGAGTATAACCCGAAATTGCTTCCATTCACCAGGTAACGAACGGCAGTGTGAATAAATGAAATGCTTTCAAGTACTTTTATTGCCCATCAAACTCTTCTGAAATGTAGAAACCCTAATATGAGCAACCTGGTGACAGAGCATGAACTCACCTCCTATCCAGGAAACAAGTCATTGTCTCAAGGTAGTTCCTCACACCCTGGCTTCTGCCTGGACCGGGTGATATGGTGTTATCTGTGTGGTAACCCTGAATTCTGGAGGGAACAAGTTATTCACCACCTGAGTGAGGCATGTCACCATCCCAATGGGTGTCAAAAGAGATCCTTTACTTCAAATTGCATAAGTATGGGTAGTATGACTCAGGGTAGTATGATGGCTCCACACCTTTTTTGTTTAGGCGAACTGCAAGTCTAAGAATGTGTCCCAGCCTAAGTCACACAGGTTGTTTCTCCATTTCCTTGTTGGAGTTCCCCACATGCATATGCAGCCTGTGCTTGAAAAACAAAAATTAGTTCAAAGATGAGACAAAAACTCTTATGGAAAATGATTGTACTACTTCCTTGATCTGCACAGAAATCTAGATTTAGGCTTATGTGACAAGGTCTTTGGATTTCACAACTTATGCAAGAAGCAAAACTGTATTTAATTTTTACTAAATGGCAAAAAAAGGAAGATTAATAGAATGAAGAGAGAAAAAAAAAAGAAAAAGCTTAAAAACTAAGAATTTTAAAGAAGTGGATAAAATGTGGATGAAATCTCATAAAAAAACTCAGTACACAAGATTTCTAAATAGTTCTACATTATAATACCATACTTTTTATATTATACAATATTCTAGAGGAAAAAACCCTCTCATTTACTATTCTTTAAAGTCATAATTAATGCCTCTTCTGTTAAAAAAAAAGTGTTGATTTCAGACAGTGGCTTTTGTGTTTCACAGTTGAAATTGAATCATATTTCCTTGTAAATCAAAACAAAGCCCTCTGTTAGGAATGGGAAGGAGGAAGGAATAGCAAAGGCAGGAAAATATAGCTGCTGTATCTGGGTAGCTTTTTGAGCACATGATTTGAACTGTGTTCTTCGGGCCAGGAAAAACATTCACCTTTTTGCTCTTATTTTCCTCTCTACAATTCATGGAAAAGTTATGTGGTTTTTTTGTTTGTTTGATTGGTTTGGTTTGGTTTGGGGTTTTTTGTTTTGTGGTTTTTTTTTTTGTTTTGTTTTGTTTTTGTTTTTGTTTTTGTTTTTTTTTTTTAGAGATAGATCTGATTGTTTGGGACAAGTTTTTATCTTGCTGTGCCAAGTTAATGTAGCAGGGTTAAGTTGATCTATCTGGTGAAGATGGATTCTCAATCAGATCAGAAAGCAGGAATAGAGTAAAAATCTTGCAAAGAAGGAAAAGAAGCTGGAAAGAAAGTTCATGCATTGGAAGGATGGTTATGAGAAAGGGGTTGTGTCAGAGGCATGAGTTTCTCCCCACCACTCATTGCTGCTGCCTTTTTGGAGCAAAGGGCTCTGAGCATTCATTGCACCCTGCATATGCAGCAGCCCCCAGGGTACCATGAACATCACCTGTTTGCTCTCTGTTGTAGGGTGGTGTAACCAAAGGTGTGCAATGCCGGTGGAGTCTCGGTTCCCCCCTCCCTGTTTCATCTTCAACATTTTTTAGAGTCTTTCCTCTTTCACTTCTCCTGCACAGAGGACTTTAAAAATGCCAAGGGGCATGATCAAAGTGAACACTTCCGCAAATATCTATATTTATCATATCAGCTGACAAACAAGTTTTTGACAGGATTTCATGAACTTGAAAAACCAGAAAAACAAATCTCTTGGTTTTATTGGTAGCTTACTGTTACCTTCACCACTTATCCCAGTTTTAGTTAACAGCACAGTCTTTAGAAAATGAGACTAAAGTGTGAAGTGCATTTCGTGAGCAGTGTGTTTCTGATTGTGACTTCTATAAACACACATATACAGTGGGAGAGATAAACGATGACTCATTTTTTACTAAAAGTTTTTTCTCAAGTGCTGTCCAATTATTTTTCTATTAGCATCCGAAAATACTTATTGTTGAAGTGAAAGATCTTAATTTTCAATATGAAGGAATAACCTGATCTCTTGAGGTGTTTTTATGATTCTGCTTGTTTCATGTGAGGAAATCTGCAAAAATTGTGGAGATATGACAGCCACAGGCTCAGCTTCTGCTTTCTGGCTACACCATAGAAACATAGAAGAAAGTTGCCTTGCAGAAATATGTGGGAAGTCATGGCTGTTCTTTAGTTTCCCCTTTAGTCAACATAAATTTGACATTTTTTTCTACTTATTCATTTATCTCCTGCTGTTGCCTGAAAGTACCATCAGCCACACAGGCCTGTGAGTCAGCCACCTCTCTGCATGAAGCTGAACAATAAATTCCATTTCTCCCTCCTTGCTCTTTAAATATAACTTCATTCCTCTGTTCCATTGGGGTCAAGATCTGTTACTCTCTTTCTGTGTGACTGGATTACCAACTCCCTTTGGTGTAGCAACGAAAATTAGTCTACATTCAGAAAAAAACTGAATGCACACATCTTTTTGAGTGCCAAAATAATGACAATATCACAGAAAAAAAAGTGAGGTAAAGTTCTTAAAGTTTCTCTTCAGACATCAGCATCCCAGACCTGGTAATTCTTATCTTCAGGCCCGACTTTTCTCTCTCTGATAGATATCTCAAGAGCTGGGAAGCCACAGATCTGATTTTGTAAGAGTTGTTAATAAAGCATTTATCTCTCCAAAACTATGTTCTGAGTCTGATAAGTTTATAAATGTTTGCAGGCTTTGAGCTTTAAATGCATCTTCTATCTTTGTATTGTAGACAACCATCATCAGAGAAAGATCCCAGATACCTGAGTGCAAAGGCCCAATATGCCAAATGTGTTCTCAGGAACTTCTTGCAAGAATACTAAGATTGACCAAGCCACTGGATACATCCAGAGTGTGTTACTGAAGTGCACACTCCTTGCATTTACTTACAGAATTAAATATTTGTGGAAATGCAGGGGCACTGTTGTAAGAGGCTCAGTCTTAAATGGATTTTTAGGTTCTTTAGAAAACATAAGGAAAGCAAAGGGGGGTGTCATCTTGAATTTATTAGGTTTTGCTTTAGATTAAGAGGAAACATCAGATATTCCTTGGTCAGAAGGTCTAACCTTATTGCAATATTTCCTTGTAACACTGTTAAATCCCTGATCTTTTTCCTGATGAAATCAGATCACTAGCTCAAACTTCACATCGATGTTCACTGTTTTGTAACTGCCCTGGTATTCAGAGGTCTGAACTTTATTTTGCCCTAAAGCTGTGCATACCCACTGTCCTTTCCTGTGTGGCACAAGTGCCATTCACACCCAGGTTGTGCATATGTTTTTCAGAGACACTCCTACTTTAAACAGTTTGTATATATGGTTTGGCAGCTGTGGGTTATTTTTGCCTCACAAAAAAGAAAAAGTGGAGTATGTTGGATTTGGTCCTGCAGGTTGAGGGAGGTGGATATGACACCACTGGGTTGGAGGCTGAATGCCAGAAATGGGGATGAAGCACTTTTCTGGCAGAGGTGACCTCAGCATCCTTAACTTCAGTCAGACTTCACCAAAAACCTGTCACAACAGGGTTCCTCAGACCCCCAAAAAGGGGATAATTAGAAGCTGGGGACAGCTGAGCTTCCACTCCAGCTCTAAACAAATGCTACTTTACATAAAATATAGCTTTTTTCCTCAAATTCCTTCCATTAAAGATCTTGGTTTCAATTGTAATTCAAATAAAACCAAAGCATAAGTCTCTCTCTGAATTATTTCCCCAAATGTCTCTCCTTATAGTTCCCTCTCTTCTGCTACAACCTGTCATTCCTTCTGTCCCACAGAACATTTTCTGCGTGGTTGGGGATGAGGTCCAGCTGTCAAGAAGGAGCAGAACCTCAGAAGGCTCGTGATGTAGATGCCCACCGTCTGAGTTCAGGGAGACAGAGCAAGGGCTTCTGGATTTAGCAGAAGCTTTTTACAGCACAGGTGGAGGTTGGCAGGAGCTAGACTGCAAATCCTGATGGCATTCTCCTCCTCTCTGTCAGAATTATATTTGTACATATGCACAGACATCCCTTTTTCAGATGGTGGGAATCAATAGCTGTTGACTCATGGCAATTGTCACACATCCCTTGTTATCTTCATTTCTCAAATATTAAGTGAAGCTGCAATATCAAGTAAAATTAACAACAGCAATGAAACACCCCGAGATCTTAGTGCCCACACAGGTGCAGGTGGAAAGGTGAAAACCGAAATATTTTTGGGGTTGGGGTATTACATTGACTTTTACTAAGCATTGGTATTGTCACTGAGTAGTGTTGCAAAACAGCAAGTACTTGCTCTCAAAGCTGCTTCTTCTGTCCTGGGGAGTTTGGGGCTGTTTCATTATTCTGAACACAGATTTGCTATTACCATCTTTTTTCCCCCAGTGGTTGGAAGGGTTTCTCTTACTCCAGCAACTCAGAGTGCTGCCTGAATGACTAGTGATTCCTTGAAGAAGCAAATTCTTGAGTTGTCCTTGTCTGCTGTTTATACTGCAGGATTTCCTTTTCTTCATTGTTCTGAGTAAAACTCAGGAGTGGGTGGCATTTTGGGACGAGCCAGGCATTTATTTCAAATTTGTTATTTTTCCCTTTTTAATCAGGGAAATGTAGTATTTTCTACTGGTTTATTTGAGTTGCTTCTTCCACTCTATTACTCTATTTTAAGCGTGTTCAGGTGTATTTTTTGACTATACCAAAGACTTTACCTACATATGTATATAAACCAAACACATGTGAACAGTGTGTTCCTACATACTGTTATTTTTATTAGCATTTAATTGGAAAGTTATTCTTTGTGTGATATATTTGAACAGATAGAACAAAGAGATTAGTTGAAGTAAATTCCTTATTAATTATTCGTCAGTTTGTTTCATATTCTTAGTGCAGGATTAAAAAAAGGAAAATGAAAATGTTAAAGTGAAGTGAAATGAGACCCAGAACAAGAATGAAAGTAAAGTAATGGGGTTACTGTTGCTGGGGTGGCAAGGCTGAGCTCCACAGAGCTGAGGCTTCAAGAGGATGCTGACCTTTACAAGTAGAATAAGGCTGTAGTAAGGAGGAGGTGGGCAGCACCTGCATTAGCAGCCCCCCTCCAAGGGAAAAATGCAGCTAGAAACACATCGAGAAAGAGGCATTTCAAACACATGTCTCCACTCCCGAGCCTACAGGTTGAGATAATTGGGCTTAAAAGAAAGGTAGATTTAAGGCCAAATATGAAAAGCTGTCTGTTTAATTTTACCCTTTGTCCTATAGTCTGTTTTAGGCAAATAGATTGTCCTTTTTTTTGAATAAACTGTTGCTGAGATTCGGCAGGTGCTCAGGAAGAGCAGTGTTCGCTTGGTGGTCCTGCTGGCTGCACTCTGGGGTGGGAATCCTGAGCACAGGGCTGTGGCACAAGTCTGCCAGGCTGTGGATGGGTGATGAGGGGCACCTCAGCAGTGCTGCAGGGATGCACTGTCTGACCCATTGCATGGCTGGGATAGCTGTTAAATGCACCCTCTAGCATATCTACTGATGGTATTGGGTAATATTTAGTAGTCAGAAGTTATTTCAGCCTTTCCCATCATAGAAATGATGCTCAAGTCCTCACTGACCATACAGATATGGTCAAAACTCTGTTTGTTTGTGTAGTTGCACGTCCGTCCGTGACAGCAAACATCAGCCAGGTACTCAGGAGTGGCTCAGGTCTCAAAGACTATCTCATCTCTACTCATTGATGGAAACAACCTGCTGAGTAAAAGGCAAGAAAAAAAGGAGTCAAGCTGCAAGCTGAAGAACCAATACAGGAGAGATCATCTGTACATGCCTCAGCCTTGGGGAACCTTAGTTTGGAGCTCAGTCAAGGATGAGACACAGGCCCATAGGAAACTTGACTTTATTATTTCCAGGGCTCAGGGAGCTACTTGTTTCCTATTTAATTCAAATAGCTGTGCAGATTCAGAGACAAATGTGGCAACAACAACAACCAAAATGTCTGTAGTTGTTCCAATAATTCTCTGTACTTGTTTCCTGTATTTGTTTCAAATTTAATACTTACATGGCAACACTCATGCTTGACAAGATGCGGAAACCCAGAGTTTCCTCCTTTTACACTTCACAGTTCCCACATGGGATATGGACGTTTCTGACCTCTTTGTCTGCATTGTTATGATACACATGCCTTTGACTGTCGTATTTCAGTAGGCAGGGACTTCTTCTATCCATCCCTATACATCTGAGGATGTTTTGACTGGTAGTTGAGGTAGGACGTAGCTGTTAAAGCTGTTGTAATGCTGAACCAAGACTCTTGAAAGAGCACACAAGGATGCTGTGATATGTTGGTCCCTTCTGCCCTGCTTTGGTCACTCACACCATCCCATGGTGTGTAGAAACTGAGATTGGGAAGCGCTGGTCCCTGGGGTCCGCTTGCAGGTGTCCTGTTCAAGGAATAGCAAAGACTGAGCGCTTCACATTTAGTTTTAGGGGGGCTTATGCACAAATGACAGAATCATAAAACAGTTTGGAAGAAACCCTTAAGGTTCTTGAGTCCAACTATTAACCCAGCACTGCCAAGTCCACTACTAAACCATGTCCCTAAGTGCCACATCTACACATATTATAAATATCTCCAGGGATGCTGACTCAACCACTTCCCCAAGCAGCCTATTCCAATGCTGGATAACCCTTTCTGTGAAGAAATTTTTCATGTAGCTGCAGAGGGCAATAAGATCCCCCCCTCTATCTCCTTTTCTCCAGGCTAAACAACCCCAGCTCCCTCGGCTGCTCCTTATAAGACTTGTGCTCCAGATCTTTCGCCAAATTTGTTTCCCTTCTTTGGACACTCTCCAGCACCTCAATGTCTGTCTTGTAGGGAGGGGCCCAAAACTAAACACAGGATTTGAGGTATGGCCTTACCAGTGCCAAGTATAGGGGGATGACCCCTTCCCTGGTCCTGTTGGCCACATTATTTCTGATACACGCCAGGATGCCTTTGGCCTTTTTGGCCACCCAAGCACACTGCTGGCTCATAGTCACCTGTACTTTACCAGCACTCCTAGGTCCTTTTCTACCAGGCAGCTTTCCAGACACTCTTCCCTCAGCCTTTAGCTCTGCATGGAGTTGTTGTGGCCCAAGTGCAGGACTCAGCACTTCACCTTGCTGAAGCACATACCTTTGGCCTTGGCCCATTGATCCAGTCTGTCCAGATCCCTCTGCAGGACCATTCCTACCCTCTGCCCAGCTTGGTGTTATCTGCAAACTGACTGATCATGCCCTCGATTACCTTGTCCAGGTTGTTGATAAAGATGTTAAACAGGACTAGCCCCAATACTGAGCCCTGAGGAACAGCACTAGGGGCTGGCCACCAAGTGGATTTAACTCCATTCACCACTACTCCTTGGACTCAGCCATCCAGCCAGTTTTTAAAATAGGTCTTCCTGAACTATTTCTTTTGCTTGGGTTTGCCAGCATTCCTGCTTCTCCCTACACAGTGACCAAGCTGTCCCTTCTGTTAATGCCTGTCACCACAGTCCAGAGTGTGTAGCTCTCAAAACACAATTTAATTCCTCTCAAACACCAGTCTGGTTGATCCCTTTTTGGGACATAAAAATGATACAAAATTATTACAGCAAGAGCCCAGCTGCTTACAAGTAGTACGTCTATGCTTTTAATGAATTCATTTAATTATTTTGCAACGACATGATGAGCGTTTAGGTAAAATTCTACCCTTATCTTCAGATGCCCTCAGTTTCTCATTAGTTAAAAGCCCACTCATTAGGAGGAGCACATTTCTGGGACAAGCACATCAGCTGTTGTAAATTGTTTCAGCAAAGTTTTCTGCTGTTCTCTGGTTTTATAGAGGTAAGTACCATGTTATTTACTCAATTAACAATCAGTAAACACAAAGTTTTGACTTCTGCCTATAGTCTACCAGTTAGGAAGGCTTTCTGTGTAATTTTCTGTATTATGTCTATTCTGGACTATAATTTATTTCTTGTGTTTTTTTTTCTGTCATCTAGCTATTTGGTGCTGAACACTCCAATACGTAACAGCAATTTCAAGTTAGATTACTGATATTGAAATGGTGTGTCTGTGAACAAAATTCACATTTGAAAAACAAGAGTAATGTTTTCACTTTAAGGATATTTCAGAATTTGATTAATCAATTTAGTACTTAAATGTACCGGGCTGTGCGTGCAACACCACTCGCCTAGAAGGGAGCTAATCATATGATGCTCACCTATTTAATTTGATATGAAAAATAAAAAAGTACTTCTTTCATTTGAGGCAAAACATTGAGGGCAATTGTTTCAAAATGGCAATTACACCTACAAATGGAGTATTTTAAAATAATCTTAAAAGGAGCCCAAATGAGGATGCAGTTTGTTGTTTGGCAATAAGTTCTGTTCATTAATGATTTGTGTCAATCTATTGTGCTGGGGTTCTGTAGAGCTGGAGGTATTTTAAATTCATTTATTTGAAACAATATACAGACCAGACTAATCTGTGTATTGGCATGCAAATAAAGTCTGAAGTTAATTTCACCTCAAATGCTTTATGCATATTTTCCAAATTGTCCCGAGTTTCTGTTCAGCAAAGTGTAATATTCTCTTTTGTACTATCCAAAGAATAGGAATTATATAATGCAAGCAGAGATTTACAGTGGAAATACACAAATGTTTTAACATTTGCCAACATATTAGGGTTTTCTAACTGACTAAAGGACACATTTTTCCTCTCACAAGATTATAAATCCTTAATAACTCCATGAATTCAACTGGAATCTTTCCAGATTTACACCCTTCAATTAATTTCAATTGAATTTTCTTGAATTACACTGTCTGAAAGCATAATTTATCTTTGTGTGAGCTAAAGTTAATTTAGCTTACAGCATTTTCTCAGGAATAAGCCTAAGCCTGATTGTAGGCATTCTCTGTGTTATCAATTTGACTTAATTTTCTCTGTTATAAGTGCCTCTAATAACAATAAACCTTTCAGGAAGTGAATGTATGAATTAAGCAGATGGTATGAAAGAAGCTAAACTATTTTACATGCTTTGCAAGAATGTAAACTCATGTATTATTTATTGCACAGTATTACCCATTCCTACATTCTTATAAGCTATTAAAATTACATGCCTGAAGGTAGGATGTATTCTATTAGTGCCAATTAATGATCATGGTCTTCAGTTAAGAGTATTTAGTGATAAATCAGAAAGAAAATCTATAAAAAATAAGAACTTCTTTACAGAATAGTGTTGGTAGGCACTTTTATTTTTACCTATCAAAGGTCAGAACAGAAGAGTGTACTGAACACTGCTGAGGACATTAGTCTTAATTATTTAGGGAAGGAAGGCTTTAACAGCTATGACAATCAATACAGCTCCTCCAAAAGGCAAAAAAATGCAATTTATTTTTTCCCCTTTATTCTTTGCATATGGGGAAGAAATAAACATTTAAATTACACTTGTACAAAGTCCCTCTCCAGCTCTCTTGTAGGCCCTTATTAGGTACTGGAAGGCTACTTTAAGGTCTCCTTCTCTTCTCCAGACTGAACAACCCCAACTCTATCAGTCTGTCTTCACAGGAGAGGTGCTCCAGCCCTCTGAACATATTCATGATCCTCTTCTGGACTCACTCCAACAGGTCCACATCTTTCTTATACTGAGGACCCTGGAGCTGGATGCAGTACTCCAGGTGGGGTCTCACAAGGGCAGAGTAGAGGGGCAGAAACACCTGCCCCAGATTGCTGCTCACTCTTCTCTTGATGCAGTCCAGAACAGGGTTGGCTTTCTGGGCTGTGGGCACACATTGCTGAGTCATGGTCTCATCAACCATCAACCAACAACCCCAGGTCCTTCTCCTCAGGTTGTTGTTTTCCCTCTGTTCACTGTTTAACTTGATATCTAATCTGAGAAATATTTCTGGAGAATTATGAAGACATGAGTCAAAAGACTGAAAACTGGTAGTTGTGAGGATACAATGAATGCTTAATTTCTCTGTGATGCAGTTTTACACTTCTGGGCCACAGAAGGTTTCAGGATTTAAATACTTCTGTAAAATACTTACCTGCTTACTAATGCAAGCCATTATTCAACAAAACCGGGAAAAGCATGACTTTTTACACAACTTTGAAACAGAAAAATAACAGCAGAGAGGGAGCAAGACAGAGGCAGACTAGACAGATTTTTCAAATTATTTGCAAGGTACTTTTAAATGTGATTGTGTGGCAAAAAATTGCTTAAATACAGTTGAAATGTCCATATTTCTTAGCTGTCATAACAATTGCTATACTAGATGTGGTCAGCCTATATTCAAAAAAAGGCATTTCTTCTAGCTGCCAATTTTGTACATTTCTTGGTGAAATGAAAACAATCCTGTTCCATTATTTTCCTTTGTAAGTTTCTTCACACTTATTTGTTTTTCAAGCAAAATGCCTTCCTACAAATATGAGAAATAGTAGTTAAAATTAATACGCTTATGATGAAAACAAGTGCAGAGCTATACTCAGCAAAGCACGAGTCAATACCACATATGAGAGGCTGAAAGCAAAATTGGAAAAATGCTGTAAATCCAGTTTTGATCCCAAGGCATGACTCTTTTCTGTTGCAACTCTGTGATTTAACTGTACCTCTTTCCTACTCTGGATTTTAAATTATGTTTGTCAGATACAGGTTAATGAGGGAATCTGAAGTGGCTGTTACCATAAGAACTCCAGATTTATTTATTTTTGTCAGTGTGTTTCTGAATTCTGAATTAATTATGGAGTTCAATGACAGATGTGCAGTCTAACTCATACCTCAGAGATAAAACAAACTGTGTTATAGCTAATTGTATGGACTATACTTCAAGTCAGCATACAGATGAGTATAGAATGAAAGCATTAATTTGTTGGCTATTATGAAGCTGTGTTGCCTGGTTATAAGACCAGCATAAAAATCATAACCAAAAGCAGCAGCTGTAACATCATGTTACAGTGCAAAGAATGCCAGGATAATACCTAAAAAACATGAAAGAAGAACTGGCCATCTAGAGAACACCGTTGGTCTGTATTGGAACACCTGGTGTGCAAGTAAGCTTCTTTAGTGTGACACTATATATTTTTATGAATTTTAAGTGGTATATTTTCAAATCAAATGTGCAATTAAGATGTCTGGTTCAGTTGTTTTCAAATATGTGGAAAAGAAAATACAGCGGAATTCTGACTAATAAACACAGTTGAATACAGGTTGGACTAAGCTAACAACAGTTTCTTGGGAAAAGCAATTATTTTCTTGTTACTTTTTACAGTAATTATGAAAAGAATATGCAGAAATGAACTAATTTTTTCTATTCAAGAAAGGGGATATTGAAACCCAGCCATAACCTGCTTCATCCTAAACTGCATAGCAGAAACTGAAGCAAATAGAAAACTACATGTCATTTTGTGCAGTGAAAACATGATCCAAAATTTCCTGAATCCAATAAAAAAACTTCATTCTCATCAACTTCAATGGATTTGTGATCGGGCCCCACTTCTTTCACTGACGAAGAACTCATTTTTGTTTTTAGAATATAGAGCAGAAATACTGAGAGCATATTCTCTCTGAAAACACTGCAGTGCCTCAGAAAGCTATCTGCATCTTTGGGAAGTTAAATTGACCATGATAATATGTCACTGAATACAATTTGAATCAAACTTGATAATGAGCTTCATGGAGGAATCATTACTTTCTCCTCTCATTAAAAAACGGGATTAAAGTAGTCCAATTAGTGTCCATGCATAAGAGTAAAAAGGAGGAAATCCAAAGATACAGCAGAGGAAAATGTAATAAAAGATTTTTTGTTCTTGTTTAGAGGTTCCTTCATGCATTTGTGAAACAACACATAATTAATCTTCTGCTCTTTCTGAACTATAGGCTTACCTGTTTTTTTTTAAACTTGTTTCACTTGGCTTCAGGTGACTTTTCAAAGAAAAAAAAAGTATCTGTAATTAAATTCCCATCTGCAAATAACATCAGAATTAATTGCAGATTAATGCAATTAGATTGGAACTTTTTCAAAGGACTTTATTTTTTAATTATATCCTCTTTAAGGAATTGTGTATATGGTAATGTTTCTTGTGTGGAATAGACAGTAGCAGGAAAAATGAGATGCTTTGCAATGAAATGCAGTGCTTTCTTGCCGTGATTTGCTTTAGCCATGAAAAAGGTAGGCATATTATTGTGGCACTTACCACCTTATTCTCAGATTAATAGAGATAGTTGGGTGACTAATTCCATATAGCTTTAAATAAGGAACTTACAATAACTTTTGGAGGTGTCAAGTATTCACTGCAGGATCCTGAATGACTGTCCTTGACCAGACTCCTAAATTCTAAACAACTTGAACAGCATTAGACATATTCCTGCCTTTTTTTTTTTTTTGTGGGATTCATCTTGCAGATGCAAAAATTTGCATGTCTACAATTCAGCAAGGTGACTAGCCTTCACAATTTCAAAGATTTGGTCAATCCAGTTGAAAGACCCTCAAGAATTATTTGACATGTCCTGAGATAAATATTTTCATTTTGTCACTTTTGGTATTTTTTACGTGGTCCTAAGTGATCAGTTTTGGCATGGGCCAGATAACCTACAGAGGTCTCTTCCAACCTCAGCCATTCTGTGATTTAAAATCTTGTCAGGGATAGGAACAAGAATTGCCCAAGAATTAAAAATATAACTTAAAATTACCCTGCAATATTATTTCCTGGCCTAACTGTTCTGATTTACTATCTGCAGTGTTCTAATGCCTAAAACTGTCAGACCTAGACAAGAACTGTACTGTATTAGTCATTAATATCTGACAAAATGATCTAATTATATGTGCGTAATAACACAAGGCTAAACAATCCAGCATTTGGATTGTGGGAATAGGAAGCTAGGATCTTTTCCCAGATTTACTTACACAGAAATTCACTAATGGTCTTTAATTTTCTCTTGGTGCTCCTCCCATTTCATCTGAGCTTTCACTTTCTGAGAAAAACTCTGTTTTATTATGGATTTTTTTCTCATGTACTGCAAAGCAATCCAGTCCAAATAATGAAAAATCACTTACCAATCTACTAAGATAGCTTGCTACCTCAAAGGAATGCAGATTACTGTGGTGCACTGCTCAGTTTGTATAAAACAGGAAAGTCACTTTTTGTGACTTGTTTGTTTGTTTTTCTCAGCCTATGGCATTACTTAAAGGATTATACAAGACTGCAGGAAAATGGAGAAAAATATATCAGTTGCAAGCATAAGACTTTCTTCCAGCAGATTAGTAGAGTGAAAATAACCTGGCAGCCTTTTCCAACAGGGAGGCTTGTACACAGTACCAGCTTGATGGCCTGTAGCAATGGCCCATTTCATTCAAGGATATTACCTTAATAGGATCTAAAGGATTGTGAACGAAGTTATAAAACTTGGGTGCTAAATCTATATTTAGGGATGCAAAACAAGCATTCAGAGAGTGGCTGAGGAAACAGCATGAGCATACATCTGTAGCTTGCTAATGAGTGCTTGCTCCTGGAGAGTCCAGCATTGTGGCTTCTTTCAGTCCTGCTCTCCACTCCCTGCCCCCAGCCACTGCCTTCTTCCTGCCTTGGGAAGGGGCTCTCATACCAAACCACAGGTTGGGGGAACTCAATGCTTTTCTGAGACTGAGGATGGAAAAACGCAAGAGGATAGAGGAGAAAAAGGCTGTTCTGCAGGAGACATTAGGACAAAGTAGAGACTTAAGGGAAAGGCAGAAGATAAGAAGAAAAGCAGTGGCAGACAGGAAAAGATACATCAAACTCAGAGGATGGAAGAATGGCAAGGAAGGACAAATGACAGAGGGGAGAAATCCTGGATTATGTTACTTATTAGAGCCAACATATTTTCAAAGACTGGAAATTTTTTTCTTTAATAAATCTGCTGGCATATTTGGATTGGGGTACCTGCAGCCTTCCTGTAGGTTTGGCATCCCATTATAGATTAAAAGATAATATCCAGGGAGTACTACAAAATCTAGTATTTGGAGCAGCAGTTGGTTATACTGGTTTGGACAGCAAGAAATGTAAAGATCCAGGTTGTGAGCTGGATGAGAAGGTGTGAGGAGCCCTCCTTGTTCAGGAAGGAGTTAAGTGATTAGCTGATGTTTACTGAGAGAATACCAGAGACAAGTGAAGCTAGACTAATTATGATAGGACAACTTGGGTTTAACTTTACAGGCAAGGAAAGAAATCATTAAAATGGATGTAAAAATAGGGAAACATCCAGTTTCAGGACATTTCAAATTCACATGTCTGGTGCATGAATAGGCAGTGATTGCAGTGATTTAACATGTGACTAAAATGGAGAATCTAGACAGCTGAATGATAGAAGATAAAAACTGAGCTGATAAACCATGTCATACTACATATATTCATAGAGAAACCATTTTTATGATCTCTGAAATGTAAAAAGTTCAACAAAGAGACCTTAATGACAAACCAAGGACAGAGTTGATCGTGCTTCTTTGTGCTGGTTTAAAAGTTAACCAGCAGGGGGAATGAACCCAACTCAAAGGAGAGATTATAAGTCAGAATAACAATTTATTAAAATAATACAGTAAGTACAATAATACAAACAAACAATTGGTCTCAACCCACAAAAACCCAAATGTATAACCCAGTACCCTGGGGCCTGAACAAAGTGGTGTTCCTTGGGCCCTGTTTGAGTCCAAAGTAAAGGGAGAGGGGAAGAACCTGCTGGTGGGAGAGCTGCTGCAGTCTGACCAAACTGGTGATCGCAGTCCAGTGGTGGTCTAAGTCTGGTTGAGAGCGATGAGATGCAGCCGTCCTCTGGATCCCACGAGTGGGTTGAAAAATGTTCCAAAACTCCAAGATTATATATCCTCCAGTTCAGGCAGGAATGCTTGGTACTCCCCTCAGGGTGGGGAGTTTCACAAAGGGTGTGAGGACAGAAACATCCTCCTATCTCACAGGCCTCTTAACACCTAGTTTATAGCCTGAGGAGTCAGGCTCTATGGGCAGAGGGTGCGAATAGTCTATTGACAACAATAGTCTAGTTTCTGGGAAATGACATGGAAGGCTATAGAATACAGTTTTGGGTTACACCCACCATGATGAACTGATCTCAGTTGTCCTAACTAGGACATTCTTGGTGAAAAGATCAGAGATTCTGGAGCAGCTGCCTGCAGGCAGTGACTGAACAGCTACCCCATTGGGTGCAAACTAGGGATGTGGGTGTCTGGGGTGCCAGCAGCCTGCCAGCTCTGGCAGCTCCCAGAGTACTAGCAGTCTCCAAGCCAGTGTGATTGTCAGGGAAAACAGCAGACCCTGAAGGAAAAAATTAATACTAATACCCCCCACTTTTACAGACTAGGTCCCTTTTTTTAAGATACAGTATGTTCTTCCAGCCAGTTCAGATCTGCTTTACACAATTCATTTTCTTTAACATATTGTTATTTAATTTGCTTTCAGTATAATAAGTAGCTTAAACCACTAAGACATTAACACTATCACCCTTCTAGCCTGTAGATTGATTATTGTTCTTGCATCTATTAATTTAGAAAATGAAAATGAAATTCAGGAATATTTCATATACTGAAAATTGCAGCATTTCTGAGTTCTCTTCATTAATCTGTGTGAGGTAGAAGTGTCTGCCTTTTTTTAAATTCTATTTCCTATTGTGACATTAGTATATACAGATAGTAAAGAAGGCCATAGTCCCACTGTGATGATCTTCTAGGCAAGTCAAGATTGACCATAGCAGAGCTTGCTTGGAAGCTGAGATTTCAAATAAGAAGCACATTCTTTTTTTATACTGTTGTTTTAGGTTATTACTTGATTAACTAAGTTTTATGCAGACATCAAGGAACAAATAAATGTTAGAGAAGGTCTGAATCAGCTGTGGGAGGTGTCTGAATGAAAGGGAAAGCAAAAAAAAGCTGAGCATCAGAACACACTTCTAGACAACAAAGTCTATCAAAGAGTTTTTCAAAGCATTTGAAATTAGGCTTAACTTCTACAAGATTGGTTTTGTACTTTTCTCTGTTTGTGCTGACTATAATGTCGCCAAAAGCAAATCAAACCAAAAGACATCCCCTTGTCATCGTGTCTGCCTCCATGCTGCCCTTCTAACATGTCTTGTCTTGATTTTGTTTTGAAGGGCACATCATAGCAATTTCCCAGAATAAAACATACCATGGATGTCCGGGTCAGACAGTTAGCAGTGATGTCTCTGCTCGCTATGGTTGATGCTCATCTATCGAAGCCGGCACGGGCCCCTCTGGTTCTGCACAGGCCCTTCATGGTTGTTTGGAATGCACCAACGGAGCAGTGCAGGCTGCGGTACAAGGTGGACCTGGATCTCAGTGTTTTTGACATTGCATCCAACATCAATGAGACTTTGAGTGGATCCAATGTGACAATCTTCTACCACACTCATTTGGGATACTATCCTTACTACTCAGATAGCGGAGATCCTGTTAACGGAGGGGTGCCCCAGAATCAAAGTCTTATCAAACACCTTAGTAAAGCAAAGTCTGACATTGACTACTGCATACCCATGAAGAAATTTCAGGGACTTGCAGTCATTGACTGGGAAAACTGGAGGCCCCAGTGGGACAGGAACTGGGGTAATAAAAGCATTTATAGAAATAAGTCTCTAGAGATTGTTTGGAGACGGCATCCTCGGTGGTCAGAAGAGAAAATTAGAAAAGCGGCTAAAGAAGAATTTGAAAATGCTGGCAGGAGTTTTATGAACAACACCATCCTTCTGGCTGAGCATATGAGACCAAATGGTTTGTGGGGTTACTATCTTTACCCAGACTGCTACAATTATGATTACAAAGAACATCCCCAAACATACACGGGGAAGTGCCCACCCATCGAGTCTTTCCGCAATGACCTCCTGCTTTGGCTGTGGAAGCAAAGCACTGCTCTCTACCCTTCTATATACCTGGATTATATACTGAAATCAAGTCCAAATGCACTAAAGTTTGTTCACTATCGGGTTAAAGAGGCAATACGTGTTGCCTCAATTGCTCGAAAAGACTACGTTTTGCCTGTGTTTGTTTACTCCAGACCATTTTATGCCTATACTTTTCATGTTTTAACAGAGGTAAGCAGACAGACTTCTTTAGAAATTGAGAGATTTGAAACTGCCTTTTAGAAAAAATACTTTCTAAAAGCTTTTCCTGTATAAAAGCACTTATGCATTTGTTCTTCATATTAAGGCAACCCCTCTAAAAGGAAGCACTGTAGTCACAGTACAAAACTCTATACCTTTAAAGCATTAATATTGCAGTGGTTAGGTCTACTTCTGTAGGATAGCATTGTATATTTTTAATGAGAGTAATTTAGAAAGAAAGTACAAGGAAATAATTTCCTGGAGGAAGTAATTCATTCTGATATTTTAATTCTTCAGGACAGCTTGTGAAATGAACTTGACAAATTTTGTGAAGTTTAAAACTAATTAGTGTAAAGGAAAGACAAACTTTCATGAGAAAGGACCCTCAGGGTTTTTTGTTTCTTTATGCAAACGTAAATTCATTCAGTATAGAAATAAACCAGTCAAGTAAAATAGTCTGGCTTGCAGTTCCCAACTCCTGCATGATGACCATTGACCATCTATCTCACTTTTCAGAGGAACAACATCTTCATGCCCAACATTTAGTGATAAACTGTGGAGGCCTCTTATTAAAGAAATCAAGTTTTTGAGTCATGCAATAGTTCTTCAACCAAAGATCAAATGCAATAAATATATAGTGTCCACAACATTGATGGTAAATTATATACATTCAAATCCCAGACTTTGTGGATATGTCATGACAAGCGTTGCTGTGACTTTGGTTATGCACGTAATTTCTCTAGTAGTTGTCCCTAGTGCCAGAAGTTTTTCTTCATTTGCTATCAATTCCCTGAGAGGGAAAAAAACCTGGGACAGAGAACTCATGGAAACAACCCCTTGATGACTAAGAGCATCTGGGGGCGTTCCCTCCCTTTGTTTTGTGGACAGCTGCAAGAGAGGTCGCTTCTGCTGCTGCCAGAGACAAGTTCTTACTCAAACCAGAACAGAAGACTGCAGAGAAGTGTCAAGAGAAAAGGTAAAAATTGGTCCAGTGAACCACAAGCTGCATGTGGCTGCATGGAGCTGGAACTGAAGACGTGCAGCAGAGCCCTGAGAGCCTGAGAAGTGTTTCAGGCTGACCCCAGGAAGAAAATGGTAATTTCAGGCTGCCTCTAGGAAGCAAATTATACATAGAAGTAATCATGAATTTCCTCTGTTCATTTTCAGTGACCAGAGACTCCCTGGAGATGTTTTCTGTGTAGAAATCACAGGTCCTAGCTGGCTCAGAAACCATGGGCAGATAGGCAAGGCTGGGTCCCACTGAAGGCAAGGAGTCACTGGGGTCAGTACAGGCAGGATTTCATCCAGAACACCTTCACTGAAGAACTCAGACTAGGAAATACGTGAGCATTCTTCAAATGCAGTCTGTAATAATACTTTTTTATAAAATTAACTAGTCTCTTGATTGATATAAAAATACCATGAATGTTACTGAAAGCTATGAAAACTAACATGCTGTTACCAACTATGTGTGGATTCAAAATCTGTGGTGGTATAAAGTTATTGTTTTACCTTGAGGTATTTTCTGAACAGTACAGTGGTAATTTGGAGTGAAGCTTCTTTCAAGTTACACTCTTTAACTCACCATCCTGTTTTCCAGTTGCATGTAGCCATTTACTTTTGGGTGCTTTAAAGTTCACTTTACAACTCTGCAACCAGGGAAGATCTTTGCATAGCCAGAGAAACATATTTGTATTTTGCTCACTACATATTTTCTAATACAGACAGTACCCAGCACCACAGGCAGCCATTGGACAGGGCTTGACATATCTCCAGACTACACACACCATCTGTGAGAACAGCTTGGGGTCTGACAGGAACTTGCAGGGTTGCATTTAATAACATTTTAAATAGGAATGATCCAGAAAATAATGTTCTTGTTTTCTTTCCTAGCCCTGGAGCCACCAGTATATTTTAAATGTGGGTTTGTGTGTTCAGATTTTAGATTAGATTGGAGCTTCTCATTTGATCCATGTCGTGCCCCTAAGTGATGCTCACGAAGTTACAAACAAGGTATGAAACCTTCCAGCAACAATGTGCATGAAGATGACAAGGAAAGATGCTTGTGTAGCACAACATCCAGGCTGAACGGCCATATTAAAATTGGGATAGCAGGCTATATAGTTACCTGAGTTCTGTCAGGGACTGGGCCAAGAAAACCACTGCCCTGCTCCATCAAGCTATGCAAGAGCTGTGTATTCTATTCCAACAGAAACACTGCTGGCACTTTCAAGACTTGTGTGTAAGCTCTTCTGTACATAGTATGAAACACATAGTAAGTAGCACAATGGAATCAAATGGAAAGAATTGTTATGAACTGAAGTTACTGAGGGAGAGACACAGGTCTAGTAGACCTTCAGAAAGATGAAAGCCCAGGTCCCAAACAGATGCTGTAGTTGTGTGTACTGTACTTTTCACCCCAACTGCATCTTGAAATCAGGTGAGTTGTGCATAAGGTGTCTGAGAAATTAATCCCACTTTTTATCTTAGAAACAATTTATAATTTCTGAATTGGGATTCAAATCATTATGAAAGATTTCTGTATTTTCTAGAAATGCAGTCTGCCATCTGTAGGGTATTTAGAAACTTTCTGTGTTGACAATTCACTACTAAGTGTGTGGGAGAGGGAAGTCACACAGTAGCATCTGTGCTTCCTGACTAGATGGCTGAAGTAATTAATAAAGCTGGATGACAACTGACAAATGATGAATAATGGATAAAAATTCTCTTGTTCACCTACAGATAGTCTTCTCTGATGACCAGGTGTGCATGTGTACAGAGACCACTCCCTGCAACCATGCCAGGCTTGCAGTACCATTCCTGAATACAGAAAATACATGTCTGTAACTAAGACTGTTCAAAATTTGAAGGAAAGATTACAGATGTGCTTGTTTTTCTTTCCTCAACTTGTAACTAGAACTGACTCTCCTGTTTCCTCTTGAGCTCCAAAACAGAAACAGTTTGTCTCACCTCCTAATTTTTTTAGTGTCCAATGCAGTAACTTGGCTCATCTAAATATGGAAAAATATTGACAGAAACTAAATTTTCCTCCTCCCTGCCAAATCAGCTGTCTGTTTGGAGACAGCCCTGCATAATCTTGAGGACCTTTGATTGATGAACACTGTCCCCAAAAGCTGAAACAAGAATGAGCATCAGAAGGGAAAAGGCTTTGTCAACTTGTTAATCATTTGGAGAAATACCAGTTGCCTATGTCTGATACCACGAAAGAATTAGGATTCTCCACCTAGACAAATGCAAAGATACTCATATTTAAAATAGATAATTTTTTAAAAAACTGTATGTTTTCCTCTTATGCTTACACAGAAGAACCACGTCAATGAGCCCCCACCAATGCCAAGCTGTGCTGTGTGAGGACGGTCACTTGGTTCAGTCCCAAAAACAAGACTACCGTGTCCACCAGAGGCTGCTGGTGGAGCTTGTATGCCTCACTCAGGTCTTCATGGAGGCACCTACCTATCTCTAGTCCTAGTTTGCTACTCTCAGCCATTTGGAGAAGCACATATCTTTCCTTTTCTCAAAATGCCCAAATGGGCTGTGAAACCTTTATTTTATAACCCTGTCTGTGGCATGGGAGGGGTGGTGGTGGTGACTCCTTCTTTGTGTGACTATCCACTGATCACAGCTCCTATCTCTGGTTTAGAAGCTCTTGGCTCTGTTCTCTTCTGAGCCCACTCAGGATGGATCCAGCACCCTGTGTTAGGCACCAGAAAAGAGTTAAGGAATCATCAGACCAAAAAGAACAAGTGATGAGAGAGGAAAAATAAAAGTAAGGGCACAACCTCCTGTCCATAGGTTATTTGGGGAAAAGTCCTTCTGTGCTTTGGGGTACTGAACATGACAAAGTCATTCAGTAAAAGACATAACTATGAGAGTCAGAAACCTTAATTCTTTCCTTGTGGGCAGGTTACCTAATTATTAAAATGAATTTGTCATAAGCTGTAGTCAGGTTCCCACTTGTTTCTTGCTCTTCCTTTGAATCTTCATTGAGTTGGTGCAAAGTAAAATGTCATCTGTAACTGCACAGTGAAGGTAACACTCTCTGGAGGGTTAGCTGGAAATTATGTATCTTTTAAGTGTGGGGAAAGAGAGAAAAATTCAGAACATGTCTTTCTAATTCTTTTTCTTCCTGGGAAGGACTCTTAGCACTCGAACTTTGTTTTAAAGAATACAAAAAAGGGAAATGTAAGATGCAAGGAGAGTGTTTAAATGAAGTCCCATACAAATTTTTTGCAGTGAGCTGCTGTTTTCACCAGCATCCAGCACCTGTGCAGGTGCTATAAGAGTCCTTTAAGCATTCCTAGGGAAACAAACCTTCCAATAAAATGCCACATTTTGGCCTTAGCCTGAGAAAAGTGCTGAATTGCTCAGTTGATTATTGATTATTTATTCTGGCTGTCTGATAAGTTTTCATTAATTTGTTAATGAGATCTGAAATGTGTTAGTGCTAAATCACTCAACCATCATGCGAATAATGTGGAATTACAGTTAAGCTTTTGTATCTTGGTAAACTTCATAAAATACTTTACAGTTGAGGAAAGCCTGGGAACCCCAAATATCAAGAAGTCATACTGTATTTCACTTTCTTTTAACATCTGATATTTTGATCTTTAATTAACATACTTTTTGTTATTGATTAATTAATTTGCATAGGAAACAGCACCCCCGTTTCCCACTTTAAAATAACCCCTGCAACTCACACAACTATCCTTTTAAAAACTAGCACTGGACTGTACACTGCTAAGAGTAGAAGACTCTAAAAGACTGCTTGGATGATCAGTGGCAACATGAACTTCAGGCAGGACCAATTGTACTCTGTAGCACTCTGAACCCTGCACTAAAAGCCAGTAGGCAGACTCTGCTCTTCCAAACTTCTGCAGGTTTTCTGCACTGTTTTGTCCAACCTTTACTTAAGGGTCAAAGCCTCTGCTCACTCTGTCATCTCTGTAATTGTCTTCAACTCTTCAGGGAATTCTCCCTTTCCCAGGGCATTTATTTGTGCCTTCTTTTATATCTCTGACCATAAATGTACCAAGATAATTTGGCTGGTCTTTTGGATTGTTTTTTCATAAAAGAGGTGCAAAGAATTTACTCTTTCTTCATCAACCCAAGAAATATTGTAATGTCTGTCATTACAAATACTGATCAGAAATTACTTTTTAATCAATTACTGCAGACAGAAATGGTTTTAGATGGTTTGATCATGCCTTGAAATTTGGGGAAAGAAGAAGTTCCGCCCTTTGTATTTTCTAAGATTGAATTGCATTTCTCTGGACAAAATATTCACAGACTCAGGGAATGGCTTTAAGACACTTGCAAGATATGTTGCTATGCCGTTGGCAAGGCACCAGTGCCTCCTCTTCTACACTCAGGCTGCTCTGGTAGATTTGTTACTGCTATTGCTACAGCTTAGCTGCTTATTGGTTCAATACTAAAAGTGAACATGGTTAAATCAGTATGCAAATATGTGTGCTTTTCTTACCTCCATTTGACACTATGTAGCAGAGAGAGAGATTTATTTTTCAAAGCTATGTTTCCTGGACTAATGGCATTCATGCTGATAGAAACAGCAGTCCTGTAACTGGGTTGGTATGGCTGAAGAAGCATGAGTTAGACTCCTGCATAAAGCCTATCAACAGTAATTAGACACTGTAAGGGTGATTTAACAATGTGTGATCATACTTATAATCACTTGCCAAAAATTGTGCCTACGTAGGTTTGGTAATCATTCAAAGACTGGTAGACAAAACTGATCACTCAATTCTTACTCCACCAGTTTGGCTGGAGGAACTCTTGCGAATAAATTATAAGGATCCCAATTACCATTATTTAGTAGTCAGACTCTTGAATGCCACCTATGCAAACCTTTGGAGAGATGCAGAAGAGCTTTCTAAACTAAACATGGATTTTATTGTGAAGAATATACCACAAGACCAATATTGCCTCTGGGGAAAAAAAAAAAAAGTGATGCCCATATCCCAGTGCTTTTTTACTTTCACTTTTGTGTCTGTTTTTCTGATGTATGGTTTTGGCCTCCTTTTTCAGACAGATCTGGTTAATACCATTGGGGAAAGTGCAGCTTTGGGAGCAGCAGGAGTTGTTCTCTGGGGCAGTATGAAATACGCCAGCTCAAAGGTAGGTCTTATCAGTTTATCAACATTTAGGAGTCATTTCAATATCTCTTCTCTGCCACCACACCCTCCATAACACCTATCTATCTTTATCAATGTCATCAGCCAGCAACTGAGGAGGCTGGCTCAGTATTGCTTTCAGGTCTTGTTAGTTCTATACTTTTGTTAGGTTGAGAAGTCCCATTGCTCCAGAGCACATTGCTTTGGGCAGGTCATTTGTAGCTCTCTGTAATAATGAGTCCAGGTGAGAAGAAAGACATGTTTCGAAACAGTGCCATACCAATATATGTGCTGCTTGTTTTACTCTATTCTACTTTGTAGCTATGGTAGTTGTATAGATCCACTGAGAAGGAATGGAGTCTGGAGGCAGAGTATTTTCTCTGATTGCTAGTGTCGAAATCACACATAGGAAATAACACTGCCACAAGAAAAGTCCTAGTTTCTGCTGCCAGGTTCTTCAGGCTTTCTCAAATAATCCCTCTTGAAGTGATGGAGGAGATGGGAGCCTGCACTAGAGTTTCCTAGGAAGCATGGCAGTCTAGCCCCTACTCACTCCTAAACCTTGGCTAGGCTTTAGTGACCACTCTGCTTTTCATGCAGTCTGCTCTTCTCCTAAGTCTCTGGCAAAGCACTGCTGATTTGGGCAGAGGAAGCAGGAAATCTGAACTGGAACTTTCTAGATGCAGCTGCAACAACTTTTCTGCTCATTGATGAAAATTATGTGGCTCCTGGTAAGCTGAAGGGGTTGGAGAGATCAGGGCCAGAGTAGTAATCCAATGTGCTTGAAAACCTGTTAGTCTCATGCACTGCTCCTAGTTGGTAGTTACTAGGAATATCTACTTAAGGAACTAGTTAGTCTCAGATTAACACATAAACTCTACTTCCTGGGACTCATCCCTAGCCTAGTACTGTATGTTTCTACCAGGCACTCAAATAGACAGTATAGTAAAAGTCAATTTTTTTCTATTCTTACACTGGAAGTAAGATCATCAAACCAAATAGATTACTCCAGTATGTAAGTCCAACAAGATTTATCTCAACTGGTTACTTTAGCCAAGAACAGTTTAGTACTATCATCTTAGATATTATAACTTGGGTATAGTGCTAGCTACTGAGAAATATGTCATGGTTTTTTATTATTTACAGGAGAGCTGTTTAACTGTGAAACAGTACGTTGATGGACCCTTAGGACATTACATCATTAATGTGACCTCAGCAGCCAAACTCTGTAGTAAAGTCCTGTGCCAGAAGAATGGAAGGTGTATCCGCAAAATCAGCAACTCTTCTGCTTACCTCCATTTGTCACCCACTGATTTTAAGATCCGAAGCCATCCCTCAGAGAAGGGCCACAGGTTCCAGGTGACTGGTGAACCCAGCCTGGAGAGTATTGAAGCCATGAGGCAGAGATTCGTTTGTCAGTGTTACCAGGGCTGGACAGGAATATTTTGTGAATTGCCTGACCAAAGGCTGTTGGAGCACTGGATTCATGTAGTGTTCAGTAGATCAAGAAAACAAAAGCTTTTTATCTTCCTCTTAGGAGCCATACAGCTTCTTCTGCTTTGTTCCACACACTAAAGTCTTCTGAGGCAGTGCAAGGAAGTAAGAAATGGTGCCTCTAGGAGTTCTGTTCCTTGGCAAAATTTTATTGTACAGGGAAAAGGCATTGTGGATTAAATGATTTTATCCTATTTTATTCTTCTCCCACTCCTGGAATTGCTTCAGACACTAAACATTTTGAAAGCAGATCCCTTTTTTTTTTTTAACAGCTCCTTTACTCCTAACTCATGTTTTACTCATACATTCAACAGATGCTTCTGCAGCGGCAGTGAAACTTTTTTACCAGAGTGAAAAAGTTGGATGAAATTGTACAAAGATTCAACCATGCAGAAACTTAAAAAAAAAAGAACATAGAGCCTCTTTATTTCAGGGCTGGGTGATTTTTGTGGTGATGAGGAAAGTCTTCATGTAGACTAGGGATCACAAACTGTTCACTGCAGCTCTTGCTGAAGTCAGGTGGCACTTTGTGTGAGCAGCAGCACTGTGCCCAGAGCCACATCCACCACAGCTCACTGATCCTACTGCTTCTGCATGGGCAGTGTGAAGAGTATGGAGTTATACATCAGCACACACTTTTAAAATTGTATATTTCAGTATTTTGAGGCCTAATTTGACTCGTTACTTCTAGAGGTATTTACAATGCCATAAGTTTCAAAGGTACCTTTGACTGAACATCTCTGCAATTCCTTTTAGGTGAGGGGCTCCTGAGCTCTGAGAGCAGCTCTGGCAGCTGGCACCCCATGGTGCTTCTGCCTGGGCAGGGAATGGTGGAGTGCTTCTCTGCTCATTCCGAGCCCTTGGGAAGGAGGCAGCCTTGCTGCTTGGCACCCCTGCTGCCTTTGGAGCTGCTGCAGGTCTATGCTTTCCACTGTCTGGTCAGTGACTGGGAAACAGGAACAGGCTGACAGATCCCACTCTCACTGTGCCTCTCCCTGATGCAGGGCAGGAGAAAATGAAGAACTCTATTCATTGGAATATTTTGGCTTGCAGCCTTCAGCTGCAGATGGGAACCTCTTTGAAGGTGGTATAGCTTAATGAACTACTGATTACTGGTTAATTTAGCATCCATAACACGTCATACTGTCAGACTGTGGCACGTCCATTTGCAGTTATTCATTGGTTCACGTTCATGTGTGAACAAATGTGTTTTCATCAAAGACCTCTCTGTCTTCCACACAGCCTTTTGATATAACAATGGATGCTTTCACTGAATTGAAGACAAAGCCAAAACATTCCCTACATCTCTCGGACTTATGGAAGATACTAAAATGATTTTCTTTTGAGGCTTTTGTATGATGCATTGAACTGAATATTGTTCCAGATCACAGACACAGACATTAATAAGAAACCCACATATGGGTCTAAAACTTTTTTTGGCTCTTACCAGTGGCTGTATTGATCATCTGTGGCCTGACTACATTGCTTACAGTACATAGAACCCTATTGCTGTAGCAGTTTGATTAAGATCAGCAAGGCTATATGGAGAGAATACTCAACTGAGTAAAGAGGTCTGAATCTGGCCCTCAGCCAGGCTCCCTTCTTGATACTGCCCTAAATTACTTTAAACATGTCACGATCGATGTGAAATGTAAAGCTTTGGTTCACTCAACCAAATACCCAGCTCACAAAATATCTGCAGTGGATATGTTAATGCTGCAAACCTAGACACTGAAATGGGACTGACTTCAGTCAAACAGAGACTTAGTGCTAGCTATAGTGAGTCACTCTGTAATGATATGTGCTGAGAAGCTACAGGAGAACTTTTGATTTGCAATGTGCAATGACAACAGATGACAGCACACTTGAAGATAAAAAACTTCATTACTTTGGTGTGGGAGAGAAAGGATTAAAATTAAAGTTTAGAAAAATGGATAGCTATTAAGGGGCCTACACCTTTAGACAGAAGTTATGGTGTTTACATTTTAAAATATTTTTAATTGATTTTATATATATTCTGCTTTAGCTCCTTCATTTGGTTCAGAGTTTGCTAAAATTCAAGGGAACTTACACATACTTCAGTATCTTGAGAGCGTAGAAACAATTAGCCCAGTTTTGCTAAATACCTATCACCAATGTAGGTCTGTATTTAAACTGGATGCTTCTGTTTTGTGTAATGCTGTCCTGTGTTCTGAAACCAGAACTGATGTGAAAATGGTGTAATGCTCATGCAGTGTGTCAGTGAAATGTGTTTATAAAATGTTCTGTACCACTTTGTAATGTGTTTTCATTATATCTGTAGGCTTATAAAAATAAACAGCATAGTGACATACACACAATTTATTTGGGTAGCATAAATTCAATTAAACTGACATAAGGTCTTCATCAGCTAAAGTTCTGCTACTTTGTGTGAAGTTTATGCAAACTACACAAGTGCTGTGGGTGAAATATCAGTGTTCCTGATTCAATCTGTTGTGTATATTCTCTATTAGGGAATAGCAGTAGAGCCCTGTGCAAGTCTATAAGGCTCTGTCAGTTTATGTCAGGTGTAAATTTTCCCAATGGCCCTTCTTTAGTCATTAGGTTACCACTTGGCACAGAAGAGTGTATGAGTGTCTGTGGTAGTACATTTACCTGGACACAAAGGTGTTTTAATTCGGCTCATATATTTCTGTGAAGAACTGCAAGCCCAGTTCTGTATCCTCATCACTAGATTGTCTTAGGTAGAAGACAATCTGAATTTGGTCTGGGCTTCTTAATGAAGGAACTTAAACTTCTTAAAGAAGTACCTAAGAGAATGTAATTTCATGTTTTTTCGTTTTTTTTTCTATTTCACCTGGTTAGAGCCCTTTATTGCGTAAAAAAAGTAAGATTTACCATAAGACAATGTCCCTGGAAGAAGCGTATTTGGAGGTAGCCCTGCTACATACTGAGGCCAGGCAGAGGTTGCACAAATGCATGTAAGTGCTCCCACAACTTAAGTGCTCCCATGTGGGACCACTAACTACACCAGCCAGTACCAAAGTCAGGATGCTTTTGATTCCTTAGCTCCACGGGTGACTATACACTGGGTCACTATACACTACCAGCACACTGTGGTGCTGCATCAGTGTCCTGTACCAGGGAGAGTGCAGGATAGGATCATGCAAGGTTGGCTGGAACCTAATGCTCAGCAGGAACATAAAGCATGCACTACTTTGCATGTACCACTGTTGTGGAGAAATGTGAAATATAGTCCAAACCTTTGTAATAAATTTTTACTTCCTGTTGCCATTAAATTAATACAAGTCTTCAAAATAAACTATGGACTAATCAATTCACTTAATCATGTCTGAATACTGAAATAAAATTCAAGTGAATAGGCTTTCTTGTAAAGCCCAGCAACCTCGAAGGTAGGGAAAATCCTTTTATTTTCTTCTTTTTTTTTTTTCCTCTGGTTCATTGGTCACCCCAAACAGGTTATATGGTTCACTCTTTGGAGACACATGATCCAGCTTGTACCTGTGGTAGAACTCTTTGGAGATGGGAGAGTTTGAAGCAGCAGAGAACCTTCATGATGATGTCTATCATCTAGAACCAGCTCTTAAACCATAGTTGATCCTGGGAAGTAAACATTGGTTTCCGGAGACAACAGGAATAAGGGTTTATGTTATTTATTTATTTATTTATTTTGGACCACTTCTGCTTCAAGATGATCATGGACTCAGACCCCAGTTCTTCCTAAATGCTGAGCTGAAGAGTCTTCTAATTAGTTGAGGATAAACAATACCAAAAGACTGGCAGGCTTTCAGCTTTTCTCAAATTCCCTGATTTATTATTCAAAAATTTTGAAATTTGGAGAAATGTTATGCTCATTTCCTTTCTCTCTCTCACCACAACTGCATGTTGCCCTTAATAAAATGCTGTATGTTCTGAGCAACTCATAAATGTATGGAAAGGCTGGGATTCATTTTGTTCCACTTCAGTCTTACTGGTAGATGTGTGGGGCTGTGGTTCCCACTTGACCAGTTTTAGGTGTCCTGGGCATCTTCTTCCTGCTCCCAACCTTTCCTCTCACTCCCATCCCTGTATCATAGTGTGCTGTCCTCTGCTTGTGCTGGCACAGTTGTTCGCAGGCCCTTGCCCTGATCTGAGTTGGGAAACCATCCAAGTCAAAAGTTACCTTGTTAAAGAAAGGGTGCTTCCCCACAATGTTTTTTTTCTGAAAGTCAGAATAATTCCTCTATCTGACTCACATTGTGATACTTATACAGTTGAACCATGGCTAAGGAAGTGGACAAAACCCACAAGGAAGTGGTAGCAAAGCCATAAGCTGAGTATTGTCACTCAAGACAATAAAGTGAGTAAGTAGCCTTGGTATGTAGTTGGCAGCATCAGTCATGGCTCATCCAACCTACACCCTGGGGTCTGTGTGGCAGAGGAAGGGTAGGGCCTGGCAGCCTCTGCCCTCCTCCCATCCTCCATGGGGGACAGTGAGCAGCTCATCATTCCAAGGGGTATTGCCATGTCAGGGCATCTGCTGGACTCCCTCAAAACTGAGAGCTCCTTGCAGTGATCAGCCCAGACCTCAGTGCGTCACCAGATGCTAAAGCTGGGGTAGATAAAACTCTCCTGGTGCGGTCCAACTCAGGAACGTGGGTATTTAATGTTTTCTGAAGTACCCTTTTGCCACTGAGTCTTTAAGTTGAAAAAGGACAAGTAAGGCTTGCTGGCTGAACATTTTTGTGTTTCATCACCTTTTTCCAAATGCAATGTCCTCTGCTAGGGTCAGCGGCTTTGTAAAAATGGGAATGATATTGTTGTTTAAAAAGGAGCTAACAGCTCTCACAGACAAAACCAACCGAATGAAATCTCAGACCAGTTTGGATTTGTAATGCCGCACATAAATAAATATGTGTGTACATTTCTTCCCTTAAAACTCCCTGCTTAAATAAAAAAAATGTTGCTTAAATTAAAAATTGCACCAGTTTTGCACTGAAAGAATTTTTTGTAGATAGCGAATTAAACTTGCACACCATGCATAATAAGAATACACAGGAAAGGTTTTACCGAAGAAACTCTGATACGCTTAAGATGCTGTGGCAGCCACAACTCCACTTTTGTTTACCTTTCAGGAAAAGTAATTTCCTGTCAATTCCTAGACTCAGAGGGTGGGAGTGGTTGAAAACACAGGTTACTCTAAAAATTGAATGTAGTACTTCTGTACACTTCGAAGAACCATGCTGGCTGGTAACAGTACAGTTTCTCAGATATAAAAGTCTGATCCTTCTAAGAACCTAAGGGAAAACAATGCTGTTGCATACTGCTTAATGAATTTAAAGCCCCTGAGCTGTTCTTATTCAGCAATGGCACTGTGTGCCTTCCACAGACCACAGCACAAAGCAGTAAGGAGCAGTTAGAGGTCCCATTAGGAAAGAGGGGAAAAGTCTTTTGGTGGCTTCCCCAAGTAAGTGTGTCCTTGAGGGTTAACTTTGATGCTTTTAATAGTTACAACATACCAGTTTATCCCTCACTGAATGTCAGTAGAGTAATTCCATGGTAGTATTTTTCTGATTCAACAAGTGCCTTGTTTAAGATGTAATAAGAAAACAAGGGGATATGTGTATGCGTGTTGATATCCATACATATTTACGTGCACATGTGTATATCAATGACAGTATGCATGTTCATATTGTAATGCATGTGTCTGAGTTTGACTCAGAAGCAGCAGAACAGTTCTGAGGGATGTGAGGCTTTGTTTTCTGCCTGGCAGGCGGGAACTCGAAGGCAGTTGCGTAACCTTGTAGCTTGGCACGTCTGGCCTGTGCTGCTGCATGGATTATGTCTATTATGTAACTCCGTTTATACAGGAAGCTAACAGCATCTAACAAGCTAAAAATAAACAGACTCCTATAATTTCAAAGAACAGTATTTTAAACTTCACTTATGTGGCTGCTCTTATTTCAACAATATGTAGCCTCTTCAAAAATTTTATTTCTTTTTTTACTAGGGTGATATTTTAACACAGTGGCAGCCTGTTTTCTCAGAGAAAGTCAGAGCTCCTTTCTCATTTTTCCATTACAGCAAGAACTCTGCCAGCTTTTATTTAAGGTGCTTTCCAGTATCTGTGAGAAGCAAAGCAGACCATATCATCAGTCTGCTTTTTCTCCTCAGACAGTCAAGAAGTTTGATATTTGAGGGCAGTGCTTTGAAAAATTATGTTTGTTTCTGTGGTAGTAATAACCTTCTCAGTCAACTGGGCAGCAGATTATTTAAGAGCATTTTTTATATTGCTCCTTCTGATGCTGAGTTTCCAGGGTAGAACTAAAAGCATTTAGTTTTTCCCTTTACTGACAGTGCTCCTTACCCTGGGTTTTTTCCACCTGATCTATGTGCTATGGAAACCCTACAGGGATAACACCTCCCTCCTCAACTGCGGTACAGGCAGCAAGTCATGTACACAGAGGACAGCTGGGTTTTCTTCAGCTGGCACTTGCATTCACCTTGTATTGTTACCCTTGCCCTCTGTGTATAGTTGCTCATGCCTGTCCCCATTGTGAAGGAAAGCGAGCATTTTAATGCCCAGGGAATCTGCCTCTCCATTTCTGCACATAGCTGCTGATGGGAATGTTAAAACAAGCTTATGCCAGGTATTGCCCCCCTATGCTGGGCTGCCTTGGCTTCATGGGTACAGGGAATGCCCAAAGCACTGGCAGGGCAGTTTGACACGGGATTTCCCCACATGGGAGACCACAGGCCGTGGTAACGATGCTGATTTTCCACCAGGGGGATGCGGGGATGGGGGAGCATTGCTCCAGGCAAGACGCAATCTGGCTTTGGTAGGGACAGGACCGAGGCAGGGCCAGTGCGTACCACTCAGTGCTCTGTCAAAGGTGCTTCTTCAAGCCTGGTAAAACTGAGTCAGGCTTAAAGAGCCCACAAAGCCCTTGAGTACCTATAATAGAAAGTGATGCTGATTGCATGAGATTAATTAATATAAGCATGCACTGAAGCCCTTCAGAATCTTTGGACTGCTCCATGGACAAGTATTATTTTCTTGTCTCAGCATCGAACTTTATGGTGTGGAATTTGGACATTTTTTCTAAACCTAGAAGTAGGGAGGAACAAGACAAGCTCTCCCTGGACCTCCACAAGAATTCAGGTACTGTTACACCTTGTTTTAGAAGGAGTAGTGATGTGTAAGCACCATTGTTGTATTTGCATCTCAGCAGCAATACTCAGCTCTGAGCATGTTTGGATTAAAAACCAATAATAAACCAATCTGATTGCATTGAAGATGCTAATTTGAGGGGTAGACTTACCTCACTTTTCACATTAACCTCACCAGAATGTGATCTCCTATTTTAATTTTGTTTTGATTTCTCCACTCTTAAAGGGGCACACACTCATCTCCTGTAAGATAGTATATCTTCATTGATTTGCAGTAGCTGAAAAGCAGACATGAAATATTCATGTTCTCTTTGTTCACCCGTGGAATTTCCTTTTCAGACTGTCATTAGTCCATTAGTTCCCAGCACCCACCAGCTGTTGCAAGGACAGTCAGTAGCAGTTCCTCAAAATATCCCCTCTGTTCTCCTTGCAGTGAAGCAGCAGGTCCTGTGACAGCTGAGGAGAGCATGGCCACTGAGAAAGGCTCATTATGTTTGTTCGAAGTCTCTGTCCATACATGAGGCTTAACGAGGTTTACATGACCCCCAGCTTAAAATAATTGCAGTAATCCCTTAGACTGACAACGCTGAACTGTTGTATTTTCTCCAACATTAACATTTAGCTTTAATGTAAAGCTCAGCTGGTGGGGGTGAAAAAATCAAATTCCTTTTTTATTTTTTTTGTTGCCTTACCCATTCTGTGGGAGTAGGAATAAAGGAATGTCACCCATATCTGCTGGTGCTGGGTGTGAGCTCTAATCACTCCAGTGAGCGTGTGGGTGCTTGTTCTGCTCAGTTTGGGGGCATGATCTTACCCTAGTGCAAATACACAGTAACTCTGCTGGACTCCTAGGAAAGCTACTGGGAGGAGAGTCAGCTCCTTTCTATTGTGCAGGGCTAGCCCCCTGAGAAGAACATGCTCAGATCATAAAGGACCACTTGCTTCATTTTCAGTTAGCATTTGCCTTACAATTGAATCGGAAAAGTGGACCGAGAGGAAAGCTGCTTCCCAATTTAAAATGCTGTGGGGAGTAAGAGTAAGGCAGCAGTAATCTGTTGATGATTGCTCCTTCATCTCAGCCTCAGAATTCAGGTGGTGAGAAAAGGGTGGTGAGGACATGCCATGAAGCCCATTTCTGGTCCAGAAATGGCCTACATCCATCTCGAATGAATGCACTGTGAGCTCAGGAACTCCATGGATGTGGACAGCCCAAGTAGTTCTGAGCTTTAAAATGGGCTCCAACTTTTTTTCTGACTCAGCCTGAAGTCAGGCAGCTGGCTATGCTGGACTGTGGTCCTCTAAGCACATGGATCTTTGCGCTGGGGTATTTTGAGCTGCAGGTAAATGAACCGTGTGACAGAAAACCTGGTCATACTGGGAGCCAGTTGAAGACGACTCCTGAACACAGTCTTCATGTCTCGAGGCTGACATACCCTCAAAGAATATGAAACTTCTTGCTTTGTACATGGTGTAATCCATATAATTTCTTAATACTCTATACCCCATGAAGACAATGTCATAACAATGCAGCCTCCTCAGACTGTTCTAGGACTCAGGCCATTGTGCTGATTCTTTAGTACAAGCATACAAAATATAGCTCCTAGTGTAAAGGCTACTATCTTTGGAAAAGGCAGGTACTGAAAAACCTTTGGGCTTAAAACAGGGGGAAAATTGTGGAGCGCTGAGAACCTTGCCATGCTGGACACAGGACAAAGGAGCTTCACGATTATTTCAGTGTATGCCAGAAAATAACACAGTCACTGGCATCAAGAGCATTGGGAAAGTACAATCTAAGCATAAAGACTGCCATGGATGCCAGTGGGCCCTTAAATTAATTCATCAAACTATCTGCCTTTTGCTAGGACTACGCATGAATCAAATCTCTCAGGCTGGACCGCTGTCAGGTATAATTATATACATATAAAAGACATCTATGCAGCACGAAGTGGAGAACAAGTAAATAGCATAAGGTCACTTGATCAATTTTCTTCATTTTATTAGATTAAAAAATCCAGCTACCTAGTAAGTGACTGGAATACATATGTTCCCACGTAAATAAGAAAAGTCCAGTATGGCAGCAAAAGGAGCTGAGATGGTAAAGGCCAGATGACTGTCCTGATGAATCCAACACACGCTTGTAGCTTGTCTTCTGAAATCTGATCTCCTCTGTCCAGAAGTCCCACAAAAGTCAGAGTAAGTTAAATTTTACTAAAAAATTGCCTTCCAATAATTCAGGATTTTAACTTTTGATTCTTTATTCAACTCATTCCTTACAGGTGCTAGGGAAATAGCTCTGCTGCATCAGATTGATACTTTAATTTGTAGGATTTTGAGAGTGCTCAGCCCTGAACTTGAAACTTTCCTCAGCAGTTAATGCTGCTCAGGTTTCCTAGCACCTTCATGGGGATCAGTGAAGGACTGTGCTAAAGGGTTTTGAATCTTGTCTATAATCAGCCATCAATGACACTGGGTCAGGCAGATTATTATGAGGTGAGGTCCTGCTCCATTTTCATTGTCCATTATGCTGCATATTCAGTCCCCTGCATTCACTAACATAACAGAGATACTCTGCAGAATCTGAATGAGACAAATCACTAAAGGATACCTTGGTCTAATAAGCCCCCATCCACATGAGGAAAGGCAGAGACAGATGGCAGCAATGCATCCACACATACCATCCTCTCTGAGGCTGCTGCAACTCTGCAGCTCTCTGGGTCATCTCCTGTGTCACAAGCCCCCGAGCATATTGCCACCAAATTCAGGTCCAGCACGGAGTGCACAATTCACAGCTGACAGCATGACTTCAACTGGAAAAAAACTTGTTCCACCATCAGACTTCTGAGTGTATCAGCTGTAGTTTTGCTGATAAAAAGTCAATAAAAGGGTTATTCTGTAAAAATCCAGGGATTTTATTGGGTAATTGTGGATGTGAAAATTCTTGTTTCAAAAACCATGCACATCTTTTACCAAAGAGTATTTTGCAACTGGCTTGCCTGTTTAAGCTCATCAGGCTTATGCTTCATCAATGTCATATTGTTGTAGAGAGGAGAAAATATCACTGCCTTTATTAATAATTTTTAATTTTTCTAATTCCTTGATACGAATAGTGTAACCTCACTGGAGGAGGCTGTTACAAGACAAATGCCAAAGCTTGAAAGTGTAGTCGTCAGTTCTATATTAACTGGGGGAGAGGAATACAGGGTTTATATCACCGGATGAACATTTATCAATTAGCCAGTTATTTTTTTCAGCAGTATCCTGTGATCTGGTTCAATTACTTCTCTCTGTCTCTTCAATTCAGAACTGCCTGTTTTAGGCTGATTTTGCTTAGTCTTTGCTAGAGCTGTTTGCTGCCCAGTAAAGATGTTTCTACTTTCTCTCTGTGGGAGATTGCTGTCCACTCTGCATTTTCACTGTCAACTGGACACCAAGATGGGATGCTTCTGTGTTGCCTTAGTTTACAGAGAAAAATATAGTTAGCAGAAGGGTTATAACTGGATATATTCAATCTGGATTTTGTTGACTATGACAGATACAAGTGAAAGAAATACCTAGCCAAAAGAGAGGTACAACTTAGCAATCCTGCACAACAGGAAGCAAATTTGAAAAGTCTGGGGAAAGGGAAAAATATTGAGCAGAGCTTGGGCACAGGATATCCTTTCTGCATGCTGCAAACACGTGACTTCAGATGGAGCATGTATGTTTGTGTGGTGGCTAAATGGATCAAGTGGAATAAAATCAGAAGTCAGAAGTCAGTCATTTGCTATCACACCAAGTATAAACCAGCAACTTTTTCCTCCTTAACAATAGAGCAACTACAAATATCTTTTTATGCTAAGTCAGAATTACAGAATATTCTGGGTTGGAAGGGTCCCACAAGGATCATTGAGTCTAACTTTTAAATATTAAGTCCTTCATTACAAGTTTGTCTCAGGGGGCAGAGTGGTCTGCCACTTCCTTGCAGTCTTCAATAAACTACAGTAATATTATTGTTGTTGTTATGCTGTTGCTGATGATTTTTATTACTACTATTTTCTTTAGCTTGCAGGCACTGCCTTCGCCATGTGCCAGCTCAGAGGGCTTTGAGGCAGCAAATCAGTACATCCAGCATACAGTAAAGTGTAGGGTTAATTACACCCCAGCCCTGCCTGAGGAGAGGTGTGTGGACCATGGTGCAGGAGTGCTGTGCCTCCCACTTCCCATTGGAAGATAGACCCCAGCAAGAGCAGTCTCTTGTGAGCCCCATGGGTTTTGGTGTGATGCCATGGCGTGGCCCAGGGCATGGATGGCTGCCAATGCATGCCACTGGCATACTTGTGACATAGGTCCTGCATTGGAAGTGCTCCCTGAAATCGGGGGTGAATCACCCGAGGATGTGCCCAGCCCAGCTAGTGACACCTCCCTAAACCAGGCTGTGACAAGCAGGAGAGCAGAGGGGCAGGATGGTAGTACAGCTCTCACAGGGGAAACTCGACATGCTGCAGTTTAGAATCACATTCAGCAATATGAAAAACAAGTAATTGTAGGGATTTGCTGCCCTCTGGCAGGATTTTGTTACAGGTCTGATTCTCTGTGAACTGTGAGAACAGTGCTCAGCAATAGCTCTGCAGCAGGGCAAGGTCCGCATTTTCCAGGTTGTTGTCGGCAAAGCTGCTGGGGAGCAGTGCTGCAGCCTCCCTGGAGCCCTCCTGGAAAGCCAGAAACACATTCTGATCCCAGGCACGGACTGGTGTAAGAGGTGGAGATGCTGGGCTGGCAGGAGCTCCCTGTCTCTTTTCTCCATCCCTGTGGGGTAATGGAGCAGCAAGCCTGACTCTCTTTTGGTGGTCCTTTTGTTGGTTGTCTCCTCAAAAGAGCAAGCCCACCATCTTCCAGCTTTAGCTGTGCATCCTTTTGGTGAGAAAATGCAGTTTGACCTCCTTTTAATCCTGACAAGCCTTAAGTGGCTTCGCCAAGTTTGTTTTCTTAGTAGGATATAAGCTTTCAGAGAGAAACTCAGCAAATCAGGCTAATTTTCTTTTACATAAAATTCTAAATGGCTCATTAATGCCAATGTGGCACTTGTGAATATGTGAATACTGATTTTGAAAATCTGGGCTTGGTCTTCACTAAATGCAAGGTATTGTGGGTCTCATGGGGTGAGATTTCTCTGACAAAACATTGAGTTCTGTGATGTCTACTCTGTACTGCATTGGTCCTGTGGATGGCCTGCCTGGTCAGCAGGAGGAACAGGCACATCTTGGATGCTTCAAAGCACTCTGATGCCTCTAACTGTCAAAAACCTGTATCTTAAAAGAATCAATGGCTCATTGAAAGTACCTAGGTTGGTTACCTTGCATGATGACATTTTTGATGTGGGTACCTAATATTAGATTATGCTAGTCCTACCCTAAAACAGCAGAGAAATGAGGGAGTGAGGAGGCCCATAAAAGTACCTCAGGTGCATAGGTATTCATTATTGTTATTCTGTTTTGAGAGAAATGAAGAATAGCACAGATATGCTATTTCCAGTACGGCTGCCTGTATAACACCCATGATCCTTGCCTCCAGCAGGTCACAGGAGGAGAACAAATTTGTTTCTCCCTGGAGAAACAAATAGGTAGGCAAGAACTAAGGAAGAAGAACAACAGTAGAACCCAAATGAAAATCCATAATGATTAATTGTACAGCTATGTGCGATATTCCCAGGGTTTTGAATGCAAGGGAAATCTTGGAGTTGGAGAACGGATAAGACTTTCTCATTCTTGCATGTAAGTAATGTAGGTTTTGATGTATATCTGTTTTCTTCTCTGCTTAATACACACACAATTGGCCGGGACCTTGTGTCTAATGATGCTGCTTGTAGCAGTGGCCACAGGGCTTAGCTTCAAAGTCTACATTGCACAATGCAGTGTTATGCAGAGCTATCAGAGCCAGTCTGGAAGGTGTTAGCTCCATGTGATAGTGGAGTCAGGCTAATCAATATCTCAGAGCAAGCTTTTATGGATATGCTTTATTGCTGTCGAGGGTTTGAACTTGGATCCCTTTATGGTACTGTACAATGACAATGAAATATGTGTGTTTGTTTAGAGTTATTTGGAGTATCTCTGGCAGACACTGCACTAGACAGGTCAAGGATGCTCATGAAGCTGTGAAGATGGTGGTAAAAGCCAAGGTTTGATATTACAGTTACCTTTGTTGTTATTGAGAAAGCTTGAAGAATAAGAAAAACATTTATTCATCAACCTTTCCAATGGCAACAGCCACAGCCAGTAAGACATCCTGGGGCCCACTGAAGTGATGGCAACATCCTTGGTGATTTCAGTAAGACCCAGATCTATGAGACAAGTAACTGAGGTATGCTGACTTCCACAGAATTACACTGATTAACTTTGGTGATATTTTTCCTCCTTTCTTTGGGTTACATTGTGTTCACTTTGTTTCTTCAGTGTTAGCATGGTAGATGTCTTAGGAGTGACTGATACCCATCCATATATCTATACATGAAATAAATACCTATACTTCTATTATGTTCCACAGACAGACTGGGAGATCTGCCTCTTGCTGTCTTTTAAGTCATGAAAGGACTGCCTGAAAATGAAACGCTGTTGTGCATTGTTCACCTTTCAGCCCCTGGCATGGCTGCACATAGCTCTCATCTGGAATTCCCTCGCTATGAAACCATCCCAACCACCATTTTGGGAGAGCAAACCTTTTAAGACTGCCTGCAATGACTGACAGAACTGCGATCCCTGAGGTACAATGTACTCAACCTGAAAATATTCTATATGATTTGAAGCCCACTAGCTAAAGCAAGAGGGCAGACACATCACAGGAAATCCCTGTTAATGGTGGCATACACTAGAACTTCAGTTTTCAAATTCATGCAGAAAGAAAAGGCATAGCATTAACTATTACATCACAGCTAAGGACTTCACTGGGTTAGCTTCACAGACTGGGTGCACTGGAGACCTCAGTGGGCCAATTGTGGTGCAAAAGGTGTCTACAGAAGAAAGTCTAGGAAACTTACAACTGAAGTGAATATTTCAGCAAAAAAATGTTGAATATTAGCCATTTCCTTTGAAGAAAGTGCAAAAGCTTTTATGAAGGAAACACTTGCACTAGGAATGAAAAAAACCCAAAGGGCCTGTGCGAATACTGCTTATACCCTGACTGTCATAATTATTTTCTCCATGATTAGAACCACCCTGGTTTCTGCCCAAAGAGTGAAGAGAAACAGTGCATTTTCCTGGCTCTGTGATAGTATTACAGACCCGTGTCCTTCCACTGACATTAAGAAACCCCCTTCTAAACACATAAACATTTTGCACTTTTCTCAGTTTAGGTTGAATAAACCCATAAGGATTTCTTCTATGACATCCCAAGATTATGCTTTGCCTGTATTTGTGTATACCTGACTAGGTTATAGAGATGAACCTTTATTAGTTCTCTCTATGGGGAGTTTTTGCTGGAACAATGTAGCCTGCATTTATCCTTTAACCATTCTTGCAGATGGTGCATTGGAATGAAACACCTCCTACTTGGGCCAGGTCTGCTGGTTCATGGTAATTATCCACATGCTTTAAGGAGCTCCATGTTCTGAATAAAAATTGCAGCCCAGAATACCTTGGGTTTTTTTTTCTTTAATTCATTGCTATGCATTTGAATGGATTAAAAGTATTCCAGAAATATGATATAGTACATAGGAGGCTGTTAATACATTAATCCTCCCTGATGTGCTGAGGTATGCAATCACTAATTAATTTCCAGATACCTGCTTTTTTTATAGAAGGGACCGAGACAGAGATGCTACCAACTTGTTCAGCGTACATAAGAAAGGGAAATGCAGTCTTCCTGCACGCCTCCACCTCAAAACCATTTAATTGAGTCCCATAATACCTACCTCAGGACAGGCAGAGGTGCACCAGAACCAAGGGGTACTGAACACATACAAATATACACATAAAAGTATTTTCAAGATAAGTGCATTACCCTAGTCGTTTTTTACTTCATCCTGGACATCCTCCCAGGACCTGGATGAGGACAATAGGCTTCCCGTGAAAAAGCAGTATAACCTGCCTGCCACTGCCCTGGCTCTGTTCTCACCTGTAGACAGCGACTACACTACCAGCAGGCCACAATTTCTCTGTTTCAGAGTACAGCAAGTGAGTTGTATTCACTTTTTAAAGGCTATGTTCAAATTTTCTGTCCAGGTAGAGAGTCTAAAGCTGGCACCCTGTCTGGGAAAGAGTATTAGCTCCCTCTTCTATCAGATGTCACTACTCCCCTATCACTGCCATCCATCACCCACTACACTTCCCAGCAAGGGGCTTCACTTCTCTTGGTCTCGAAGACATTAAAGGAAGTGCTGGCACCTGCTTTGGTGGTTTTATCCAGTTTGCCCTTCCTTATCTTTGCAAGGAGAGAATAGACAGACATCAGTAACTGCTGTGGGCTGCTGTGCATCCCCTTTGTCCTTTTAAGTCCAGTTCCTGCCTCTTTTTCCCTTCGGGCAACTAATTCATGTGAAGCTTTTCTATTTTGATTTCTTGATGTGCTGTGGCTCTCAAACTCCTCTAAGTTGGTGACAACATCTAGGAAGTCACTTGCATATCAGTAGCCTTTCAAATTCTGTGCTTGTGGCATAGCAATTCAGTTTTTGTTGATTTCTTAATCACCATTCAAATTAAGGATAAACATGCAAGCGCCAGATACCCTCTCCTTACAGCCTGCTATATGAGGAAAAGGTACAGTAAAAGACAAAACTAGAAAGATTAAAAAAATTGAAACTGAAATTCTTAAGATTCATCAAGTGTTGCATTTTCTCTTTCATTTGAGGTTGCACAACGCCCATATTTTCCTCCTATAGTGTGTGCCTATTTTCAAGCACTTCTTCTAGGTTTTTATAGGAATCTGAATGAGATTCTTTTATGGCAAAGCATCAAGAACAATGGATGCTTTTAGAATCACAGCTTTCACATTGGAGAGGAACTGAAAAACAGGTGATTTACATAGCAAAATAGCTCTCTCCCTCCCCTTATTAGCAAAAACAGAACTGATGGAATGCTTTGGGGAATTCTCGCATTAAGAATACCACTTCAATGAAAGGATTTCAGTTGCTTCTAGTAATTGATAATCAAATGTCCTAGTTAGAACAGCTGGGACCAGTTCATCACTGTATGGGTGTAACCCAAAACTGTGTATTCTATAGCCTTCCATGCCATTTCCCAGAAACTGTTATCAATGAACCATTTACACCCTCTGCCCATAGAGCCTGACTCCTCAGGCTATAAACTAGCTGTTAAGAGGCCTGTGAGATAGGAGGTTGCTCTTCTCCTCACGCCCATTGAGGAACCCCCCTGCCCTGAGGGAGGTACTGTGCATTCCTGCCTGAACTGGAGGATATATAATCTTGGAGTCCTGGGACTTTTTTAACCACCTGTGGGATCCAGAGGAAGACTGCAGATCACCGCTCTCAACCAAACTGCAGATCACCACTCTCGACCGGACTGCAACCACCACTTTTCAACCAGACTGCAACCACCACTCTCAACCAGACTGCAACAGCACTCTCGCCAACAGGTTTTCCCCCCTCCTTTTTCTTTGGACTCAGGGGGCCCAAAGAACACCACTCTGTTAATGCCCCAAGGTGCTGGGTTTTACATTTGGGTTTTGTGGGTTAAAACCAATTTTTTGTCTGTATAATAGTACTTATTGTATTACTTTATTAAATTGTTATTCTGACTTATAATCTCTCTTTTGAGTTGATTTCATTTCCCCAGCTGGTTTACCTTTAAACCAGCACATCTATGATTAAATTTTTGCATCAAAGTGAATTAAAATGCTTTTATCCCCCCATGTTTATTCACTTGCTTATTACCAACATCTCAGGCAGTACCTAAGTTTGCAACTTTTGTTTCATAATCACTGTAGTCTAGACAGCAAATCTTTAGCCAGAATAAAATACAGTTCATAGGGACCAGAATGAAAAGAAAACATAGTCCAAGAGACAGTCACATAACATACCATTGCATTACTTTAGAAAGGCTAAGAAATGCTGAATTAACCTGACAGTGATGCCTTTACTCTTTTCACTGTAGTGAGATCTTATTAACATTGTTGGAGAAAGTGCCCTGGGAGCTGCAGGCATTGTTCTTTGGTGAGATATGAATTTAACTTCTTTAGAGGTAAGCTTGAGCCTGATTTAGATGCAATGTGTAAGATCCTAATTTTATCCCATTAATAGACACTGTCTGACTGCACCAGTCCTGAGCATTCAGTACCAGCAGAGCTGGTTGCTTAACCAGTCTTTGCTGTCCTCCATTCAGGACAACCGTGAAATATGGTCAGTTTTTCCTGGCTTAACAATGTCTTGTGAGGCTCATAGGCAACCAGCGGTAGGGAATGAAGCCAACGGTTAATACCAGGCATTTTGGAAGACAGTTCTGTAATAGTTATATCATCCTGGTCAAATTCCTTTCCAGCTGGGTAAAATACTAGGAAGTTATCTAGAGCCTGATTAGCACATCAATCAGATTAGATGAGGTGTACCAGTGGTTCTCAGCAATTTGTCATATTATGAGAACTCTCCTTGTGCTTGTGTGCAGGTAAGTAAAATGAAGCAGGCTGATAAAATTAGATGGAAAGGTTTTGTATTACATATAAGACCTAACCCCATTAAAATCAAAGATTGATTTCTAAGGCTCTGTCATGTCCTGGAGTTTTCAGAAAGCCGTACATTAAACTTTGTAATGAGAAAAGACTTTTTCCTTAAAGCTGTGTGAAATGGGTGTTCTGGGTTGATTTTTCTCACAACAGATAGTATAGAAAACTCAGCCAGCATGTGAATAAATGGCTGAAAATAAGTGTTTGGTTGTCCTCAGCAAATTCAATTACTTCAGCCAATTTTTTAAACATTTGGATGTGATTTCTGTCAGAATCAACATGAACAGGAGGGTGAACTTCCTTCCACCAGAGTCAAATGAGAAAGGCAATCCTCTGAATCATCTTCATCAGCTCCAGACCCGTACAGTCTTGCCATACAGCCCTGCTGACATCACCTGCATTTCTAGCATATAACATGGCTTCTTTGCAGATCTACACACTGTGGTGTTTCCTTGGGAGTGCAAGTTGCTGAAGCCCTTTGCACCTCAATTGGGTTATGTTTTCTGTATAAAATTTATCAGTCATTCAAACTAGCCAAATTTAAGTTATCCTGAGTTAATTTATTAACACAGGCTGCCTACGTATTACATATTTCTTAGAACGTACAAGGAAAAAATAAAGTGAATAGTTTCACATTAGCTAAAATTTCTTTTCTACCATTTGCAGAGCAACTACACAAGAATCAGATCTATGCTGAGTTCTCTGCTTTTTTTTTTTTTTTTTTCCATTTGATCCAGGCAAACATTTGAAACATACCATCCAGCTCTCACTTGCCCCCATTATTCCTTTTTGTGTCAGAACCTTAAAGATCCCATCAGGCTTAGACCTCTGTGATTTTGCACCTCTTAGAAGTTTTTCATTTTTCAAATATGTGTTATTACCCTCATATCTAACTTAACTGAGTTATTGCCATAATAACTGTGTTAGAAAAGCTATTGTGCAGTGAACAAACATTATGTTAATAGAGCTCTTGAAGGCTAGTGAGAAAAAATTTCATTATTTTTTGACAGAATTCCACTGCAGAAAGACATATTTTAAATTCCATTTAAGTTAGGGGAGACTATGACTAAACCACAACTAATCAATAAGAAATTAATTGAATTTAGAATGTTCCTTCTTTAAAAAAAAAAAGTATCAACTAAATGTAGGCTATTTCTTTCAAAAATAAATTCAGGAGATCTACTAAAATTTTTCTGAAGCATATTTTTTATAGTGAAGAAAACTATATAGAGATATTTTGCTTGTTTGTTTTCGTTTGGTTTTTTTTTATGGAATGTCTTTCTCAGAAAAATGCAGTGTGTTAAAATCAGAGTGCTGATTGTGGCAGATTTTTCAAGGGAAGGGTGTAAAAATGATTCATTTCACATTCTGCTTGTGCTGTAGGACCAAAGTACACGCTAATAAGAAACAAAATGTCTCTTAATGTTTTCTGAGCAGCATTGGATTAGATGTTAGTTTTGACTCTTCTTGATGTCTTCGTTAAAGCCACATCTTATAATGAGATAGTCACGCTCAGAGTAACTAAACAGTGGGGTAGTGAACCAGTATTTCATAAAATCAAATTTCAAACTCTTCTGTGAATGAGTTAAATTTGCAACTGTCTGTAAGACATAAATGCATCCTGTATAAATCTTATGATATTCCTCGGTATCCAGGAATGCAGGCCCAGATTTCTGCCACCCAATATATCCGTTGAAGTGGGACAACTAAATTAGAAGTGTACTCATCAGGGGGAGGGCACCTCCTGAGGAGCACTTCAGGTGCAGTGGAGTTTAGCTGGTTTGGACCTCTCAACAGCCTTGGCAGGTCAGATGATTTTGTGAGGGCCAAGTAGTAGAGATTTGCAGTGTGAGAAGATGTGCAGGACGGCACAGTGAGGAGTTGCCTCCCAAATTACAGCAGGGTGCCCCCACAGCAGGGTACACCACATACAGAGTCTGTTCTCATGGGGAAAGCTGAGCCAGGTGGTCCTTCTGACTCCTCTCTTTCCTTTTGAGGCTGGACACTCAGGCTATGTGAGCTGTGGTATAAATCTGTGTGAGCTGCACCTCTAAGATCAAACAACCTCTCTTCTGTTCTCCTGTGAGGAGCACTTCTGATTCCTAATTTTATAACTTTTTTTACTTCTGTTTTCTTCTCTTTGTGTTTCCTATCTGTTGTGTTTTGCCATCCTCAGCTATGTGCTGGTGTTTGCACATTTCATTCCTGGGATTTAACCACCATAGAGCATCCTGTAAAGATGGTTTAAACTCCAGATCATGGATTCCTCTTGCATCTATATTAGACATGCCAAAAATTACCATTACAGTAGCTAAATTATTTTGCAGATTTCAGTAGGAGTTAAAAACCTAAACAGGCCTGAATATCTGCACCCGGGCTCTCAGCAGCCACATGGTTAAAACTCTTGTACGTGGTGTATGGAACGTAACATGTCATAATAAAGTCAATGGTAGAAAAAATTAATCTAGCAGTAGGCTTTTTCCCTGAAGAGGATTAAAGTTCAGTTTATGTTATTATACCTTCTGAATGGTAGTGATAGAATTAAAAAATCTCTGTACATCCATGAGAATGGATGCTTTTAAGTATAATAAATGTACCTTCTCTTACTATAGTACAAATTGGGATTCTTACTTTCACGTTTTAGAACATTTCTTAGAAATATCATGTGGAAATAATAATATACGAAACTAAAAATCAGAGGACAGCTGATAAGCACAGGACTCTCTGAGTGTTTTCAATGGTCTGACCCAAAGTCATATGAAGACAATGGCAAGCTCCCTTTGTTTCAATAGGCCTAGCATCAAGCTGGGGTGCCTCCCAGGGAGTTACACACAAGGGTCTTGAGACCTTGATAGGTGCCTCTTCCATGCTAGAACATTCCTAAAATAGATCAGAAGGCATGTGTTACAAGCAAACACAAGTTTTCAAGAAGCTTGTGTAGACATCTAAACGTAGAAATATCTGAAAGAGCTTGTTATCCAAGTTGCTAAAGGTTTTGATAAGCTACTAAGCATTTAGATAACCAATAAATATCCTATTTGATTTTTTTAAACAATATAAGAATAAGCTTAAATGTTCTTTCACCTAACCAGAACATTAACAAACAGATAAAAATCTGCATGTATCTCACTAATAATTGAAACCATGTACAATTTTCAGTACATCTAGTCTTTTAGCAGAGGCAACCAAGGTTATTGAAATGGTTTTGTAGTTGTGAATGAGAACAGGACAGAAGGAAAACTGCTCTGACATCATTACCTGCTGATCAGCCTCCTAGGCTCTTCTATGAGTTCATTTTGCAATGAGAACAATATTAATTCCAAATTTCAGGTTATTTGGAACATCCATTTTTAGTAATTCTCTGTCATTGACATTGTGTATCACATTTCCCACTGGCTTTATGTTGACAAAGGTATCTTCTTGTTTCGCTTCTATTTCCTGTCATCCTGGCAAAGGACAGATGTTTGAAGCTGGCGCCTGGTTGTTGTCATACTGTGAAATGGCTATAAAATTCATGGCCTTGTTTCTTCATTTAGATCCAATCAGACAAACCCCATCTGCATGTGCAGCCAGTTAGGAAGTACAGAGCCAAGTGACAACAAGGTTCAGTTAGTGTTTTGAATTAAATCAGAAATTCTGATCCAGTGTAGGCAGCCCTATTCCCAATGATCTTAACTTATTCAGTATTAAATTATTTTTTCTCATTAGCCTTGAGGCAGCTGAAGGGTAATGCTGCACCTTCTTGCCCATTTCTACTGCTTGATCTTACAGTAAGGATTTTTCTTTATCACTCAACCCATTCCAGATGTCTGGATGAGGATCTTAATCCCAGGCTGGGGCTTTGTTGCAAATCAGTTTGACAGTCAAGTGTAAAATAGATTTGCCTTGGCATAATTCAGGTGCTTAACTCCCTGAAATGATGCTTAAACTCAGCAATAACACTATTAAATACAGCATTTTAAACACTGTACAGATTGCATTGCACATTCATTTTTAATCGTGTTCTACACTGAAGTTGATGGGAATAGGGCTCCTAAGTACACATAATGAGTCAGATTAATAGTTAGGAGTTCGTTTCTGTTGTTCTCATTTTTATGTAGAGGGGATTAAAGAGGAACTACCTATCTGATCCCTAGAACTCTCAGTTATGACAGATTATTTTATGCTTATATTGAATAATTTAATCACCATGTCATTGTATTGAGAATAGTGGAACAAATTACAGATCTCTTGTATTTTTTTTTACACGTATTTCTACCTTGGGCTCCACTGGTGAAAGTCTGAGGAAGGCCACTTTCTGAAAATTACAGAATTATATTTAAGTCTTAATATATCTTGAACCCTAACCTGCTGAATTAGTACCTGAATTTTCTACTGGGCTCCCAGTTTAAAGCAGGATTTTCTGGCTTAGCCAATGGGGTTACTTACTCAGATTACGTTTCACGGTCTGGTATACCCTATGGACTCCCTGCAGAAAGTCTCAACTAAATGTGACTTCCTTGGTATTTAGAAGTGGCTCTTCTTTTAACCCTCATTGGATGTGGTTGCTAAAGGCTTGAGCATTGATTCTCAAGATTTGTTTAGGGCTTGGGCAGCTCTGCAGTTTCCTGCTGCATGTGGAATATGCTCTTCAGCAAGGAAAAGCCTAGCCTTTTTCCAAGTCTTCAGGCACAGGTCATGGAAATGGGCTCAGTGCCGAAGGTGAAGGCTTTCCTAGCTTTTCACTGCATCTGTCAGAGCCATCTGTGTTAAAGAAATGGTACACTGGTTAGTTTCTCCCAGAGAGTGGGAGGAGGGATGGCAGCTGAGCATTTAGGGAAAAGTCCTTAGTCTAAAAGATTGGATTTCTGAAATAAAGACTAATGCATGCCTCTGCTACCAAGAAAATCACTCTTTACCTAGAACACAGTACAGACTTAACTAGCATTCAGTTAAGGCAACATGAGTACAAAAGATTTACAAGTAACTCCTGGGAGAGAAGAAGTGGGTGTTTCTATGCGTGGTAAAATCCTTTTCTCCACTTCCCAAGTATATATAGCTTTTATTTCAATAACACATATTTTCTTACATTTCTTTTTATTCTGCATTGTGACTTATTGTATGCTAAAGTCAGAAACAGTTTTGGTTATATTTTAAATGAATATAGGATTAAAGAAAACGTGTAATTTACAGTTTGGGCTTGCCTTTATCTAAATTATTATTAGAGTTCCTGGCCTGTAAAATGACATATCTCATTCTATATCACATATATCATTGTCTTACCTTGATACAATATAGACTTCAGTAGTAGTGACTTTCTTGCCCAACAGTGTGGAGCAGACAGGGAAAACAGTGTGGCTGTAATTATGCCAGGAAGTAAGATGCGCACACTGAAGAGGAAGAGCCCCAAACCAGCTCTGTTTTGTCTGGCAACTGAAGAAAACAGGAAGAATTGCAGTCAGAATTACCAGGTTTGCAAAAGTCTCCTAATACACACAAGTGTTAGAGGCAGACCTGATATTAGACTTCCCAGAAGTTATAAAACAAGTTCAGACAATGTTTGTTTATCTCCTAAGACAAAGTCTTTGTCCGTTACAGGAGAAAAGGCAGATTCTGGAGTTTCCGTCATCTTCCTTTGTCACCCTAATTCTCTCAAGGCTGTTCACCTCTAGGGCCTTTAATTTCATTAGAATATTTGTCTGGAACAGCAATATGTTGAATGTTTTGAGAAGCAGAACTGAAAAGAGAAAGGAAACAAAAATGCAACAACTGTGCCGTGCACACAGGTGGTATTCACACCTGCTAGGGAATTGTGCTTCACAAGGGATGCAGTCCACTCCCACTGAGAGCTAGCAAAATCCTTCCAGTCACTTTGTCAGGAGTGTCAATCTTCCATCCAAGAGAACAGCAGAACTCTTAAAACTTAAATTTGATTCATTAGGGTAACTAACACACATCTGTAGAGACCACAAATTTGATTCTGCATTCTTAAAATTTATGTTTATCAGTTGCATGTTTTTTTTTGGGTTTTGTTTTGGTTCTTTTTAAACCTTCAGGATGGTTCCTTTAGCACCTCTATTGATTATATCTGGTCCATGAAGAATACTTAATCTCAAACATCATTACAGAAAATGTACTATCTTTCTGAATTTTAGCCAGCTGTTTGATGGATAACATTGGCAGTTTAAAGCTGCTGCTGAATTTTAAATCATTTGGAAAATGAATCAGAGACTTCACTGGAATTTCTCTAATTTACACCAGCTGGGAGTTTGACCCTGACTTTTTTAGAACAAGCTGATTGCCAATCAATTAGAAAAACTTTCAGTTGGTATGTGAAAAATAGCATTGAACTACCAGTTCAGTCCTTGGCTTTTCTGGTGGAATTTTTGCAAAGAAAATTGTCTCAATCTTTTTTTAGTGGCTGTCCAGGTAGCAGTTACAGGTTCTGCTCAAAACAGCTGCTATGGCCTCTCATGCTTTTGGGGCAGCAGGGGAAGAAGCCCAGAAGTATATGAAAGGGGGAGAAATGGGAATACAGCCATATGGGACTTGTGTGCTGGGATCATTTTGCTTGGCAGATGGGTAAGAAAAAGAAAAGGATTGACCATGGAGCCAAAGGAAGGAGCCCAGGTGACTGTGCCAAACTGATATGCCACACATATCCCGGGAGCTGCTGTGAGTCATAACAGGACTGACTTAGCATAACAGTGTGCCTGAAATTAGTACCAGCTCTCTGATGCTAACCACAATCCTCAATAGGCACAGAAAGAAGGGCAGTGCCAGTAAAAGATAATCCGTGTAGGATGTCAAAGTATTGATGCTCAGTGTGCAGATCAAGTATATAACAAATAGCAAAAGCAAAATACCCAACCTGAACCAGTGCTCAGCACAAGTCTGGCCAACATCTGCTCTCACTGAGGGACCACAGAATCACACAAGTGCAGGCTCCTATTGGAGGTGCTGACAACTATCTTTTGAGTAATAGCTCTAAAATGATTTACAGCAGTTGCTATCAATGGTTACAACATTTGCCCATTGGCTGGGACATATCTGAGGCTGCTGGTTGAGCTGCTTTCATCAGACACTCCAAAACTGATATCATAATCTAGTAATATTATTTGTTTCATCTGTTCTTACTATTCATTTTTTAGTCATATGGAGGATGGATGGAAAAGACTGTTCAAAAGATGGCACACTGGCATCTCCCCATCTTGGATTCCTACCTCTCGGCAGCTTGGCTTGAGCAGCAGGTCTGTCGCTCTTGGCTGAGTCTGGAGCAGCAGGCACACAAACGGCCCAGGGGGAATTACCTACTTTTAAACTGATTTCTGCATCAACAGGAATTGGAAGCTGATCTATAACTCCAAAAGGGCGTTACCTCACACCCAACTCACATCCCATTTCCCTGAATTTAAAGCTTTACTCAGAGAAATCAGCTCCAGGTGGATGAATTTCCTAGAATGTGCGTTCATTGGTTACTACTGGCATAGCATAGTGTTACACAAGCAAGTAATAATGCTACTAATATGTGCTATTATTAAGGCTATTAAAATACCAACTGGCACTGCAAAAAAATTGCTGTCATTAAACACCTATTAGGGCTTTTTAATGAACAATCAGTATTACTGTCCCCGTGCAATCTTGGCAGACAGAGTTTGAGAGGAACACATTCACTTGGCAGCTTTGTAGCGTCAGGACTGTAGTCTGTGGTGGGATGTGAAGGTAGAGCAGCCAGGGCAGTGGCAAGTATTGCCGTGGAGCCAGGCCTGGGCAGGCTGCAGGCAGGCTGTGCTCTCCAGCACTGTCTGTATCCTGATCTGTGACACTGCTTCTCCTTACGCCACTGAGCTCCTGGGCAGGGAAAGGAACGGTCATGACATACACCTGAGTTGTGGCCAGGCGAAGTGTCAGAACATTGCAAAGATTTGAAGGAAAGGGGAAGGTGAATGTGAGCTGAGACCTCTGGGAGATGTGACCCATCTGCTCTGCAATGGGTTGAATCACTGTTAGGTGAGTTACTGGGCTACTTGCTGGTTGCCATCAGACAACTTCTTGGCTGGTGTATTGGCAACAGCTTTGCTAACTACTACACATTTACTATTGCTTTTCAATACCTGGAGGATTTCCTCCAGCTCTGGCTGGCAAACTATAAAGTACAGAAGAAATAATAATTTTCATTTATGAAAGAATGCATTTGGCTGGCGTTAGCTTGTAGATGGGTTTCTTCTAGCATGACCATTTTTTCTGACTGAAAATTTAGTCTGGCCTTTCTATTCATGTTTGTGGTTACAGATGAGACCAGGTAAGTGACATCTGAGCATAGAATCTGACGCTTTCAAGAAACGCCATGTCTATTCCATGCATGCTTAAGATCCAATCTGTCTCAGACACAGTAAATATTCTCTGCAGATCAGCTATAAAACTTCTGCCTCAGAAAGCCAACGCTTCCCAAAGGTGCTGGACCACTGCTCAAAGGCACACTAGGTTTAACCTGTGAGGTGTGGAGAAACGACTGAAAACTCCTAAACCCAAATGTCAGAAAGCGCTTAATGTCTATTGTTTTCAATAGTTGGTGGCTTTTAAGTCACTGGCATAATGACTCCAATGAATACCTGCTCTTTTACAGCATGTCCAGCCCATGAAGCTTGAAATGCTTTATGAAGGGCATAAACAACAATTTTACAGATAGTCAAACTGTAGTACAAAGAGTCAGTCTTGCAGATGGTTGAGCCAAGAACAGGGTAAGAGCCCTTGGGCCTTGTGGTGTGCCTGGTTAATGGCTATTTAGTTCACAGTATTAATACCTGAGCTATAGATATATAAGCACTGTGAGAACTGTCTAGTCTACTTGTTGAAAATGTTATTGCATACACATAATTCAACATAAAGGAACTACAGTCTATGAAAAGCTATTTCTTTATGTTGTGATCAAACCTATGAAATAGAAATTTGCTTTAGTTGTAGCAGATTAGCTTTATTTACATGGTTTGTCTACTTATGGAATAGAATGCTGTACCTGAATTTTATATTAAAGTCTTTATATGTTTTATGTTCTGTCATTTTTAGGAATAGGTTACTTACCCACAATTTTATTGTGTTATCTGAGTGACTCAATCTCTCTGAGCAGATCAATCAAATTCTTTCAATCAGGCTTCAAGGCAAGTGTTAATGGAGAAAAATGGAAAAACTACTTTTTTAGAAATTTTTTCTCCTTTCAAATAAAATTCGCTGTTTCCTTGAGAGGTTCTTCGAAGAAAATTTGCTCATTAAAATATTAATTGGAAACGGAGAGAAAAGTGTTATGAAGAGTGTCTCATATCTATTGAAATCTGCCTAGAGGAATGTGATTACCTAGTTTCTCAAACAGATTTTGTAGCACTGATCAACTCACTGCACTGCAAAACATGACAAGATAGCCTTTCTAATTTTTTGTTGCTCCGTGGAAGATTTGGTGGTGTAGAAATGAACAAATATGACTTATTCATATTATTTCATATTTCCTGGAAATGGACCACTTCCAAAATAAGGTAAACCTGTCTTCTGATTGAAGAGCAACATTGCCTGTCCAGACTTCTTTATTGAGTATATGTTTTTACACAGTCCAAATCTTTTTCCGGGATTACTTGAGATAGGAAAAAACCTGGATGTTTTGTGACTCAGTTTGCCTTGGCAACTCTGTGTCCCATGCTGGCTTCCAGGGCTCTGCTTTCTGAGCGGTTCCGCGTCCCTTCCTGTGCCATGGTGCTGCGAGCAGGAGCCAGGGCAGCTGGTAAAGCAGCACAGCAACAGAGTCAACAAACCAAACTCCTCCAGGCGATTAGCCCAGTCACACAGGGAGAGAGAATCAGGAATACAGCCTGTTTATACTGGCAGAGGTGGGCACCTGTTAGGTTTGCTCTTGCTCATGAGGAGCAGGATTTGTACAGCTCCTTTGCAGCGCTGCCTTTTAGACCTTCTGGCTCTGAAGCAGTGCACTGGCATATGGGAAGAGCTTTCATAAATGTGGTGGGGCTGCCTGAGCATCCCCATGGCCTGCTGTTATGTAGCATTGCTGGCCAGTGAGTTTTGTCTAGCTTGACTAAGGAGGCCTGGTGTACTAGCTCAAGAGGAGTCAGTAAAAAGGACAAGCACACTCACTTCAAGTATCCATCTGTCTATCACATTTCTGACTTGTGCTGTTTCAGAAGCTTGTAGATTTTCCAATGACTGGTTTTCATTCTCTTGATATCTCTGATCAGAGACTTCAGTTTTTACACAGCAGCAAATGTTTCTGTCTGCATACCAAGGGCCCTCACCCCTCCTGATCTCAACTTCTGGGAGGAGGTTGGGATCACTTTGTTTGCTGTGCCAAAGAGTACATGCTGTAACAAGTGAATGTGGGCATAAGTGGTGTGCCACAAACTTCACTCTGTGCCACTTAGGGAAGGACTGGAAGAACTGAATGCCTGCCAGCCAGTATAAAGGTAAGGTAACCTGGGAACAGACAGTTCTGGTAGCTCTCTCCTGCAGAGCCTTGTAAGCAACAGATCTCATCAGAACCAGGTAAAAAAACTCTGTATGAATTTGCTTATTTTGGTGTAAGCCTGCTGCTGTTTGAGCTGGGTCATTCCTAAGCAAAGGGTGGGTTTCAGGTATATCCCACCTGGTCTTCAGCTGCTGTCCCAGATGGATGTGGGACTCCTATGCACACTATGTCATACCTGCCAACCCTATGGAGAAATCTGGGATAGAACACAGTAGTTATAATATAAGGTACATAGACAAGTAAATCATCACCAAGTATTTTTAAAACTGCTTGCACTGGGGCTTTGGGGTTTTAGTCTGCATAAATTTGTGTTTAGAAAAGAAATGTCTGTGTCCCAATATATGGGGACACTTACAGAGATGGTCTGTTTTTCTATGCTTACTAAAAGATGCAGAATGGTAGCAACCACAATGAGAGAGGATGCTTACACCTTGTATGTAGATGTTACCAAACCCCTAAAATCTTCTGCTCAGATACTTTCTAGTGCTGTAGACTGCTACATTCCTTCAACACACCAGGTTTTCCTAGTAATGTCTCAGCACTTGACCCCTCTTGCCACCTGGCTACTTGGAGACCTATTTCACATTTACTGTTTGGTGCAATTCTCTGGAATTCTCATCTGCGTGACCAGCAGAGAGGGATTTGCTAAGTGTCCTTAGAACATATCTTCTGCATATCTGAGGGAGAGCCATCTGATAAACCCAAACTTTATCTCATTTTATTTGATAGCCTAGTACTCACAAAATGCATTTGAGAGACCAGTTTGCTGATCTTGTTTGGGAGCAGAGACTGAAACCCAGGCCTCTACACTTCTAACTCAGCCTGAGAATTTTGCTGAAACATTACAGTGGAAAAAGTAGGGAGCAGTTGTTATTTGTACACATAATATGATTATTTTCTCAGAACAGTAAGCCAAAGACAAGGGTGTTAGGACTGTGAGGGTCAGCTGCTCCAGGAGGGATGGGCAGCCCAGGGTGACCCCAGCATGGGCCATGCCCCCTGTCCGATGGAGGTGGACATGGTGGACAGGGCCAGCTGCTGGTAATGGGGACCATTGACAGCCCCAGAAGAGGCAAGTGGTGAGCCAGGTCCAAGCGGTATCCAGAGAGTCCAGTTAGGAGCAGCAGGACATGGGGCTGGAGACAAGCTGACAGCATGGTTCCAAGGGATCTACACAGAGACAGGGGTAGAGATGGGCACCAGTAGCCCCAAACCAAACCAAAATGGGGCTCCTGGGATATGGGCTGGGGTGGTGGGAGGCCCCAGGAGAGACTGGGCAGGGACAGAAAGGCTATCAGGGCCCTCAGGGCTGCATGAAGCAGAGAAGCGTTTGATCCTCTTTTGTCAAAGTCACCAAGAACACATCAAAGGTAAGGCCTCCAGGCACGGGATGAGCCAAATCTGTGAGAAGCTTTGGAAGCTGTGACATAGGTACCTCTCCTAACACCTTGGTGAAGTAGGAAGAAAGCTCAAGTTCCCTAAACCCTCAGCAGTGTGCTCTAGTTGTTTAATCTGAAAAAGGCATAGCAAGTGAGTTTTCTGAAGCTTATAAGTAACACAGTTAAAACAAAACCACTCCCTGTAAGATGAGGACTCTGCAGGCTGTGGGCAAAGTGTTGAGTCAAGATATCTCAGAACTGCCCTGCCTTCTGTCCTCAACATATTTTGTGGCCATATGAAAGTCTGTAATTGTTTTTCACCATCAAAAAATTTCTTAATTCATCTTCATGAGATCTGTTGTGGAAATATCAGCACTAATTACTCCTAATACATTTTCTTTTTCTGACTGGAATTTACATATTTATTAAAACATTTATTGTCTGTCTCGTTTAACCTTAGAATTGAATAGAGACAGGTCAGGAATGCAGAGAACTAGAAATACAAGGAAAATTATGACAGATATGAGGGAACCTCCTTTAGTAAAAAGCTAAGAGTAACAAAAGAGTAGCTCTACCACACAGATTCTCCGCTGACAATCTTGGAAACCCCTTCAAATCACTTAGCATCTAAAGTGCACAGTCTGCCCAGTTTTTTAGCACATAGCTTCTAATATCCTAATGAGCCAGAAAAAAAAAATCAAGAGTTTTATGCACAAAAATAGCAAGTAACTTAAAATACACAGTACTTCCTTTGCAAAAAAAAAATTGCTGAAATCTGTGAGTAGTATCTACTAAAAACTGTTCTTCGAGGATACTGAGCATCATTTCATTAATATATTGCACAATCTGTCAAATTTATTTACATGTACACACACAGACCTGCTATAAACATTACAGTGTTGGTTACTGCTCTTAACACTGTTAGTGTTGATAGCAAGACTGTGTGTTTGAGTTTTAGTGTGTACATTAATTCCCACAGTCTGGCACTGTATACAGTAAAATACCTACTTAACAGGCATAAAACAGAGCTGCAATATCAAAAATAACTCTCAGAATTGACACATAATCAAGATATCTTCCTACCAAGTTAATGACAATAATAATGGCAGAGAGATTCCAAAAAGTCACCTTCCTCTCTTAGAGAGACCCAGTTAGGGAAGAAAGGTGATGCAGGCAGGTAGACAAACTCCATCAGCACAAAATGGTAGAGCTTATTAATCTTTGCCAGCTCACTGTGTTTGCACATGCTAATGGCAATAAAAGAAGTGTTGTCACTTGGAACTCTTTCTATCAAGGTACTATAATTAGCTTTTAGGCAGTTGAGCAATATACTAAATAAAATAATTTTTGGACTGTTATCCAATCACCCATTTTTCATGTAAGAGAACACCTTACAGCCTGAGCAGGGTCTGCTGTATCCCTGTTTATCTGCACATCAAGGGGCCATACATTATGATAAATTTGTTTTTACTATTAGTTAAACTAATAAGCCCATAAAGCAGCCCAAAAGACAAATCAGTAAAGGGAGATTTTAGAAATGAGAATGCAAAGGGCTTCTTTTTATTGAAGTTTCACCTGTCAAAATATACCTTCTCCTTTTCCTTCTCTTAAAGAGCATCAAAGAGCCAAAAGTGCAACAGGTAGGGTAGAAATGCAGGCAATGGGCTAGGAATTCTGTTGCTTTTCCCCCAGATTAATGCCCTGCAAGGAAGGTTCCAGCCATGGTGTGACCCCAGCTTAGAGCACCTACCATCTGCATAGGAACAACCCAGAGGAGGAGATGATCCCGCTCCTGCTGAGGGTGAGGTGTCAGTACCCTGGGCCAGGTTTGACCTTCAGAGCCAGAGCAGCACCAGGGCTTCTGAAAGAAACCTGGAGGCAACAGGCAAGGCTTGGGGGAGTGGGAATAAAAAGAAAATATTTGGAAAAACTGTCAGAGATCTTTATTTTCAACTGCATTTTCCACCACTTATGTCTTCTTAAATCCAAGGGATACAGATAATGCAACACAGATGCTTCTCTGTGTATCACTTTAAAGACTCAAATTTCTTTTTCAGCCAGGAAATGAAAAAATCCTTTTATAGCTGTTTCATTTCAACAAATGATTTTGCCTTCAATTTTGCAACTTCTAACTAAATACAAAATGAAAATGAAAAGTCATTTCAACTAACAAACAAACTTTTTTCCCCAGACATTTTGATATTGTTACAACTTTCCTTTTCACTGAGATTTTGTATTGGAGAAAAAATAAACAATTTAATTTATATCAGAAATATGTTTAATTAAAAGTCGTGGCCCTTTTTAATGCAAAACAAACAGCTTTTTTAGCAGCTTTACTTCCTGCATTTTATATACTAAAGTCAAAATACTCTTTAAAACATTTGCTTATTTCTACCCCTGCAGAGGGAGTTTAACATTTTAAAACCTGAGATATTTAGAATGTAAATAAACAGATGATGGGGATATTTTTCTAACTTTACACTCCAGACCGTATATTCTATGTTCAAGACTGTATTTTACCAACCTGCTCTAAGTGATTTAAATAGAATTCAGGCTTTGAAATGCTTTAAATACTTAAGTGGCTCTGTGGGCCTAAACCTTACTCCCTCTGGTCTAATGTATTGTGATAATGGTAATTAGGGGATTACAGCACTGAAAATAGAAACAAGAAATACCACCCAAAGTAAGAACTGAGGCTAGAGAACAAGGTTCAGTAGCAGTCACCTGCACCTTTAGTGATCCTTACCTAAAGCCTAAAGAAAGCTAAGTTTGAACTCTTAGGGAAAAAAAAGGGAATCTTCTTTCAGCCTGTCATGGTCTATGCTCCTTGCAATAATTTCCTTTCTTTAAACTGGAAATAGAAATGGCAAGAAAATGCCACAATATAATGTACTCTGATGACCTTACCAAAATCAAGAACAGAGAAATTACTGGAAATTGCATTAGAAAACCTCACCTAGGAAAGCTGTCTGGTTCAGGAAACTTAGATGAGTTTCAGCTTTTTGCAAGCTGAATAAAGTTTCTGAGTACTCAGGTCTCTAAAATTCCTCTTATTGATGAAAACATTGGTTTTAATATTCATACTTGTGTATATAAAACCAGATTTTATACTTTAACCAGTAATTTAGGAAAAACAGAAAGTATAGCATGCAAAAAGGTCACAGAACCAGACACTGAATTTACTGGCTTTGGGCAGAATTGAAGGTTCTTCCCTTTGGGGCTTGAATGTTGTCAGTTTTCCACACTGCAAAGAGCAAATACCTCAAAAAACTCCTCTAAGAGTCACAAGCCATCTGTTCCTTTCTACCCCATGTAAAATGCAAAACTCAAATAATGCTTTTCCCTGCTACTGTTGCATTTTCTACTGCTTCAGTGAAACTACTCTTTCCCCTCAATTCTCTGCTTTCTTTCTGCAAGAATTTTCTATATCCCCTGTCAAAAGGTTATATCCAGCCAAGTTCAATGACAGACATTCACCCATTGGCAAACACAGTGGCTCTGAAATTCTGCTTGGCTGAAATATATCCCTCTGAGGTGAGCGAGATAATAAGGTTTTCTTTCTTGTAGCAAAAGCTTTGTGTGAAGCTGTTCCACACTGTCCTGTAGAACTAAGCTAGTTAAGAATACCAACAACAGCTGCAATAGCTAATGGGCTTGTAAGCTGATTTGCATAATGAAAAATCTATATAATGTCAAGTAATTAACTTGGAAAAATGCCTTTTGAAAGAAAATACATTCTTCCCTTTGGAAAACAGCAAAATATGTGGAAAGTTCATATGATCACTTTATTGCCAAAAAGGCTGAGCATCAGGCTAAGGGTAGGGCAGCAGTTAATATTATTTTGTTATAAAATATGGTAATCTAAAAAAAATGTAGGTCAAATGAGAAAATTTTACATAGGACCCAGTAGTACTGTGAATTTGTGTAGAAATCTTTAAACTGTTATTTTCCAAACAAACACTGACTTTGTTATCAACTGTGCAGGGAATTCAGTTTACCCAGGACCACAGGCTGGTACAGCCAGATTCCCCAAGATGGAGATAGCACAGAGTGAGCACCAAGGACAGGACAACGAGGTTAATCCCTTGCACCAGGACACATGTCAGCCTCTCAGTATTTGAGCCCACCTGTATTTGAAGGATTTTATACACCAATGTCCTATTACTTCCCTCCATAAATGTAAATCACACACTGGATTATTAATCTACACCCACGGATTAATACTTGCTCTTACTATTGCAATTGTCCACAAGGACAATGATGTAATTATGACAAAATTAGAGGAGTGGAACCAGAAAGGAGAAGTTCAAGCAGGTTTGGAGTGATTTCCCTTCAAAGTGTCTTACACCTTGGACCCTGGAAGAGCAGGAAAACAGAGATCTTTTTTTCAGCTCTTTTGTATGTGAACATGAGAAAAGGTGTGGGTTCACCCCCTCTGCCTGCCAGTTCCTCTGAAGGGACATGAAGGAGTGCAATTACAGGCTAGTCACACTATATACCCTGACTATCCTGACCTGAGCAATTGGGCCACTAAAATATGGCAGCCGAAAAGGAGAGTGAGGGGGTCTTTGCCTACTGCCTACAGGAGTTATCTCTGAAATCAGTACTCATGGGCCCTGAGTAGTCTCCTCCTTATGGTGAAGAAACTTCAGAGAGCATCCTGTCTGCCCACCCAGGGTCTGTGAAAGACGTTTGAATGTTTGTGGCTTTAGGCATTTTACTGCTTGACACATCTCATCTTTTTGTGAAAAAAATTCACATTTTTTTGCAGTTGCTTCAGGGCATTCACAGAAGGCTGATTCCACTTTAAAGAAATGGAAATGTTATAAATGCCAAACAACTCTGTGATTATTTACATGCAAATTTACATTGTATCAGTCATTTACATTATAACAATCAAAAAGATAAGGTCAGAATTAAGCAAAAGGTAAAAAGCCAGCATTTTCTGCCTGAAAATAAGGTGCCATTGAAAAATATTCGACCAACTCTAAGCTGAGTTCAGGTAGAACAATTGACAGATATCACATGTCCTTTCTTCAGATATTGGACATGAAGCTTTGAAAACTATGATAAAGTTGTTAGATACTGCCTTCCTGTGGCTTCTGGAAATATTTTCACTCCAAGTTTCACCATAAAAATGCACCATGGCAGAGCAGTAGTTCCTGTGTTCCATTCACAAATAATCCTCCCCCTCAGCTCATGCAAATATAACAGCCCTATTCCACTAAATTCTTCACATTCTAAATCTTTAGGTAACTCTAGATGTTGGTCTTACTCATAGCACAGTCAATAAAAACAGAAGTACTTTAATTTTGATGGTACAGGATCCGATCCTTGGGCAAGGCATTTTATCTGCAATTTTTAAAAAATTGGGAATGAATGCAGTAAATAAATATATTTACTTGCCCCTCCTCAGTCAATATACATTTATTCTCTTTTCTTTATTATTTTCTTTATATTAGCAACTTATAATTTTTTAGCCTTTGGTTACCTTTTTTACCCTCCCATCTTATTTTTTAATTGCCCCTTAGCTCTCCTATGTAAGACTAAGTTCTCTTCCTTTCTCCCCTTTATTAAAAAAAATTGTTTTGTAAGAGGATGCTAATTCTTTTCAACCTATATTTTCATTCTGCAGTGTTTTAGTTTTACCCTGCATAAGCAAACTCAGAGTTGTTCACAAGTAAAAGCAAGAAAAGATCTATGTCTGCTTGATTTTCCCTCAGGGACAAGAAGAGCCAGTGAATAAGTAAATTGTATTCACTGGGTACCAAAATATATATTCTGAGTTAGTAGCAGTTCTCAGAGAATTTGTTGTAGGAAATTGCTCAAGTTTCACAAGCTAGTGGGCATAGGGTAAACTTAGCGGTAACAAACCAAGCAGGAAAGATTTTTCTCCCTCAAGGGAAGAGAGATAGTTGAAGAAAAATAATATAAAGCATTTGTTCAGTGAAAGAGTCATACCCAGAAAAAGAAATGCTGAAAGAGAATAACAACTATGAGTAGCTAGCAAACTAGTGGCTTCATCTAACTGCAAAAAAACCCACCAAAAAATTTGAATTGCACACTGATCTGAGCAGAACCTGACCTGAAAAATACGTTAAGCATTATAAGCAATTCAGGGAAAAAGAACATGAATGAGAACTGAAGACACCACTATACACACACACACACACAAATAATTGATGCAGTGTACACTGATTCCTAGTAAAAGGACAAAATTCATAGGCTATAATAAAAATTGCAATGGATACCAGAAAAAGAAAAATCTATCTTGTGTGATGTCAAAGATTATAAATAAAAACAATGGATCCAACCTAGGAAAGGAGGGACAGTCTGGTGAATATTAGGGTAAAATGAAAATTGTAAGATTATTTTATTCTGTGGAAAGTATTTGAAAAGAATATGTGAATTTGGGAATATACATACATTTTCAAAGAACAGACCAAGTGACCTACTAAACTTTATCTCACTTGGAAGATTCTGACAAATATATTCAGGAAATGAAATGTCATTAACTTCAATATCATTGATGCTTTCAATAAAAGAAAGTTTCAATAAAAGTATACTTGTTCCTGTTTAAAAAAAATATAAAATATTTTATTTAATACGTACATTATCATTGCCCAAATTATTTTGGATGAGAACTAAAAGAACTGAAGTATCTGAGGCCAATGCAACTCATTCTGCAGTGCTCTATTCCCTGCAGTGTGATGCAGACATTCACTTGCAACTGTAGCACTGCAATCTGCAAAAATATACCGGGTTGTTCCATACCACCCATCTGAATTCTCCCATCCTCCTTTTGCAGAACTGATGGGGAGAATAATGTTCACTGTCCAACACACTTTGTAGTGCAGGGTCAAAGTTAATCACACAGGACTTGGGCTGGCTCAGACCTACTCAGGATCCAGCACAGGACAACACTCGCTGTGTTGGGAAATAAATGACGAGCGCTATCCTGCTAATGCATGATGTAACCATTAACTCAAGGGCAGTCACAGAGAAAGCTATAAAACAGGTAAAATCAGTAGAGCATAGGCACTATCTGCTAAATGCCAGCTGTTAATCCAGGGTAGTCAGTTAATATCCAAAAGAAGAATTTGTTCCCACGTTTCCCAGACAGATTGCGCCTTACTGGGATATATGGAACCGAGCCTGGTATATCACAGCAAAAGTGTATTGTGATTTTGGGTGCTGCTTGAAAGGTATAGGCACTACAATACAGTGACTTTTCCCAAGCACACTTTTCCCCATGGTGGTGCAGAGAAGAGACTAAGAGACTAAAACAATGCCAAGTCTTTTCTTCCTCATCCTGCTGGGGATGCTGGGGACTGGCTGATACAACATGACTTGTACTTTCTCATGTCATGTGGAAGAGCAGCCACCCTGTGTAAAACAGAATGCTGTCTGTTACTGGGTTTCTACAGAGTAGTCCCTTTATTTTGATTTGCTTTAGCAGCTGTTCTGGAAAGTAAATGAATTTAAGAAAGTGATTCCTTTGCTTGCAAAGTGTTTTCAGCCAATCTTTGAGTAATCGATCTGTAACACAAACTAATTTGAGCTGGTTTATTCGTTTGTGTTAGGGGAAGATGAAGGAGTGTTTGGCGATGGCACTCACAAAGCACTCAGGATGTGTTACCATTTCTGATTTTCTAAAACTAGGTTTCTAGCCTCACTACTGCAACTCACAAAGCCAAAGGGTTTGAATGTGCGCGTGCTTGTACATATGAACTCCTTAAGCTACTGGTGTCTGCATTCGTGGGGTTTTTTTGTCGCCATTATTGAACCTGCCCAGCTGGTGCTCAGACTGTAACATGATGATGTCCTATATTTGTTCTTTATAAAAATAATTTGCCCAATGTATTACTGCAGGAATTTGATAATAATTGTTTATATAGTGGGCATCTTTTGGAGCTAACTTGGTACAGGCAATGCTTTTATTTAACTGTCTAATGCAGTGTGCTCTTTGGAAAAGTCATCAACATACATGTTTTCATTTTACTTTTTGTCTTTTTTTCCTTTTAAGTAGGTAATTCTTACAATTTATCTTTATATAATTTTATTGAAAATTAGGCTAAACATCAAGCATTTGGTTATACAGTGTCTTGGAGAAAAAAATAGATGAGCCACTAAGGCAGATAGTTACTGCCCCAGTGGGTCATTAGCACATCTTCAGACTGTGCACTGACTCTCAAATTGAGCAATTTTGTGTGATGATATTCACATTGTTCTTTATAACATCCTGAGTAGTGTAATATAGTGCAGAAAGTGCTTCCATCTCCTAGGGAGAGAAATTCCTTTTCATTTTCTGTGTAAATAACTGACTATTTAGGTCTTGAATTCATCTACATACCTTACCTTTTCTGCACTAATTAAAGGCCTGCTCTCGCTAGGTATCTGCAGGCAACTGAGAGACAGGTACTTCTGCAGGGTGATTCATCCCCCCTCACCCACTGCTGAGGATTAGACATGAACTCAAGAGGTTCCTTCAGAGAGAGTCTATGACAACTGCATTCCTAAAGCTTGCAACTCAGCTAAATGCCTGAAGTTCCCTGAGTAAAGTGCTCTGTGGCATCCAATTAGCACAATCTTAACCATTTATGTGTTAGGTTGTGCACCCAGCTATGTGTCCATGATTTACTGAGTCATTATTAGAGGGAGAAGTTATCTCCTGGCAAGGATAAATCTACTAGATAGATGTTGTACATAGATGGAATGAGTCATGCTCTAGATGTTTCTGTCTTTTTCTGTCAATGATAGAGTGTGTCTGTAATAACTACCTCAGAGAAAAGACATAACTTTTAGATGGATGAGAGAAATCCCATCCTAAGCGATAAAGGAAAGTATCAATTTGGCAACTTAATAGTCATCTTACAGCTTATCCAGTAGGATAAAATAGACAGCAGGATGCAAACTTCACTGTAGTGTTATGTGAGTATCATTTGAGGTTATTAGGTTCCAATTTGCCTGAAGACTGGGAAAATAGCTCAGTCTTCATTGCCATTAACTCAATTGCTTTCAGCTGTACCACAGATTTTATGACATAGCACTGATCTGTCGCTACACCAATTTTATGCGATGAAACAGGTAGATTAGATACTAACTACATAGATTGGAACTCAATTTTGATTCCATGATAAAAGAAAAAAATAAATTCAACTGTAGATTCTTTGGATCCATTAAGAGTAGAGATGGAGAAAGGACCAGTATTGTTCAAGTATGGGATAAAGGCTATAGATTAATGAAGATTTTAATGTTCTCAAGTCTTATCATATTTTTGATAAAAATGCCTGCAATTAATTTTTAGCGTTTGAGGGTTTTATATATATATCTTAGGTTGATAGATTTAAAATTCTTTAAATGTCCTAAGAATTCTGTAATCACATTGCATGCAAGAGGGAACAACTGGCTTTTACACTGAAAAATTCCTTGCAAGGCTACACAGATCAGCCTTGGACAATTTTCTTAGTATTTGACTTGTATGGTCTTGGATGAGTTCTGAGTGCAGAAGCAAGATCAAGCGTGAGTTTAAAGTTCAGGTTATACTAGCGTTACTGGGGGCAGTGTGCATAAAGTCAAAGTTTGGTTTTGTTCAAGGAGGCAATAAATGAGCCTAAACCAAAAGTTTTCACCTCAGAAGTTGGAAAACAAGGTCTATATTTTTAAACATAGCTATTAATTCTCACTGGTGCAATGTCTAAGTACCTAGTTTGAGATTACTAGTTAAAATTTCTGAATTAGCCTTACACTGGCTGAGGCTTTTTAAGGAGTTTTTAATGCTTCTGGATATCAAATATATGGCACCAGAGACTGGAAGGAGTTCTCAAAATTACTTTGTTTCTCATATTTCTACATTGGTTTGCAATGAAAACGTGAGCAGTCTTTAAAGGCTTTATCTAGCAAACAATCCTACAACATGCAGGTCCCAGAAAGGGACCTGGGGGTCCTGGTCTATGGCAGTGCCCTGGCAGCCAGGAGGGCAAACCGTGTCCTGGGAGGCATCAGGCAAAGCATCACCAACCAGTCGAGGGAGGGGATTGTCCCACTCTGCTCTGCACTGGGGGAGCCTCACCTTGAATATTGTGTGCAGTTTTAGGCATCACAATTTAGGAAAGATATTAAGCTCTTTGAGAGTGTCCAAAGGAGGGCAACAGAGATGGTGAAAGGTCTTGAGGGGAAGATGTATGAGGAGCAGCTGAGGTCACTTGGTCTGTTCAGCCTGGAGAAGAGGAGACTGAGGGGAGACCTCATTGCAGTATAAAACTTCCTTGTGAGGTGAAGAGGAGGGGCAGGCACTGATCTCTTCTCTGTGGTAGCTAGTGACAGGACCTGGGGGAATAGCCTGAAGCATGTGTAGGCAACACTCTCAGGTACAAGGTGTAATTCTCAGTGCTGTCCTGTGCAGGCCTAGGAGCTGGACTTTGATGATCCTTGTGGGTCTCTTCCAACTCAGGAAAGTCTATGATTCTATGCCTCATCTCTTGAATCAATATGGTGCCTGACACATTTGCAGCCAGAAAGTATTATGTATTTCACATCAACCAAATTAAAGAAAATAATTCTAAGTCAAAGAGATGTTTGAGTAATGTAGAATTCAAAGAATACAATCCTGAAAGGGTCCTCTGGACATCATCTGATTTCTAAAGTTAGGGATTAGTTATACCTACAACTTGCTTGAAAGATTTCCCAGTTCTCCTAGACAAAGTATTCTACTGTACTCTTACTGCTACAAGGCTTTTTAATATTCAATTTCAGAGTTTTTTTTAATGTGATTGAGATTCATTAGTCCTTGTGTAACCCCTAGTGGACATGGAGAGCATAAATGTTCCTTCATCCCTTTTAATCCTTTTTCCATTTCATGCCAGTAAATACTATTACCATGTTTTCCCAATAATCTTTAAAGAAACGTCCTTCCTCTTTTCCATCTAAACTAAAAATCTTAAAAATTCTAAGGCATCAATACAATGCTGTATTTTCTAGACTTCTACTGATTTCCATGTTCTGCTGCATCTTTGTTGTTCTACTCAGTTATAACTTCTGCCTTGGTATAAATTTTTGCATATCTCTCTGCTCAGTTGAATCTAACTTTTTCCTGGTCGTTCCTTCCATGTGAGAATTAGGTTTTTTTGCATCCTAGGCCAGAGCTCTGGCACACCTGTTGGCTATCTGTGTTGTGAGCCACACTATGCAAAAAATAACACTGGTCTGAAGATACAGGTAAGCCTCTAGTAGGATCTTGAAGAGGCTGTGCATGCTGAGCTGACATATAAATTTAGTGCTGATCAACACACACAGAGGAATGTATTTACCCTTCTGCAGTTTTACCTATGACTGCATATATGTACATGTCACACTAATGAACAGACTTATTGCTACATGCCTCTAGCAAACAAGAGTTACCCACTGGGCAACCAGGCATTCCCATTTGGTGGGTTTTTTTGCATTTTTTTTATACCATGTATTTTCCTGATTATTTTTCTCTATTTCCTTGGAAGCAAATTACTTCAGCATAATCTTTCTGCTCATTTATAACCAGTATGGAAATATTTACAAGCAAGAAGAAGCTGTTTTATGCCAAAGGAAAATTGTAAATTATTAATGTAATTCAAATGAGTGGCACATTTTGGATTAATGGCAATTAAAATTAGAGAGACAAAGGCACAATTTGAACTCAGTCTAGCAACTTCTGTTAAGGATAACAAAAAATGCTTTTACAATTACATCGATAGCAAAAGGAGGGGGCAAGGAAAACCTCCATTCTTTATTGGACGTGGGGGGGAACATAGTCACCAAAGATGAGGAAAAGGCTGAGGTGCTTAACACCTTCTTTGCCTCAGTTTTCAACAGTAAGACAGGTTTTCCTCAGGACAGGTGGCCTCTAGAGCTGGTAGACAGAGACGGGAAGCCCAATAGCCCCCCTGTAATCCAGGAGGAAGAAGTTAGTGACCTGCTGAGTCACTTGGATCCTCACAAGTCTATGGGACCAGATGGGATCCATCCTAGGGGGATGAGGGTGCTGGTGGAAGAGCTCGCCAAGCCACTCTTCATCATTTACCAACAGTCCTGGCTCACTGGGGAGGTCCCAGATGATTGGAAGTTGGCAAATATCACACCGATCCACAAAAAGAGCTGCAAGGAGGACCCGGGAAACTACAGGCCCGTCAGCCTGACCTCAGTGCCTGGCAAGGTTATGGAGCAGATCATCCTCAGTGCCATCCCACAACACCTACAGGATGGACAAGGGATCAGACTCAGCCAGCACAGGTTTAGGAAGGGCAGGTCCTGTCAGAGCAACCTGATCTCCTTTTATGATCTGGTGACCCGCCTGGTGGATGAGGGGAAGGCTGTGGATGTGTCTACCTGGACTGTAGCAAAGCCTTTGACACTGTCTCCCACAGCATACTCCTGGAAAAGCTGGCAGCCCATGGCATGGACAGGGACACTCTGTGCTGGGTTAGGAACTGGCTGGAGGGTCGGGCCCAGAGAGTGGTGGGGAATGATGCCACATCCAGGTGGCAGCTGGTCACTAGTGGTGTCCCCCAGGGATCAGTGTTGGGCCCAATTCTGTTTAATATCTTTATTGATGATCAGGGGATTGAGTGTACCATTAGCAAATTTGCAGATGACTCCGAGTTGGGGGGGAGTGTTGATCTGCTGGAAGGCAGGAGAGCTCTGCCAAGGGACCTGGACAAGCTGGAGAGTTGGGCTGATTCCAGCAGGATGAGGTTCAACAAAGTGCCGGATCCTGCACTTTGGCCACAACAACCCCATGCAGCGCTACAGGCTGGGGACAGAGTGGCTGGAGAGCAGCCAGGCAGAAAGGGACCTGGGAGTTTGGATTGACAGGAAGCTGAACATGAGCCAGCAGTGTGCCCAGGTGGCCAAGAAGGCCAATGGCATCCTGGCCTGGATCAGGAACAGTGTTACCAGCAGGACCAGGTGAGGCTGGTGAGGCCACACCTGGAGTACTGTGTCCAGTTCTGGGGCCCTCAGTTCAGGAAGGATATTGAGGTGCTGGAGCAGGTCCAGAGAAGAGCAATAAGGCTGGTGAAGGGATTGGAGCACAAGTCCTATGAGGAGAAGCTGAGAGAGCTGGGGTTGTTCAGCTTGAAGAAGAGGAGGCTCAGGGGAGACCTCATCACTCTCTACAACTCCCTGAAATGAGGTTGTAGCCAGGTGGGCTACAAGCAACCAGCAGTAGGACAAGAGTGCACAGTCTTAACTTGTGCCAGGGGAGGTTTAGGTTGGATATTAGGAAGAAATTTTTTACAGCAAGAGTAATCAGACATTGGAATGGGCTGCCCAGGGAGGTGGTGGATTCACCATCCCTGGAGGTTTTTAAGATGAGACTGGATGTGGCACTTAGTGCCATGGTCTAGTAACCATGGCAGTGTTGGATCAAGGGTTGGACTCGATCTCTGAGGTCTTTTCCACCTCAGTTAATTCTATGATTCTATGATTCTACTCTGGCCCACAGAAGGTGACATAGATTGAGTCTACAAAACTCAGTGAATCAGTAACTGGCCAAGTTCTTATAAAATGGTCACAATGAAGGACTGCTTTTTCTCTCTACTCTAGATGGGTGCTAAATGCTTTAGCATTAATCATGTGAACACTTCCTTCTGTGTAGAGCTTCAGCAGGTTTTTAGGGCAGGATCAGAACAAGATGTATCTTCATTGACTGTAAATCTATTCCTGAGATACCCCAGAGTAGTTTATAGATAATTATGGATTATAAAACTGTTTGAAGTAGCAAATAAAAGATGATCCATCAAATATGGTTGCAAAATGGTTGTGTATCCTGTGGTAATTGGAAGTGATTTACTTCTTTGAAAATTAATTATTATTTCCCTAAGCTTTCCTTAAAAAATTAGTATGATAAAATCCCACTTTGTGAAATAGAAGACTCCAACTATTGTCTAATCCACTATTAAGTTCTTCTTTTATCTAGGGGCATGTGATTTTGGAAGTAATATAACAGCAGAGAGATACTTCTTAATATGTTTCATTGCTGATATAATATTCAGAGTGGGATTCCTACATTTGCATGATTTCACCAGTTGCAAGGTCTTTCCCCTTTCCTCAGTAAAGTGATAATTTCTTTTATATTCAGAGAAGTGTCTGTCCTAGATGATTTACTCTGTTTGCTCAACACAGAAGCAAGAAAATAGCAAAAAAACACCATCTAAAACAATCCTACATAAAGCTTTTGAACTTTTTAATCTCTATATTACTCTTATATTATATTTGTTTCATAATGATCTGATTACAGGTGGTTTTATTAGCAAATTCAAATATCTGTATGGTCTGAAAAGTGGAGCTGGAAATAAGTAGTTCATTCTGTTTTATACAGGCATTCTGGAAGTTCATATATCATCTTTATATAGACAGTTTCCAAGTAGAATCAAGCGTAGAAGAAACTGTAATAGTTCTCAAATGACTAGTTGAAGAGTATAAAAAATACCCTCCAGAAATTCTATTTCTATATTGCAAAGAATTAAACTATTGGAAATCAAATGTAGTCTAGACATGAAATTCTCATGGAAATTGCTATTTCCTAAAGCTATTCCTCTAGGGCCTAAAAATATTGGATATTGCTGTCTTGAAGTGTAGTGCAATTTTTATAGCATACAACAACATTTTAAGACTATGCAAGATAAATAGCCCGTGAACGCTGACACTGCTGCCTAGATTCACCATTTCACTTACCATGGGTCTTCCTGAATGTATTTTGGCACTAGCCTTTATGACTCCAAGTAGTTCTTTTCATGTCTTTAACATGTAGATTGCTAGCCTGGGAAAACACCTTTTCTACACTGCTTTGCAATCCAAATGAACTGCTACCTCTGTAGCTTTCAGAAGTCATTTAAATTAGTTTCCCAAGCAGGTGAAGCAGTTCCAAGGAAGTTTATTATGCAGATTTTCTTTAAGGCTGCATTCCAGCTGTGTTAGGTGTGGAAACTCACTGGTATGGGAGCTAGCAGGTAAGCAACCTCCTACCCAGTCCCTGTGAAAAGTCTTGACTTTTTATTTTTAATTCAAATTCGGGTAATCATTTTCACACAGAACATTTATAGTCTACTTTAATTGGCACTTTTCTCAGCAGGCTTAGTAAATTGGACTCTTAGATTTTGAAAGTAAAAGACCATAGGATCTGTTGCCTCAAGCATTCCTATAAACTGAGATTTCTATTTACTTAAATAATCCATTTTTTCAAAGTTATTTTAGAAGCGCATAAAGACTTTGTCAGACTGGACTTATAATTACTTTTACTGTTGTTCTTAATATGGAAATCACAAGCAAATCTAGGTCTGATGTCTCACTGGTGGAAACAAGGAGTATTTTCTAGCAATTTGTGCAAGATGGACAAACTATTTCTAGGCAGATCTAGTTAGAAATAGGTAGTAATCTATTTTTGATTTCTGCAGAAGGGATATGTAAGCCAGCAATAGGTAAAGAAAATAAACAAAAGAGGCTTCTGGAGCCCTTGAATTTCTTGTAATACAGGGCAAACATGGGTCATGACCTTTTAGTAACTACATCTCAAAACTTCTTTCCAGCACACAAATAGTTACAGCAAAGCTGTAATGAGTTTTAACTGCCCTTGAATTCACAAACAGGGTAGAGGGGAAAAAAAGCAAACTCAGCAGACAAGTTTTGAATGCTCAAGAGATAGAGCAGATTTAGCTCCAAGAAGGTCTTGGAATAAAATCCTTGAGATCAAAGTCTGAATCAAGTTAATACATGCAAAGGTGAGGAGAACGAAAAACCTATCAATCAAATACACTGTGAAGTACTACTGCATGGGAACTGTTTGATCAAACTATATTTGACAGAAAATGCCAATCTACTTAAAAAAAATCATTAAAAAAAAAAGACAAAAAACACCTGACAAAAGCTACTAGGGAGTGTAACAGTCTTACAGAAATTAATCTAAGTCCACATTGACTAACAAAACAGACTTTCTCGGAGTTGGAAATGGGCGTAGCAGCAGAAGATGCACTGATGTGCCTGCTCCAGTAAGATACAGCCGGGGGTGATTTTGGCTGAGGAATGCTGCCTACATCTGTGTGTCTCTTGCTGCACAAGTGAGAGACGGGAGGGGACTGTAACTCCTTCAGTCAGCCCAGACAGAGATGGGAGACCTTATTTCCAGGTACTCCCCTTCCTCCTCTCCTGCCTCCTTTTACACAACCTGTTGCGAAGGAACAACCAAGAAACAAAGCTTCCTGCCTTGTAAGCCTTGCATGTATCTTTGCTTGGGGCAGTGATCTGTCTCTTGGAGTGAAAGCCAATATTATTTACCAAAGATAGTTTATTGCTGGTCAGTAGCATCTGTCATGTTTTCTACCCTGTATTATTCTCAGTAACTATGGTTAATAAAAACATTAGTATTTTAGAAAAATGAGTGGAGAGCATTAACATGGATTTTGCATGTCTACCACATGAATAGCACCCAGGTGGATCATATTTCCATAACAGAAATGTTCTGGCCCTAAGACACATTCTGGTACAAAAAAGTAAAGTCTGCCAGCTGAGAACAAGAAGCTGGATTTGCTGAAATCCAGTGATCCTAGTATCCTACACAACAAGAATTTAGGAGTATAGGGAACACTGCTAAGTGCCTCTTGTACTCTCCACTATTTACAATGGCAAGGTTGGTTAAGTTCCCATTCTATGCTGTTGTGGCGAGGACATCTGCTTCTCCCTGTCTCCCGAAGTGTGCTCTGAATCTGTCCATGTGGAAAGGATCCTTTCCTAGATGACCACATCAGTGCATGTGAATAGTCCAGTGGGCTTACTCTTGCTAAAGGCACGATCTGAAATATCCACTAATGAATGTGGGTTCATTGTATAAATTTGCAGAGATGCACCAGAGCTACCTGTGTTGTCTGGTTTTCCTTGGTGAGACTTTAGGATGAGATAAACTTCAGAAGCATCCTGTGCTGTTGGTTTAAGATGGAGTTTAGGTTTCCAAACTTTTTTTCACTTGGGCTGCGTGAGGAAGGGTGTCTCTTTCTTTATTCTAGTAAAGCTACTGCTTTCAATATGTACACATGACACACAGGAATCTATCTTTCTTGACATAAACCAATTTCACTCAGATTGCTTTTAGCTTTCACATTGGAAGATATAATTTAAAAGTGCGTTGGCATAGAACGACATAAAAGACAATGAGATATGAATGGCAATCAGGTAAATAGGAAAATTCTTATTTACTAATTTTACAATGCCTATTGTCATGGCAGCTTGGCAAGGGATTAGAAAGATTTAAATATAAATTAGATCTGTCATTCTCAAAATGAAAATGAGTTAGTTATTAAAAAATTGTAGGGAAAAAAAAAAAGGCAAAAAAGCTTTCTGTGTTGCCTTTAAAAGCTTGGATCTGAACCCTGGAAGGCACTGAGTGCCAGCCACATTGTAGGAGGCCTCCCAGAGGAGAGCTGTGCTGCTCCTCTCCTGTGCTGCACAGAGAAGCACAAGTCAGAGATAGCCTTTCATATGCAAATGTGCCAGAACAGGGAAAAATTGCAACTGCAGGAACTGCAAATAAAAGCTCTGCAGAGACAGCAACAGCAGAGCTGCTCTGCAAACCAAGTATGGGACTGAAACCTGCCAGTTCAGTCCATGGTGGCATTTAGACTCAGAAGGCGCAGTGCAGAACTATCCCACATGGAGACCATCTCAGGCCCTAAAAATAGTCCAGACAAACTAAAGATGTCCCATGCTGAATAAATACACTGCAATTTTCCATGCTTTACCATTTTCAAAATCCAGGCTGGTGTCTCTGTATTTCATTGTACCCTGCAGGTAAACTATTTTACTTGGAAATAAGGGGAAACTCTTCTTTGGTCTCCATTGCATGATACAGACACACCCCCAAAGCTCCAAGTGTGCAGTGGACAGTGGGAGCTGTCAGAGTGTCTTGAACTGCTATAATACAGAAGAGGTCTCTGGTGCACGCAGGACATACCTCCACCTGGAAAGTTTACGTGCACATAAGGAAAATATTCTCTGAAGGTTGAGCAACAGTATGCTCCCAAGCTTCCTGGTTTTGTTATATGCTTGATGTACATTCTGGGGTGACTGCACTGATTTCCATGTCTCTTCCTCAGTGCCCTGGTTGAACCCTGCACCAGATGGTGGGGCTCAGCAGAGTCAAGCCATAGTTCTTAAAAAATCAGTTTGAATTCTTTAGGCTGGAGCTGACAATGAACTGTGGAAGATATCTAGGAAATCTTGACTAAAGAGAAAGAACAGGTAAATCAAGATAAAGGCAAGTGACAAAGTTATTCCTACATGGGGAAAGCAAATCTTAGATGTGCACAGGACATGCCAAATGCACATGGTGCTAACTAGAACTTCTGGAGCAATCTGAGCTCCCATAGCTTACCTGCAAGGGATACAACCTGCCCGTGTCTGACTGCATGTGAGGGCAATGCTCCCCAATGCCAAGAACTCTGGGAGCAAGTTATGGGAGCCAGACCCATGTTGTGACGGGTTGAAGGAAAAGAGTGTCCTAAGGGATGTAAATTCGAGGATAGGCTCTGTCCCATGGCCATGATGGGTGAGCATGATACAGAGTGGGTCATTCTGCCTACAGTTTGTGGAATTTAGGATGGGCACTTTGGATAAATGAAGGTTGGATTTGGGGGTGTCCCAAGCCGTTCCAGAATAGAGAATGAGAAGAGGACCTCAGTGAAGGGTGGGAGAAGGGGGTATGGTGTGTGCAGGATAGGATTTGACATGTGTGACAGAGGCTCAGAGGACAGCTTCTGAGAAACATGTTACAGGTGCCTTAATGACTTGTTCTCCTGAGAGATGAAGTGGTGCCAGGGATGTAGGATTCATCTCAGTGGAATCAGACCGGCAGGAGAGCAGATGACGTGTGGAGAGAAGGGAAGGGAGACACTACATCTTCAGCTCAGTCCCCTGCCTCTCTTCACTCTACCATGTGCCCTTAGCCTTGCAATCCATTTTGGCAAAATCACAATGCTGATTTTTTGCCACTCATTAATAATGAGATCAATTATTATCATGCTTCAGCCTTGAGTCAGCCAAGTTCAATTTTTGTTTACACTGCCTAGAAGTTTTGGTCCACCTCTGCCTTTGCACATTAGGCATCCTATTTTTTTATTTATGGTGTTCAGTGATATAAACTGTGTGGTATTTGTAGATATCCAGCTTCTCCGGGAAGACATCTCCTCTATTAGTAAATGCCAGCTGTGGCTCTTCTATTATTTCATCTTCTCCTGCTGCCCCATTGCCAGCAGGAACACATTCCAATTTGTGTTATATCAAAGTGAAATCAGGAGCCACCCAACAGTCATACTCATGATTTGGAGGAGCACAGAAATGTTTAGGACCAGGTTATTGGGTTGAATCCAGCTCATTCTGTAGCAACTGGAAATAGTTAGTGCCTGCTGATGGGGGCTGGCAGCTGTGAGGCATGATACTGGTGGCTCTACTCCAGTTGCTAATGGACAGATGTCCACATCATAAAACCCCAAACAAAAATTAGTGCTGTTGCTGGCAGCCTCAGCAGGCAGTGAGGCTGTTCTTACACTGAGCAGTACCCACAGAGAAGCCCAAGAGTACTGGAATGAATAATTTGCAGACCATCCCTCTGTGGGGCTTGTTGTGGGGATGAGAACCATCTACACCAGTAACTGTAGGTCTTGTTTTGAAAGAAATAGTTTGATGATAGAAGCCAGAGGGTATATTGCTGGAAGTAGGAGACAAATTGGTAGGTTAATGGGGTGTGAAGAATGGTTTGATCGTTGTTCTCTGCACCTCTTTTCTTTTCGTTTCTTGTACTTCTGCAGACCCATTTCTGTACCTCCTCAGCCTTCTTTGGCTTTATTCTATTCCCCATCACTTCCACCACATACAGTAATGCTTCATTCAAATGTTGAGAATTATTTCACTTCTTTATTTAATACTGCAGCCAGAAAGAGTTGGTGTATTCTGGGAGGAAATCCCTATTTGACTGAGGAAGTGAATGCTAGACAGAAAATGAGTCCTAAAGATGCCAGATGGAATTCTGTCTGTAAGAATTCTGTGGAGTGGATCCTGCATTATAAAGATGCAATGTTACAGTAAAGAAAGCTGCTGCTACACATGAAGTGGAAAAGTCTTGTAGTCCACAACTTGGACTGAAACAGCAACGGCAACCCTGAGTCCCTATGCAGTAATTTGACCTACATAGTCTAATTACTGTTTATCTTATTTTCCTTGTTCTTCTGACACATGAAGCTGGCTGCCTATTTTCTATGAAAAAAAAGCAGGCAGAAGAATCCAACCTAGACAAAAACATATTTTAGCATTGGCATTGAAAATTTCAAAACTTTATTTTCATTTTTTCTAGACCTTTACCAAACAATATTGTTTTAAAATTATTATGTAAAATAAGTGTAACGCATAGTAGGATGTTACTGAGGAATGAAAATATGTGTTTTGAAAAGTTCTATTCCATCTTCTTTCTTCAGCATAGCAAATAGCTTTAGAGTATTTTTCTTATAATTTTAGAATAGTTTTATAAACTGATATTTTAAAATTTTTTTTCTAAATCATTATCTAAAATAATTTTTCTATAGCTGACCTTAAAAATTTAGATAACTGAATATTTTTATTATTTTCTAATTTTGGAGGTTTATCATTATATACATTTAAGCAGGATATGTCAAGAAGTACCAAAAACTTAGTAAAAATATTTCACAAACATAATATACGACTTCTAAAATGACAAAACCCTTTCAATATAGAAATTAATATCTTGACACTGAAATTGATTCCAAAGACAAAATTGTTTTTATGCTGGGGAAGAAGAAAAATACTTTTTAAATTGCCATATTGCAAGTATAACAGAGAGTCCACAGCTCAAAACTGCTCTAAGCCATGGCACTGCTGCCATTCCATTGCTGTGCGAAGCGCTCAATCCAAAGTGCTGTATGAGCATAATCAGAGCTAGCAGTTTTAAAACAAATAGTGGAAGGTTTTTTAATTATCTATATGTGGGTGTTAATGAATGCTGCATCAGCATCTGCTAAGGATGCTCCAGTGGTCCTGGCCAAATCTCTGTGAGAGCAGTCAGAGAGTCAATGTGGCACACAGCTCAGTGATCTCCAAGCACGGCAACCTCGGTATCTGCTCTCCAGCACAGGATCTCTTCCTTCGACCTTGTTTTCCACTCTGCATGGATCCACCGCCTGGGGGTACTCTACACTCTGGCAAAGCAGAACATGGTTTTCCTCCCCCCACCCCACCTCTGTATAGCCATGAAAAAAAATTTTACCTCCATTGAACAAGTCACTGTTACATCAAAAAAACAAAATTAAGTCAAACTGTATTTCTTATTGTAGAAAAAAAGAACTCTTTCAAAGAATTTGTTCAGTAAACGATGGAACATGGTGCAAGACCTCTAACAGGTAATGTGTTATTATACTACTTACTGCAATCAGCTGTGTCAGGAGACACCTTTAATCAACTACCCTATAATTATGCTAAGGCTTTCACAAATGACAAATCCCAATTGGCTGGGCCAGAGCCCTGCCTTTCTAGTCAAAGATAATTGTTTTGTCCGCTCACCTGTTCATTCACTCCAGCAAGACCTGGCCTGTCTGGAGGTGAGTATTTACTGATTATTTTTATGCTGTTTAAATTTTTATTATTTTTAAATTCAAATCTCAGAGAGAGAAGGTAAAGTTTGGTAGGACTTTCCAGAAAGATTGTCAGGAATCCTAAAGTGTAACAACCACTTTGTGCATTATTTTTATGCTGTTTAAATTTTTATTATTTTTAAATTCAAATCTCAGACAGGGAAGTTAAATTTTAGTAGGACTTTCCAGAAAGATTGTCAGGTATCATGATGTGTAACAACCGCTTTACCTGTGTGTTACACACACTGAGCTGCGTTTGACACTATCACCTGTTTCTCTCTCAGCATAGTTTTTTTCTTTCAATGCAAATGACTCATTGAACTATTACACACACACAAAATTACTTATTAACTGCACATATGTAGCTGTCAGAAGTATTGAGTAAGACCTATCTCTCCAGATAAACAAAATTGTTAAAACAATCTTGCTTTAAGTAAGTCTTGTTTCAAACTATTTAGGTTGTTAGTCTAGGTAATTTTTCTTAGTGGGTGGGAATATGTTTCCTTTACAGGTAAGAGTAGCCTAATAGGGATTTTTGTTTCTTTAGGAGTCTACTGGAATACACTTATGCCTGTGAAAGCTTAATAAGAAGTTACTTGTCCCTAGCGAATACTTCTAATTAGGGGTGAAAGAAAAGACACCTGTATGTCTTTAGTCTTTCAACTCTGGCAAATGATATGTTGCAGTGTAATAGCTACTTCTTACATGAAGTCACAGGCCAGCAAGACAATCCACAAAATATCTGAGGCAAGAGGTTTGAGTCAGAGTTGCTTGTAAGCATTGGAGCACGTGCTGGGCAGTCCCACACAGGTGTGGGCTGGCAATGGGTATCCACCGAAGCCTCCCAGGAGGGGAGTGAGGATACGGGCAGCGAGAGCCAGGCCTGAATGGCACATGCTGTCCAAGTCCTAGCTCCCATGCAAGTGGTGCAAATTCACTCTCTCAACATGACAGATGTTAAGGTCTTTTAACCTTTAAAACAGTAGACATCATTGCGTTTCTCAGCTTTGCTGTTTAGCCAAAGTTTGTGAGGTTTGCAGGTTGTTTCAGGTAGAAGCAGACATGGTGATGGGGTCAGATGTTCCAGCTGTATGTCCATAGCGGCAGCACTAGCTTTGCCGCCCTAAGCAGTGGCCGGTCCAAATAAACAGAACTCGCTGTTTGCTCAGCTCAGAGCCACGAGACCCTGCTTTTAACTCCTGCCTCTAAATCCTTTTCCTCAGGCTTTCTCCAAGGGTTATGCTAATGTGCTTGCTCAGGCAGGCCCAGCTGTGCTCCTTTCTTCTTTTCCGTTGAAACTGTTAATTCTCTGCACACTTGCTTCCCAAAACAATGCTCGATAATGTTAATGTCTCCTTCATAAATCACCGGTGTTCTGCATAGCTTTGTACTCGCTTTTGTTTCGAGACTTCTACATCTGCTTTCCCATCTCTCCCACTTATCTCCAGGGATGGGTGGCAATTAGACCAGCTCCTCGGTATTAGTAGGTTTATCAAAATAACAAAAGGCTGTGTGAGGACTGTGAAGAATCAGCAGGTGAAAAGAGACACTGTAGGAAAGAGAAATTACTCTTGAGGCAAGGTTTATTGCTTTACTGTAGTATCATATTTTCCTCAGATTGTATTTATTTATATATAATCATGTGGGAGAAAGGAATATGGAATGAATTAAAGTCCCAGGAGAGGAAGATTAAAAAGAGAGAGCATTCAGGTATTGCAAAAGAGGACTTGAAACTGCAACTGTGAAGACATATGTTAATGTACAGGCTGGTACTGAGGTTAATAATACATATTTATTTCCAAGGATAATTTGCTTTGAGGACTCTCCTCTACCTCCACCTTCTGTTGCTCTAGCAACACACTCCATGGAGTGTGGCTACAGAAAATCCAGGAACAATTTCATCCATTCAGGTTTCATTTACCCCAGAAGCGTATCTGCTCCCTTACTTTTGAAAGGGAACATCACTACCTTCTTCTTGAAGATTCTGTTTTTTCTAAAAAAGAGGGCATAATTTTGTGACTGAAACAGTTTCACATACAGAACTGACTGCTGTGTTAATTTTAATACTGCAGTACTTTCAAGGATTAATCAAAAGCTTATTCTGGTCTCTTCCCCAGGCATTCTCAAGAGCAATCTCCCTTTTTCCAAAGGCACAGCTACTTTTGCTACAGTGTAAATAATTTATTAATTATCTAGATTAATGTAATGATTAATGCAATGATTTCTTGCTATAGAGAATAAGTTTGGACTTGTTTTGTCACAAAATACTAGAGATTCAGCAGATGGTGAATATTTTGCAGAATAACCCTAGTAAGATAGAATACTTTGCAAAGTCACACGTGACAGATTCTTTATCTTGTCCCCAATTCCTCTGCAATGGAAATTGTCATTACAGAATCTGAGTTCTGCCAAACCTAGTTACACATAACACAGGAAAGGAAATTTTTCCAAATACTCTTGGAAATGTATTTAGACAGTTTATTTGGCTAACTTGCTAAAAACCAAATTACAACATCAATAAACAGGCTGTATGGATATTAAGAATTTTTATAAAATTGAGAATTTTTATAAAATTGAGAATAGAACTTGCAAGAGAAAAGAAAAGAGAATGAGGAGGATAGAGATTTTCCTAATTCAAGCAACTAGTCATGAACACCACAGTAGTCATCATAAGACTATGAAAATAATTGGGGCATATTAGCAAAAACATATATTCTAACTCATTTAAATAAAATGAGTTAAAAACATATATTTAACTCATTTAAATAATTAAAAAGTAGTGTGACTAAATCTTTTGCATACACATTTTTATGGGGGGCTGTCTACAACCTGGATCCTCAGTTCTTGATCTCTACCTCATTGGCACATTTTGAGTTCTTCCACAGTCAGAAATGCTGGCAATGAAATTTCTTTGGAGTTTTTTCAGGCTTCAGGTCCTCATGGACTCATTGCACTGTGCTCAGAAATAAAGAATGGGAGTAAGCAATGATGAAAGCGATGGTTTGGCAGTTCTTGATGATAAGAACAGCCCACAGGAGTGGGGTGTAGTTTGACAAGCAGTCTTAAATCAGACATGCTGGCTAAACTAGCCAGTTTTGCTGGTTCATGTACTCAGTCATAAAAAACTCCTTTCTCTCTTATATTTCGACTGACATGTTTTCAACCTAAACAATTCATTACATGGCCTCATTAACAGTTGCCTTAGCCCAGCTGAGAAGATTAGACTGAAATGAGGGTGGACTTTTAAAACCACTGTCAAGATTGGTGCTTACCAAATTCTGACTTTACAGACAAGTGCAGCTTAACGCATTTGTAACAATGAGGCTACATCCTATATGCAAAGACCACCCTTTGCAGGTCAAACCTGCCATCAGCTGTGCAGCACAGACAGTTCATACCTCTAGAAGTGGATGTTCTTTCTGTGGAGCTTCCTATTCCTCACAAATGTTAATGTTATGATCACAACACCCATGTGTGTTTCTGTTAATTGAAGATCATTGCCTTCTCTTTAAGAAATGCCAAAATGATACAAGTGGGGATTGCAATATAACTACAATGTTACTCTTCCCTTTCTTCTGTGGCTCCTTCATGACTCCGACACCTGTTTATCACAAACAGTCTCTAGCCCAGAACATGTACCTCTAAAATAGCAGGAAGTTTTAATTTGAAGTTCCAACAGTGATACTGTTCCCTTCAACCAGAAGAAAGACCCCTCCAGAACAGAATGGAAGTGAATAGGGTCATTTCTCACAATAGCACCACCTGGGGCACCCAAGGACAGAGCAGGAGGGATTTATCAGTCACCTTAAATATTTTGCACTGATTTACGAAAAACACAAATGTTGACCTTAGGCAGCTCTTCCCTAGCAGTGTGTGCTGCTTTGATACTATATAGAGAAACTAAGTTTATGGCTGTATCAATATTGCTGGCACCTTTTTCTTTTTTTTTAAAAAAAGCTTTGGATTCTGCTTTGGGTTCCAGGTTTAAATATGTTAACATTTAATTTGATGTATCCTTAGTCTGTTCCTCTGCTCCTTAGGAGTCTGTTCTATTTCTCCTTAGGAATTAATCAGTGCTGATATCTTCACAGAAGCAGGAGTTGAGTCTTTAGGCTTTTTACATGTTTACATTTTTCTAACCTTCAGATAAACGAAGACAGAAAGCAATTTGTCCCAAGAACTTATAAAGGTACACTGTCTAGTACTGTATTTTGTCTGTAATGTCAGGAGATATTTCTACACTAAGATAGCAAGTGCTTATATGAAAAAAAAAAGAATAGGGACTAAATCCTCAATATTCTGGTCCCGCCTGCATATTTGACTACACATTTTACATCACAGCTTCACAGGGATTTAAAAACTTACATGAAAGACCTAGATTCTTCTGCCCCATCAAAAACTGCAGTTCCACATGCAGACTTCTGTATCTATAGTTTCTTTGGCACAGGGAAAAGACCAGCCAATTTTCACATCACTATTGTTTTGTTATTATGTCACTAATTAACAGATAATAGCACACACATTGTTTGAAATGCAAGAAACAGTTAATAAACACTTGAGAACTATCACCTAAAGTGATAATTACATTGTTGATCTCAGCCTTAGAAGTGTTCTTACATGCTGTTGTTCATATGTTCATACGAACCTTTGCTTTCATATGTTCAAGTTAAAACAGGCAAAGTGCAAGATTTTATGTACTTTTGCTTGAAATTTGGTAGGTGTAATTAAGACTGTTAACACAAGAATGTCAGATACTGGTTGTGCTTATTGGCTTAAGTTTAAGGTTAGCAGATCTGACTTGACTAAGCAATGTCTAATTATTTCAAGGCTAAACGTGGACTTTCACGTCTAATTTTCATAAAAAACTCAAAGCTGGATTCCTGTAATGTTTACTGGCACCTTTTGAACTGAAACTTTTTGAACAGCCCAACAGCATAATAAATGACTTTTGATGAGATACACCATCCAGTTGTGGTGGAACACACAACATCCATTTGTGTGACATTCAAGGGGATGTATAGTACTCCTCTCCCTTTTATTTTCTAGCTGTCTTTGGTCAAGTGAAGCTTTTTTTTTTTTTTCAGGGATACATGGCATGGCCCAGATCTATGATTCTGTGGTTACCAAAACACAGGAGCATACTTGAATTTCAATTGTATGTTTCTGTGGTTCTGTTTATGCTGTGAAAAAGGATGGAATAATTAAACCAAGAAAATAAATATGATTTCCTCTAATACTCAACCTTTACAAATGCCAGATTTGGGAAAATCTAAAGCAGAAGCTATTTCCATAGACTAAGGGCATGCAGATCCATCAGTATCTACTTCTAGTCAGGTAGACCCGGAGCAATTAGTGTTAATATTTTGTAAAGATATTGACTTTTTGACAAAGACAAGGGCAGCTTTATGACTCAGCTCACTTAGACAGACATTCGAGGAGGCTGAAGAGAGTAACATTTATCAGAGCTGTCATTATTAGGCTGGGTCAAAGGCAATCCTCTTAACCAGAAACTATCACATAAAATAACCTATTAACTCATACCCAGTAGAGCACATTAGAGCAAGATCTGGAGGAAAACCATTTCCCAACAATCAGTTAAATCAAACTTCGCAAGATTAGCCAATAATAAATGAATTTATTTAAACTAGTAAATATAGTATTTAAAACAATGCTTTCCCCTTTTCCTTTACATCAAATCAGTCTTTTACTGAAATCCACTTATTAAAAAAAAAACCTTACAGGAACTAATAATACAATTTGTGTCCTGGTCCTGTAGTTTTCTGATTTCAACGGGGACAAAAAGTCTTTTATAATCAAAGCCAGAGGCACGGTAAAAGCTGAACTACTCCTACAGCTCCTCTCTGAGGTGATCTTACTTTGTAATGACAAAACCAATTACCTAAAGGATCATTGTCCCGGCAAATGTCAGTTTGTATAAGCTGTTTATGTATGATAATTTTATTTCATTTGAATAAGTTGTATTTGCATAAATGTAAAATATATTTCTTCAGAATTACTGTATGGAATTCTTTAAGTCCTCGAAGTCTCAGTCTGTACCATCTCAGGAAATTTCACGTGGGATAATGCAGGAACCAGCAAGGGGAGATACTCTGTTGGACCTCACATTTACAAACAGGGAAGGTAAAGGCTGGGGACAGTCATGGCTGTAGTGACTATGAGATAGAGTTCAGGATCTTATAAAGAGGGAACAAGGCAAATGGTAAGATCATAACCACTCCTTCAGGAAAGTGCACTTTGGCATCTTGAGGCATCAGCTTGGAAGAATTCCATGGGAGACAGCCCTGGAGAGAAGTGTCCAGGATCTGATTGATTTTCAAGAGTCAGCTTTTCCAAGCTCAAAAATCTCCACATAGAGGAAATCAAGCAATGGTAGGAGGAGCTCCTGACAAAACTTTGCCACAAAAAGGAAGCTCACATGAGGTGGAAGCAGGGACAAGTGAACAAGAGACACTGTCTGAGGTGCTGGGTTGGGGTTTAAGAAAGCCAAAGCCAATTTGGAGTTGATTCTGGTAATATATGTGAAGGGCAACATAAAGGGTTTCTACAGGTCTATGAACAGCAGAAGACAAGGGAAAACAGCAGCCTAACACTGAATGGGGCAGGCAGGAGATCCAGTGCAAAGGACAAGGAGGTCCTCAATGACTTTGAGGTACTCAATGACAAGAGGTACTCAATGGCTTTTCCATCTCAATCTTTAGTGGAAAGACTGGCCTTTAGGAATCTAGACCCATGGGAAAGACTTACATGGGAGGAAGGAAGATGTACCTTCCATTTAGGAGGCCCAGGTTAGGGAACATTTAAACAAAGTGGACATACAAGTCTATGGGACACAACAGTAAGTGCCTACAAGGAGCAGTATGTGCTGAAGAAGCTGCTGATGTCATTGTAAGGTCATTCTTGATAATTTTGGAAAGGTCACAGTGACTGGGGGAGGTTCCAAGGACTGAAAGAAAGTAAATGTCTTAAAAAAGGTTAAAAAAGGAGGTCCAAGGAACTATAGGCTGGTTAGACCAGCCTCACATCAATCCCCGGGAGGTTGAGAGAGCAAATAATTCTGGAAAACATCTACAGATGTTAGGGACAAGAATGTGATTGGAAGTAGTCAGCATGTATTAATAAAGAGGAGATTATGCCTGCCAAACCTGACAGCCTCCTACAAAGAGATGACTGGCTTGGTGGACAAGGGGAGAGCACTGGCAGACAGCACAAGAGAGAATTTATTGATCTTGGTTTTGGCAAGTCTTTCAACACTGTCTCCTGTAACATTCTTACTGATTAAGTACAAGCTACAAAAATGGACAGTGAAACTGAAAACTGGCTGAACTGTCAGGCTCAAAGGGTTGTGATCAGTGCTAGGAAGTCCAGCTGGAGGCCCATCCAAGTCCAGCTGGAAGCCTGTTCCCTGTAATGTACACTAAGGGTGCATACTGGCTTCAATACTATTTAAGGTCTTGATTAATTAGCTGAACAATGGGTTAGAGTGCTCCCTTGGCAATTTTACAAACAATCCAAACTTGGGAGGAATGGTTGATATACCAGAGAATCATGCTGCCATTTAGAGGGTGAGCAATGCATCTTTGCAGCAATGAAGACCAAGAGCCTCCTGGATGACATTAATAAGAGTATCTGCCACCAACAGGTCAAGTAATGTAGTAATGTGTTTATTCCCATCTATTTAAAACTGGTAATGCCACACCTGCAGTGTTATGTGCACCCCTGGGCTTCTCAGTACAATAAAGCAACGGGCATACTGGAGCAAGTCCAGCAAATTGCTACACAGATGAATAAGAGATTATAGTATTTGTCATAGGAGGAGAGGCTGAGAGAGACAAAATTGGTTAGCTCAAAGGAAAGATGTATTTCTTCTGCTGTCACCTCTGAGTAGTACATGCAGCCCTGTTTTCTACAAGTCTCATCAAGCTGATCCCACGCAAATGAGGTATTGTTCTTGGAGCAATTTAAATGAACAGAGCCATACCTTCTTTCCTGGTGATCAGATCTATGATCTAAGTCTAGCTTATGAAACTGATTCTTGGCATGATTTCTTTAGTTATCACATCAGCAGCTGTGGAATGATAAAATATCTGCATGAATTTTTAGATTTCAGTCCACTCACTGCTTCTATATCAAGGTTTGCAGTTTCTGCTCCTAGCTGAATTAAATAAATACAGAGCAAAATCTTCTTTGCTTTGTTTTTAATTTGTCCTCAGAGATTTTGCACTGTCAGCCACCCTGGGGCCCTCTTCATGGTGACTCCTATATTTTCACGCACACTCACATAATCCTTACATACTTTACAGCCTCATCATGAGGCCTCTACAGAAAGTGACAGATTCAGGTTTGACCAATTTCAAAATCAAAAGGTAAGTGGATCCAGGAGTTACTACACAGAGGAATGCTTTAGCTTCTGGGCTACTATGTAAAAGTTGATGACTGTACCATGGCTACCACCACTAGTATGTTTTTGAATGAAATTAAATGTGACTGCTCACTGTGGATGCACTGACAGCCTCAGCTTTCCTAATGAACTGGGCAGACTTTGACTCGGGGCACTTAATCTGTACATCTCAAATGGCCTGAACACACAGATGACTATATACCAAGACTTACCATAGGTTTTTGAGCCTGTTTAAAAGAGCTCTAGACAGAAGATAGAGTGCCTACAATATTTCAGTTACCTCATTGATTTAAATGAGTATACATGGATTTGTTTTTAGCAAGTGTAAAACAGTCCAGGTTTCAATTTTGTGTTATCTTATATCTTTCCTTAAGTGCTCTGCAAAATTAACAAATTTAAGAGCTAGAATTTTATTTTGAGGTAGATGAGAAATACTACATATACATTACTGCTGATTAAGAGAAGCCATTGTGAAACTGCTCATGTTTACAGATATTAGTAATTGGCACAATCAGGACTACTTCCAAGCACACTCACTCTGATGTGTGAGTCACTGAATACTATTCCACTGTCAGTTTTATATCTACAGTTTTATATATATACAGTTTATATGTATATGATTGTACATTGTTCTTTTCCTTCAAAAGGTAATTATATTCAAACATTACAATATATTCAAAATCACAAATGGTATTTGTTTCATGGTTAGAAATGAAATATTTATAATTTCTTACTTTATTTACATTTGCCCCCTTTTCTGCATTAGGTCTCAGAAATTGTTGAGAAGCTTCCTGCAGCCTGAAATGACAGAGAGCACTGTAAAAAGGACACCCCTATTTTATGCCTAGAGAATATTGCTTAATAGGTATTAATCTGAAGAAATATATTGTATGGTAAGGCTTTTGACAGACTACCAACCTTCTGAACACCCAGAGAGCATTTAATTTTTGTCTAATCACAAGAACCTAATGTCACTGCACACGCTACAATGGAAACTCTAAGACAAATACAAAGCTTTGGCATCTGTGTTACCCGTACGTATCCCGTAGTATCTGGTGTGGTGTTCACCGCTCTTCTAGTTTCTTGCTGCTCATCTCTGACCATAAGAGCTCATCCACTTGTTCCTAATTCACCTTTTCTTTCTATCTGGAATGCTCCTACAGAACTTTGTACTGAAAGGGCTGGAGTGCAGCTGGACATGAATTTTTTTCCTCTCATTGGAAGCACACTGAAGACATCCATCGGGCAAAACATCACACTCTTCTATCCAGACAGGCTTGGCTACTACCCTTACAAAAATGAAGTCACAGGAGAGGCATTCAATGGAGGACTTCCTCAGCTCTCACTGCTGGAGAATCATTTAAGAAAAGCCAAAGAGGACATCCAGTTTTACATTCCTTCAGATGAACAGCTTGGATTGGCTGTCATTGACTGGGAAAACTGGAGACCTGTGTGGATAAGGAACTGGGGATCAAAAGACATTTACAGACAGGAATCCATTGAACTGGTTCAGCAGAGAGACCTCAGTCTATCTGAGGCCGAAGCCAGAACTATAGCTAAAATGGAATTTGAAGCTGCAGCAAAATCATTCATGTTGGAAACTTTGAAGCTGGGCATAGAAATGAAGCCAAATCGTCTGTGGGGATATTACCTTTATCCAGACTGCTATAACTATGATTACAAACAAAACCCACATAATTATACAGGAGCCTGTTTAGATATTGAAATAGAAAGAAATAATGAGCTTAATTGGTTATGGAAGAAAAGTACAGCACTTTATCCATCTGTCTATCTAGAGACAGCTTTAAGATCCTCCAGAAATGCCCAGCTCTTTGTTCGCAACAGAGTTCAAGAAGCCATTAGAACTTCCTATGTCTCTAATTCTACCCATCCCCTTCCAGTTTTTGTATATACACGTCCAGTATTCACCGATGTCTATGAGGAATATCTCTCTGAGGTGAGTGAAGCTAGACACTAAATATTTCAAATTTATGTGGAAAAAAATTACCAGGTGACACTTATTTAGCAAATATGCTAACTTGTATCAGAAAAAAGTGTGCAATTTTATATAAAAAATTAAATTCATCCATCAAAGAAATTTGATCAATCAGAACACTGAGGTCTATTTTCAAACCTGTCTCATTATATTTATTGTCCTCACATATAACAAAATATTACAAAGCTAGAAAGCATATTTAGTACATTAAGTCAGAGGAAAGAAATATGGGTAACCTCTTCCAAAGAGAATTATTAAAACTGGGCTGATCTAATGCCTGCATTTTAGGTTATAAGAAAAAAAATACAATAAAATGGAGTCTTTCTTTCCCTAAAAAGTGTTAAAAGCTAGTTAGAAAATTCTGTCCTTAGTTGTACTTGGGTAGCTTTCTAAATGGTATTTCAGCATCTCATGGGTTAGTTAAGGTTAGGCTCTGATTAAGATCCAATCATCTTATTGCAGTTCTGGCTATACTTTTTCCTTCACATTTTTATAGACACTCACTCCATCAGAGATACCATCGATCTGGGGAATCTCTTTCTGGTGTTCCAGGACATGAGGAAGGGGAAGTTAAGAGGCTGTGGTCCTGCTGATGGCATTGTAGCTGGTGTCGTTTCATATTCTCGATAGAACATCAGCAGGCATTCCCCCCAGGCTGTGTATACTATCAGGGAGCAAGGGGTAATGTCAGAGGCCCTGCTGAGATCCTACTTAATAATTTAATTCCTATAATCTTTACATTAATCCTTTTCTAGTGTTGTCCCCCCATAGTAAGTTGTTTCTATATTATTCTTTTCATTACCATAGTCCTCTCCCATCCAGATAGGCTTCAACATTTTGCTAGGACTGTGTTAATAGCTGACCCTAAAAGGAGAACTGAACAGAAACAAATTTCCCCAATCAATATCTGCAAAAGGCCAGAGCCATTCTCTGGAGAAGAGAGATTCTTGCTGGTGAAAGCTCTTTCTCTTGCTACTTTTCTGTTTTAGCACTTCCTGTTAACTGGAATTAAGTTTAAAAAAAAAAAAAAAAGTGGTGCTTTCCACATCTTCTTCCCACAATATTACTGAAACCCGTTGCTACCAACTCTGAGCAGTAAGGAGGCAATGCAGCAAAATAAACCTTAGAATGGTTGGAGGAGTGTATGTCATATGCCTGACCACTGGCTTAGTTTTACAGCCTTGTTTTTCTAACAGATGACATATATAAATTGGATATAGTTGGCAACATTTTCTGGCATCACCTGTGCAATTCAATCCCAGAATAAAATTGTGCAGTTGAGAGTAAAACATTTGCACCATGTATAATTACTTGCTGTCTTCAAAATAGTTATTTTGGATATGTAATTTCTATATGCATTATACCTTTTGCCCCTTGTGTTAGTATGATTCTTTGCACATTTTCCCTCAGGATGACCTGGTAAATACCATTGGAGAATCTGCTGCACTGGGTGCTTCTGGAATTGTGATCTGGGGTGATATGAATTTAACACAAAATAAGGTATGCCAGATCAATTATTATATGAAAATTTTAAGAAGCAATAAAGTGGAGAGGATATAAAGCATTTTGATTACTTACATCATATCTTCTACTTTTAAAATGATGATTCCATACTGCCAGCAGCTTTCTATAGTCAAAACCCAAGCACATCTGAGGCTTATGAAGATCATCATTGACTTCACAGAACAAGAGTTCAATCTTTTAAAGTATCAGTGCTGTTGGCCCTGAGTAAATGGACAAACTATCGTGATAACTGTAGGCAAGTTAGCACTTGTTTAATTAATGCAAGTAAAGAATTGCTAAATCTTCTTTGCATTCCAGTCATGAGATAAAGAAAAAATTACTTGGTTTTGCCCAGAACAATTTTTAGAAGACCCTTCTGCTTTTTGAATGTACTTGGTAATAACATTTAGAGTGCTAGGAGGAGTCAGTCTGTAAAATTTCAGCCCTAGCCTGTTCTGTGTGTTGTTAAGTACTACTTCATTTAATTGTATGAAAGATCTGAGTCAGAAGAGAAAAAAACCTCTAGGTTATTTTAGGAAGGGGAAATACATAGTTTGAGAAACACTATTACAAGGATATTTCAAAAAATCTTTCTAGCTAGTACATTCATAACCAGGCAAGTTAGATATAATGAACTGGGAAGACTCTAGTGAAGTCCTTTGCGTTCAAAGAACTGAAACTCTTCAGTCCTGCCACACCTCCTGTTACAGAAAGCATGGCCAAATAAACCTCCACAGCTCTGTAAGAGTCTTATTCACCAAGGCATTCCACTTTGATTCTTTGTATGTGCCTGCCCCTGAGAAAGGATATCAGGTTGCACCTAGAACTTTTTTGCCCATTATTCCAATATTATAACATAGATGAGCAGCAAGTTTTATTACCTGAATTTTGAAATTCCTGTTAAATGAACTTTCCACAGCCCAGTCAGACTATGCATTTGTGCACTAATTGCAACCTGTTTTTTACAGCTTTCACATTAACTAGCCCTTCAGAAATGAAATATTATTGTACTTTTGCATCAACCAAAATTTCTTGTGTTTTTATATATACCTAAAAGAAAAACAAAAAACCCTACATATACCTCAGCTATCTCCATGGATATAGACATTATCTGAATCTATATGTGGCATTGGGCAAATGCTCTAAGGAGGCAGTGTCAGAAACAAAGAAAGAGTTCCCAAAACCTCTTGTTATTAAACTGTGCTAAGCATACACAGAATATATGCCAATTTCATAATCAGTTAGAATGATCTCTTAGTATTCTCTCAGTATACTTCCAGTTTGATCATCCAACCAAAATTCTTTCAATTCCAAAATGCCATGAAAACTCCCTACCCTGCAGCCTAGCTATTCAGGCCAGGGGAAATCTGAAGAGTCTCACAGAGATGACTTGAGAGAAAAGATATTTGTTCAGGCTGAAGATGTGAGGTTTTTTCACTGGATCCCTTTGAACTATTCAAGACATTAAAAGGAACTTCAATCCTTCATGAAACTTCTTTAAATGCATCTGATTCAAAAAACTACATGAAATATAGAGATAGAATGAAAGCTTAAAGTTGTCTGCTTTTTGTAACATCTCCAGCAACTACACAACATAAATTTGCTGTGATCCTTGAATTTTATAACAGCTTCTCAGATAAACTTGTTTCCAACAACCAGTTATAGCTATTATCAAAACCTCAGGAGAAACAATTATAAATATACACTATGGTAGTGTTATTGGAATGATAGCATTTAAATGGTTTCTATACTAAACTACAGAGGTATGATGCTCTTTTCACAGAATACCTGTAGAATTCTGGACAACTACCTCAGAAGGACTTTGATCCCATACCTCATCAACGTCACAATGGCAGCCAGAATCTGTAGCCAAGTGTTATGCCAAGACTCTGGTGCTTGTGCACGGAAAAAATGGAATTCCAGTGACTATCTTCACTTGAACCCTGAGAATATTGTAATTCAAATGACAAAGGATGGGAAATACAGTCTGCAAGGGCAACCATCATTTCAGGATCTGCAAACATTGACAGAAAAATTTGATTGCCACTGTTATGCAGGGTACAGCTGTGAACCTAGAGCTGATATCAATGACATCCATTACCTCCACGCTTGCATTTCAGAAGATACTTGCATTCAGATATCCCCAAATTCCTTTTCTAACATAGAAGCCTCTGAAGAAAAGATCCTGACTAACAGAACTGCATTTTCATTTGCCTCTGAGAGTAAGGTGACATTATCTACACATCCTGAAATAGAAGATTTCCAATCTACCTTTGGAAATAATACACTTAATATAACAACTGCAGAATATAACACTGTCACAGCTGCCAGTAGATATGATTTAGAAGCAAATGATACTCGTACTTTCAGTAGCTCTTCATCTTATAAGATAAAGATGTTTAATCTGTTTTGCTTAATTGTGTTTTTGAGAACCTTAATACAAATGACCCATGAAAGTGAGAATATTCTTTTCCCTGGCTATGTTTGAAATTCTAAAGGTTTTATTTACAAAACAAACAAACAAACAATTTCCTAAAGGCTTATGGTCTTATCTGTATCAGGTAACTTTTCATAATTCATAGATGACACTTCAGCTTGAATGTATTTCTTCAGTTTAGTTCTATAAACTACTATTTGTGCCAAAGACATACTGGTCTGTTATACTGACTATACTATATGAGAGGATAATCCAGAATACAAAACATTTTCTACAGTTTACATTTTTTACTGTTATATTAAAAAAAAAAAAATGTGACAATGCTGTTTTGTGTACTTCCAGTCAAGACAGGTAAATATATAATACATAAAATAATTCATTAGGTTTGATGCTCTATGCAAGAATTAATTTCATTTCATATGAATGGAATTAGCTCTTAAAAATATTTGGTTTAACTTTAGATCTGTGGGACTTTGTAGCATAAAATTTATCTTACGTAATATTTCTCCACTTTTCACAATATCTATAGGGACACTGGTTTTTCTTGTAATTAAATATATTTCTAATTCTTCAAAAGGTTCTAACTTTAATGTAATTGTTGACTTCAAATATTACAGCTTCATTAGTTAAAATTTGAGCTGTAATGGTTTATCCTTTCTTCTCATAAACTCTCCCCCTTATTTCAGATGTCCCTTCCTTGGCTTCCAGTTGTTTTATCTGGCCAATGCTGACAACTCATCTGCTCTGCTTCTGCACTCCTTGCCAGCACTGGTCACCAGTCCCAGTTTCCCCATCCAGCCATCCCTAGCAATTGGATAGGGCTGTATTTGGACAAAAGTCTGTGAACATGTGACTTTATGCTTCATTGTTTCCTGAGCATATTTTCTTTGGTGGAAACCAACTTGCTCCTCAGGAAAACCCAGTAGTGGAGGCAGCAAGATGAGTGACTCTGAGGACCTGAGACTCCCTTTATTCACTTCCCATGGTCCTCAATCTCAGAACCACCTTTTTGATCCAGTCTGCTGACAGAACTGAGAGTATTTGCTTAATACTATTCCATTGCCAAAAGCAGTGTGAAAGTAGCAGAGATACCTCAGAAAAGTACTCCCAATATCATATCAGGAATCTGGTTATGATTTACATATAGTCAGTTTAAGCATTTAGAAGCAATTAACAGCAGTTTATTTGATAAAATAACCTTTTCAAATTATTATGTCAGGTGCTCAATAGACAGTTTGACTTCTGATGAGTGAAGAGTGGCTGCTGGCATGGATACATTAAAAAATCTCCCTTGAGCTAGGCATGATCTACATAAATAATTCATCCCCTTCCACAGATAGAGCCTGCCTCACTAGTGAAAATAACAAGGATTTCATAGTAGCCATTTGTTTATAAAAAGTTCACTCCTTAATCCAGCAGAAAACACAAATTATATTCATTCTCTTTGAATTTTCAGGTTGTTGGTCATAACAGAGGTGCAGAAAAATAGATGAAGCCTTTAGACTTAACATGGAGAAATAGTGTTTTATGGCTTTTGAACAGCAAGTTATCAAGAGGATGTGACAATTTTCTCATCCCAGTTACGGTGATAAGTCCACGAGTCAAAGCTATTTCTGCCATTAATGTTTCAAGTGGAATCACAAATATATATATATATATGTAACAGACTGCTCAGCAGAAAAGAATCCAGCTGGTTTTGATCACCTCTGTCAAAACATGCTTTTTCACTGGAAACATGACTGGTAATATCTTACCAAAACTTTCATGACTTATATGAAGTTTGATTTTTTTCAGAATGCCTTAACATGGCTAAGATTTTATGCTGGTACACAGAGTTCTAGATTAAAGGCTGTGCAATTTTGTTAAATGTCTGGCAAAGCTTCCTGAGGTCAGGCTTGTTTCTATCCAGAGCTCTGAAAGACACTGGATCTATAGCACTTTGTGCTAAGACCACTTGCAGGTTTCGCAAAATCTACAAGTCTTGCCGTAAATATTTTCACTATCAGCCAAGTAATAGCAAGCAAAACATTTGTGATGGAGAAAGCAGGAAATCGCCAGAAAAGAAAGAATGAGAAGTTAAAATCGCAGAAGAGATGAAACAGAGTACCCAGGACCACCTAATGGACGCAGAGGAAGTTAACTGCAAAAGCGAGAGTGAAGCTGTGGAGATAGACCAGACTCTTCCCATTCAAGTTTTTATCTACCAAGTACTTAATGTTAAAAACCTTTCCCCAAGGCTCACTGTAAAGATAACAGAACACAATAACTGATATGTTAGACCTATTCATCTGATCCCATCTCTTTTTTTTTTTTTTTTGAGAGCAGCCAGGACCAGAAAAATAAAAGGAAGGTGAGAGGAAAGCAGACTATTGCAATAAACTGTGTCTTCCTAAGATGCATGTATAAGTAGCTATCTCTCTTGTGCTCTGATGCATACTTTACCAACCTCCTTTTAAATGTTCATTCAGGATTGTTTTTGTTACCTAGACGTATCTGCAGTTCATGCTTGAAATCTTACAAACTTCAGGAATTAGGTCTGATATGTGTTAAATTACAACATTTTCCAAATATATTATTTTGCTCTGTATTACATTTGTCTTACCTATACTCTATGATTAAGAGTCATCATGGAGTCAATGAGTCTCCATGGAGTAAAAGCAGAAAAGAAGGAAAGGGGTGCTATGTCTTGCATTGCTGGTGACCATCTTATGTTCAAAGCCAAACTTGTATTCCACTAAAGTGGACCCCCTTCCAAAAATATTTCCTTCCCTTCACTCTATTTCCTGTAATCATTAGTTAGCCTTACAATTTTAATTTCTTATGTTCTTGTATTTTTCAAAAGATTAAATACTAGAGGAACAGTTCACTTTGATTGCCATTCATTATTTCGTACTTCTGTTCTAGGCTGAACTCAGACTGGCAATACTTAAGGACAGGGAAATGCTAAAGTGGGTTTGATGAAAGAGTCTAAGTGAAAGCAGTTTAACTACCTGGAATGACCTCCTTCAATGTCTAGACATTTTGCTAAAATTTTAACTGAAATTCTGCTTTTCTGTCTGAAGAATCTGAGTCTGATTTATTGTGTTGCTTATCCTGGGACACTGAAAGATATTGGCACTTCAAAGAGAGATGGCAGTTGACACTTAGAGAAACTGAACAGAAGTGAAACACAGTCCCTGCCTTACATTTTTTTTTGCTTTTCTGTATTAAAAATAGCAACATGGAGAGATATTTTGAGAGGCCAGTAAGACCACTTTGTAGACAGCATAGGATGTGACTAGTATCTCAAGGAATTCAGCAAAATTTGCTTCAATCCCTGCATCACACTAAGACACCATGTTGTATATATATCAGCAAAGAATTGTGTGGAAGATTTCAGACCTGTGCAATAGGTACTAGACAACTCCCAGACAGATTAGATTTGTACATGTACCTATCCATCACTTTTCAATACCAACAACAAGACAGCAAAGACAGTTATATAATTTTAAAACATATTCAGTTATGGAGCAGTGATGACCTTTTTAAGATGACAACTAAATTCCATCCTTCAAACATGCATACCTAAAACTTGGAAGATTTTTCACAATGTGCTTGTGTCAGCTCCTTTGCACTGGCAGATGCCCATTCTGCCAAAGCAGAACAGCCTGCAAAACTAGGGTCTGAGATTTCAAGTTGGAGTAATGAGTTTCTTTCCAAAAAATAACATTGATAGAAAAAAATGTTTATTGCATGCCTTAAAAAAAAAGAAAATAATAATTACTGCTTTATTTAACAACTTCTTCCTTAACGTTTTGTTGTTGTTCTTTCTTGGCATTTTTTTCTCCTGTGCTACTGAAAACCATTGTATAGGTGGCTGGAAAGAGATTCAAAAAGCTTCCTAGTCTAACTTCATTCCTTACCACTGCTAAGTGATTCCCAGTGTATGGCTATCCCAGATCCTTCTGTGTGTTTTTCTGAAAAGAATCCATTGAAAATTAACCCTGCCTCATGATATTTTTCATTATGATGATGGTCATGTAAACAGGCCATATTCAAGATCAATCCTAAGCTACTGTGTATACCAGACAAGGATCTGGGTTTTTATAGAACCGTTCTTTTGTGTAGCTGTTCTGAACCTTTTGCAGCTACCTTTCACTGTCAGTACTACTCAGGACTGCAAAGGCTTCTATTTATTGTCCCCTTGTTATATACAAGAAAGTAAAGGGCAAGGAGGTAAAGGGCGCCTATCAATATTAGCATCCTTAAGGGAATAACTTTGGATTTCATTATGCTCACTAATGTGTTATCAGCATCATGGTATATTGATTACAGTTCCCCTTGGTCAGTAGTAATTAGATGACATTTTTCAGTGTATGCTTGTATAACCCTTAGTTTATAACTGATAAGGTATTTATTGATTAGCAATCAGACACAAACAGACAGTATGAAAATTAATGTGAATCACTACTTTATATATTCAGCCAACATTCTGGCTCTGTGCACACAATTCCAGATGGTCATGTTCAGCGGTATATACACGTGGACACTAGACAACATGCAGTCACCTGTTTCTGCCTTTGTTTTCATATCAGGAAATATATTTATTCAACAGAACTTCAAAATCCGGCAGAAGAAATATACTATATTTTGGCAGTCTCATGGAGGACACTGCTCCCTCAGGCTAATAGCAGGTTGAGACAAGATGACAGCTTGGCTGTGTCAAGCAGTGATTTCCTGAGGCAGGGACATAACAACCACCCATTTAAAGGGAGGCTAAGGGCATCCTGCAGTCCCAAAACGATAAAATGGTTAATGGTACAACAAAGCACAAAGTACTTTACTTTTTGGGCAGCCAGTAATTAAGGGTGCTGGACTAATAACAGACTTAGGTTGTCTGTAAATCCTATGCATTGTTTCAGCATGAACCACAGAGACCAAGTCTAGGTATTCAAACCACAGCATTTTTGGGTTAAATACCTTAATCTGCCCCGCTCTACCAGCGTAACAATCCTTACAGGAATCCTTTTTCACCTCTTCCCTCACTGGAGTGTGACTAGAATTTAAGGTACATACTAAAGAGCCTCTGAGGCTCCAGCCAGCAGAGGACATGGATGATGCATGCAGACACCTGTGGGTACATCACAAGGCGCTCACTGAAAAGTTCAACACAGTCTTTCTGTTCCCTTCAGCAACACAGCTGCTTGACTCTGGCCTACAAACAGAAAAGAGGACTAGTCACTCCCTAACACAGGGACTCAATGGCAGAAAAGATGCACGACTTATTCGACAGGTTTTTTTCACAAACATTTGGTATATCAGGACAAACGTGAAAATATGAGTGAGATATTACCTCTTCTCATGCTCTCCTCTCTGGAGATTTCATTCAGTTGAAGTTTTCTTCTCCTTAAGATCTGCCCAGGGAGGTTGTGGAGTTACCATCCCTGGAAGTGTTCAAGAAACGACTGGACATGGACTTAGTGTTATGGTCTAGTTGAAAAGGTCAGAGGTTGGACTTGATAATCATGGAAGTATGATTCTATGATCTTCAACTGTCACTAAAATGCATGCTTAAACTACAGAGAATGTGATCTGATCTCTGGTAGTGCTCTGAAATACAGGTCTGAGTCTCAAATGCTTCGTTCCTCCCCAAATGTGAAACATCTGGATATACAGTGTGAATTCAGGTCAAGTTCTGCTAACCATGTGTTTATAGCATCACCACAATTTCACCAGAAACATAAGATACATTGTTATATAGCACAAATAAGTCTTTGCAATGGAGTAAGCTGCTTTAGCACCCCTTCAGAGACAGAGCACTGGAAGACCCAGTAAGTTAGGTGCTGCCTGGTCCCGTAACACTGCTAAACTGGTCCTGCATTGTGTAAATCTCAATAGACAAGACAGAAAAGTGAAATTCTTTATCAGTAGTAAAATGTTTCCCAGAAGGATTAAGTGACTTTTCTACAGTCACACAGGATAACGAATTGTGGCCCCAGGTCAGGCTTTTAGTGACAAGAACAAATGTCCTCTGAGCTGGTAATTTTAGCAAGGCAGCAATATTTTTACATACAATATTTTATTACCCAACTGCCTGTAAAATAAAGAATTGCCTTTTATAATCATATAGCTTTGCAAAAGATGTAACAGATTTTAGAACAATGTAACAGACCTTTGAACTGGGTCAAACCCTCCAAGACTTTTTCATGTATTTTTTTGACCCCTGGATACTGTAAAAGACTTCAGTCATTGTACAATTAAATTAATATTTTAGAATTTATCTGTACATCCTCTGCCAGCCTTTTATGAGGATATGCCCGAAATGTACTTTTTGAGACTATGTTACTGTATCTGCAATATATTGCTTATTAAACTTCCATCACTATGAGCCTTAAGTACTATTGAAAAATCTAATATTTCTTGCAAAAATTCTAGAGACTGCTCAATTTTATGTAAGTTTTCACCCATGCAGTAATCAGAACCACTTCATTCCCAGAAACCACTCTCACAAACGGATGGTCTTTATTCCACACATCACCAGATGAGTGATATATGGAGATGGTGGAAATTCTTACGTTTATCAGCTTTAAGGCAGCCAGAAACATTTCACCTATTCACCCAAAATTTGGTAATTGCTTTGGCCAAAGCAAACTTTTTTTAAAAAAAAAGATACATAGAAGAAAAATGAAAAAAAAAAAAAAAAGCCTTCTTTTGCTTGAGACTTGCCACTGAACACAAAATCAGGAGGACAGCTGACATATTTAAGAGAAGCAATGAAAAATCCCAGTGGGTAGCAGGGCCAGCTCCAGTGTCCAATTTCCTTTTGGAAATGCACAATTAAATTTACAAGGGCAAATAAATGAGCATCTGTAAAAAAAAAAATCTCTTAGAATTACACTATGAGTAATTTTGACTATATCTAATACCGAGGTATGAAAAAACATGAAGTTTTTCACCTCTACAGCTAGCCCAGAACCAACTGCTCTTCAGAGCAGTCTCAAGACCTTTCAGATTTTGTGGCCCGACTGACGTAACCAGTGAGGTTTTGTTGCAAACCTCATTCTCTAAATTGCTGAATTGTGTCTCTAAAATGACCACAAAAACCAATTTCAAAATGTTTTGATGAATTTGCTATGTTTCAATAGTAGAGGTATCCACATTCAGTGTGTGCCTTGTTTATACTTGCATGAATGTCCTTCATCAACCAATACAACCAGCACTGTAACCTTTACAGAGCATCACATATAATTTCAGTTACAACTTCAGAGACTGGCAGATGGATCCAGGTGAAGTGTTAGCTCTGTGTTTACGGATAAAAAAAGCCTTTCCCTAACGCTGTGTGGCAATACTGTATGCTAAATGTTGCTTATCCAATGCGGGCAGAAGATTCCTGGTGAAGTGGAATGTCCTGTCATTGGCCACAATACAAAACTGCTGTCACAAGCATCTCTAAGGCAAGGAATCATATTAAGCATGACTCTCCAAAAATTGTCACAGGAGAACAGAAATAAAACCATGGTAAGCCCTGGACCTGAAAGCCTCTCACTACACGATGAACAATTCAACAAGAGTTTCATGGGAAGAGAGAAGGTCCTAACCCAGGGGTGTGAGAACTGCCATCGCTGGAGGTGAAGGACCAAGGAAATCGATCCTGTCAAGCAGCCCAAGCCCGACAACTCTCCTAAGCCAGTGCAGCAAGCGCGGCCCTCGGCCACCCTTGCTGGATGTGGGATGCTGTACAGTCCACCCATGGCGCAGGTCTGTCCCATCCTGCCGCACTCCTCAGGGATCCGCTGCTCACCCCATGGGATCCCCGCGGTGCCCGGGGCCGCCCCGCCGCTCGCTGGGGCTCGCAGTGTCTCGCGCGCCGCCTCAGGCCCTCAGGGCCGCTCACACCCCCCCCGCCCGCCATTCCGGGAGGGAACCGCGCCCCGCGCTCCATCACCGCCCGCGCCAGCGCCGGCCCCTCGCCGGCGCTGCCGCCGCTCCCCGCCCGCCCCGGCCGGCCGGAGCGCCCAGACCCCTCCCCTGTCTGCGGCGAGTGGCAGCGGAAAAGGGCGGCGGCGCCGTCACGTGAGGGCCCTGCTGGCGCTCCGCTCTCCGCGGAGCCCCGCCGCTGCTGCCGCTGCTGCCGCTGCTGCTGCTGCCGCCTCCGCCGGGCCCGTCCCGAGCCCCTTCGCCTCGCCTCGCCTCGCCCGGCGCTCCCATGCCCAGCAGCGAGGCGGTGCCGCTAGGGCTGGGCGCCTGCCGCAGGTCGGGGGCGCTGGGCGGCATGCTGTCGCTGGTGGCGCGGCTGCTGGAGTGGCTGCGCTCGCTGTTCTGGAAGGAGGAGATGGAGCTCACCCTGGTGGGGCTGCAGTACTCGGCAAGACCACGCTGCTCACGCGTGCTGGCGGTACGCGGTCCCCGGCCCCAGGGCAGCGGCAGGGCAGGGCGGTGCGGGGCCCGCCGGAGGGGCGGCCGGCGCGGGAGCGATGCGGGCGTGGCCGCCCGGCAGAGCTGGAGGGCCTCTCGCCCGGAGCCGCCGCTCCGCGCCCATCCTCCGGCAACAAGTGCGGGCTGTGCCGCCGCTTGTCATGGGGTACCGCGGCTGTGCGGTGGGATGCCGTGGGAGGGGGGCGGGCGGCGGCATGGGGCAGCTCTTGCGTCGTTTGCAACCTCGAGAATTTCACAGCAGGCTCAGGTGGGTGTGGAAGTGTTTTCAGAGAGAGAAAGAAGATATCTCCTATATATGACCGCAAAGCATGCCTATCTCAGAGCAGATTCACGGGCATGGGCTCTTGCTGTGATCCAGAGTTGGCTTTTCGTGGCCAGTGTATCCCTAAATAAAACATTTTGTGTCCCCCAAGGCCACAACTTGCCTGCCACTGAATTTTCTCCTCCCATCAGTTGCATCAATATAAATGCCTCCCACAATTCCTCCATAGCTCTTTTCCAGCATTCAAGCCTGATTCCAGCATTCCCTGTGGTGATGGCCTTGCAGCCTCTAATACCAACACCTACCATGATATTTTCCGTTTTGTCACCATGCTGAAATACGTTCTTCATCTTTGTATGCTGTGCCCTCCAACCTGCATTTGGGTCCATCCCAAAGATTTCCATCGGAAGATGAAAGCAAATACGTATATGTTACATGTGCTTACTGCTAATCGTGAAGCTTAGTGCATACCCTTTTCTGCAAGGTGATCTCTCTTTTGAGGTGGATCGCATCTTCACGTGCCATGAGATAAAAGTTCCCAGATGTTCTTCAGTCCTTATCTTGAAAAACTACTAGATCATGAATCACAGCAGACCAGGAGGTGTATGGCCTAAAGTCAAGGAGGTTGAGACAATGAAAACATGAGTATATGGTATTCGTTATTTACTTTTGTATATGATTATAGATTAAGGGAAACATAGGAGATTATGCATTAGCATAAGGGAAGAAGCAGAGAGAGCAGAAGAAAAAGCAATGCAGTAGTGCAAGTGTTCAATGAAAATATGTTTTGGGTGACATCAGCAATCAGTGAACAGAATATACCTGTAGCTGGGATTTTAGTTGGTTTGTTAGGCACTCAAGTGGTTGTAGTACCACAGGCCTCAGTGCTTCTCATGCCCACTGGAAGTGTGCATCTCCCAAAGCTGGGCCTTGCTGAGGAAAGGGAAAAAGGCATGAGAGATAACATTGCCTCTTGGATTGGTTTCTTGAACAGAGCAAAGAAGAATAGAGCAGTTCAGAGACTTCAGAAGTGTGTGCTGTCAGAGTTTATGCATGTTCATCCACTCCCTTGTACTATACCATCTGTGGAATGGTGTCATAGGTGTTTGTCTCTCATGCTAATACCTTGAACACCAGAGCACTCCTGTTACTGCAGGTCTGATTTTCCCAGCAGATGTATTTGCTTAAGAATATTCTACAAGGCATTCATGTTTTCTGACTTGGGGAGGGCCACAGATTGCAGGTTTTGAGTCTTTCAGTCCGGAGATGACATGCCATGATAATGACCAAAGAAAAGTGGTTGGAGAATTTGGAAAAAATTATTCAGGATAAGGCAATGGATGATAGCTTACTCTTGAGTACTGTTGATACAGGAATGGTAAATAGGTTGGGAACTCTATGTGTGTTTGTGTATATGTGACTAGAATATGACAAGATGAAAATAACTATTGTGAAATAGTGGCTACTTAAAATGCAAGCTGCAGTGGATCAAGAAAAAAATTTATGGGAAATGACTACTTTTTTCCACTTCGCAGTAGCATTCAAAGATCCTATCATGCTAACACTGAATAAACACCCTTTGAGACAGTCTCTCCCCTCAAGAGTTTGAGCCATATTTAGTCCTCTGTTACAAGTGAAAACCTTGGATAATGTCACTGCCTTTTACTGTGGACATGCACTGATGTGATAGAGTAGAATGTGGCCCATGGTTGTTGATATGGTAGGGGGTAATGACTGTGCTCATTATCAGTTCAATATTCAGCAACTTTTAGAGGACATCACAAACTTTTTAGCATCAGTTGTTTTTCATCTGCATCAGGATGTAATCTGTTTTTTACTGAGATACGACAATAAACTTTTTTGCACATTTTATATATTCACAAAAATAGGTAATTTGTCATGTAAAACCTCCTTAGCAAGCAAAATGGAACAGTTTTTTTTACTTTATGGTGCTTACAGCACTCAAACATTGTAATGAGAGCTGTTAGAGTAATGTGGGCAAAAGATCCAACCTATTACTTTCTTTTCTTCATTGTGTGGGAAAATAAAGAACTGAAATATAATACTTTCTTTGTAGCTGGTTCCATTCAACCAGAATGGGAAATTTTTACAGCAAAAGTCTGAAGTCCAGTGAATGGGTTGCTAATTCTTTACATTCTATCTTCAACACCAGAGCAGTTATGATGGTTTGGGTTTTTTATTTATTTATTTTTACCTTCAACTTTAGCATATTACATATGATGTATAATTTGCTGACAAAAGCAGAATCCTGACTTTCTGTGAGTTTGTTTAAACAATAGCCTTCTGAGTCAGCTGTCTGATTTTCCTGTCCTTGAGTAATGATTCTACATTTTCAGGGTGTATGTGTTCACACGTGTTTATATGTCAGTCCTCTGCAAATAAATGTACTTCATAGGCTGCATCCCTCCTTGCCCATATACCCATATTTTCTTCCAGAAAAAAACCCTAGGGCACATGGAATGAAGAGGTGGATATGGGCAGATAGATACAGAAGGGCAGTGGCAAGTCAAGAAGGTCCTGCTTTCCTTGCTGGATGACTCGAAAACCAGGACAGCTGCATAGGTTGCAGAGAGTGCCTGGGCCTCTATGTAGATGTACCTTAGGAAACTAACTGCATATCTTATTGTACCATGCTTGGGAGACACAATAACCTGTTAATGATACATTTTCAAGAGGAAGAATGAATAATGAGTTATCTACTTAGATTTGAGTTTGTCTTTCTCCTCAAAAGCTGTCTTCTGTAATGGGTGGAAGTCTGTAAGATTCCTGTTGCCATGATGGCAAGTCTCTCTGTTGTGAAGATATTTCTCTGTACTGGGGAAGGAGGCAGCACTTTGGTTTTATGGCTGAGGGTTTATGATGTGCTGGTTAGTATGTTGTATTCTTCTGTCTTAATGTCATTCTCAGCTTTTATGGGGGGACTCCTCTCACTCAGGAAGAAAGGATTACATAGTACTCTGTATAAGTAATCCTTTGCTATTTTTTATCTTTGAAGTTAAACCATTGGTAACAGTAGTGAGAAACTGCAGGAAAATATCTTGGTATAGTAATTCTTATAATGTTTTATCATATTGTGGGTTGAACTAGATGACCTTTTACAGTTTCTTTCAACTCAAGGCATCCTATAATTCTATATTTTGGCCATGCTCTTTCTGGTTTGCTGAAAGATCAGATGAAGAATTATCTGAAGTCTCGTGGTTTGTGGGGTGATCTTTGTTGCTGAAGAGAATAAAAGATCATTTAAAGGAGCTGAAATGAGCAGTCTTCCTTGGCGTGACAATGCAGTAATTGAAGTGCTGGCCAGTGGTCTTGCTGAAAATTAGTGTGATATTTTACAGTGTTGTAAAATAAAAATTTTTAGATTGCAAATGTGAACTTTTCTTGCTTGTATCAACTGTTTTATAATAAATATAATTTTGGTTTTGTATTCTAGTCGGGGCAGTTCACAGAAGATATGATTCCTACAGTAGGCTTCAATATGAGAAAAATAACAAAAGGAAATGTTACCATAAAGGTAGGTTTGCATGTTCAAATTAATACAGAGTGAATAAATAATGGAGTAATTTCAACTGGAAATATGAAAGCATAGGACATTTCATTTAAGATTATGGGATCATTTCTCCGTTTTTGTAGCTCCAGAGTAACTTCTTTTAAATCAAATGGTCATGTATTTTTCTGTTACATTAATCTGTTTTATTTCATTATATTCCATGCCAGGCAGAAGCTTTGTTGCACTCTTTTGGGCTAGAAAAGTCATACAATTTTGAGATACTAAGGTAGTTGAGTTGACTTCTGAGGGGGAATCTCTGCTCTCTCTCTCTCTCTTTCTCAATCCCTCTCTCTCCCCTCCCTCACAACTCTAAGTGAAATCTGAAGCAACTTGACTCCTAACATTCATATCTCAGTGGAGGGTGTGGTTTAGCTCACAAGTTAGCTATGCTGAAATAGAACATCTGATGTAAGTCAGTTGTCAGGGAACCATCTCTTAGGGCTATAGAGAAATAGAAATGATGCCACTTTGGTTGAGATACATGCCATGGGCATCAAAGTAGAGATAAGTCACTCCAGTAGCATTAAGGCACTGTTGTTTCATTATGAAGTGAACCTGATTGATTAGTCTCAATCAAATTCACAACTTCCAGCTAAAATTAGGTCAAGGGAATATAGAATTTTGTCTTTACCTTGACTTTTCCCTCCTTTTCCAACACGTTTTTTCTTTTCTCCCTCAGTTCTATAGATACTCTTCCTCTTGTTTGGTATGACTCCTAAACCTGTGAGGATTTTCTGAAATTACCTGTAATGTGAATATGAGCGGTAGTTCACTGTCTACCCATTCTCTCTAAGCAGAGAGCAGGTAAAGGGTGGCAAAAGGTGATAACTGATTTCTGTTGGTTGGAGGATGTTAAAGCTGAACTAAAAAACCCTAAACCAAAATTGATGATAGTAGTAGAAGTAGTGTGACTACCTGTCTGTTTCTGGTCTTAGTATCTTGCTATACTTTTTCAAGATTTCGCATGATTTTAGGACCTTGAGCTGTACATTTCACTTGTGTATCTCCTTCTGTGTTACAAGCTTGCAGAATAATCAACAGGTTCCTCTCTACAGCTGCCTGTATGTTATAGTGCCTAATAAGGTAGTCTTTCAAAATCTATTGAAATGGAAAGTCTGATGTCACCCAACTACCTCCTCTCATCACCCCAGCCCTCCTTCCCGTAGACCCTCTTGAAATTCATGTCATGTTTGGCTGAAATAAGAACTCTTAACATTACCCATGATTTGGTCTGCAGTAGAGCAGTATTCATGCTGTACAATAAGAAGGTGTACTGATCAGCAGTGAGCTGTTTCCTCTTCTTTTCTTGCTGTGGAGTTTCCATCCAACTCTCCTCATGCCCATTAGCTTCTTGTCATCAAACATGTTTCCCTCTTACACCGTCCGGTTTCCTTGTGTCGCATCTGCTTCCATATGGACACGAACGCCAAACTACCTGCTCCTGTCCCTTAAAGAGGAAGCAACAATTGTCATTGCTTGATTCAGGAGTGAGTTTGTCAGAGAAGGAGGACAAAAAAGAAATTCCAGCTCTGGATCCTTCTTGTTGAATGTGTCTCAACAACCGTCCATGTGTTGTTGAGGAAAGAGCTGAACTCTCCTATAGAAAGAACATGCTTCAGCCTAACAGTATTGTGGTGCATTTCTGTTTGTCTTCTCCACAAAGAGTGCCTTTTTAATCAAAAACCAGAACTTGAACTTTTTTTCATTTGGTGACCAAATTCTGCTTTCCAAACAAAGCCTTTCTTGAAAGGGAAGTAAAACCAGGACCTCTTAAAAAAAAAAAATAAATCGCAAAATAGCCTTTTAATACACATGCCCATGATAGGACTTCTGAACCTCAGTATGATATTTTTCATGCTAGAGACAAACTAGACTTATCTTCTGGGAAACCTAAGAGAGAATCGGACCAGCCTAGTAAGGTGGCAGAGATTAAAGGTCACCTTTTACAAGGATCTTAAGTAAATCATACTGTGTGGTTTTACCTTCCACTTTAGGCCTGGCCCTGCACCCTTGCACCCCTTTTTCATCAGCATTAGTGATCACATGGCAAAGCAGTAGTCAGATCAGATAACTGGTCTAGGTGAAAGCAGCCACTATAAAACTGCCACCCAGCCAAACCAAACACACATCCATGCTGGCTTCTCCTCAGTCAGATTGCCTAAGAAGTGTCCTCCTTAAACAGCTATGTGATTGCTGCTGCCACCACAGTGTGGAAAAGTAGGATACAGACACAGGCAAAATGGTGCATTTCGGGGGCAGCCTGGACAGATTGACTTAGCTGTAAAACACCATATTTAGAGCACAAAATCTGAACTGGGAGAAAGCAGTCTCTCTATTTGGTGAGAAAAACAAAGTTTTCCTTCATCCTTCCACACTGGTAGCTGCAAACTTGAGTACAACTACCACCACCTGTTGCCAGAGGACTGCCAGAGTTACGTGTTTGGTACCCACACACAGACTGCTCTTGGATTCAGATAGATCAGGGATAATATTTTAAAAAAAAGTTTAATACTATGTTGGTAGGATTTATAACTTTGGATAGTGTTAAGTTTTCTAGGCCTCATGATGAATTCATGATTCATATTACTTATGAAAGAGAATTTATGGAGGAGTGTGGTGGTCACTGATACCAGAACAGTCTGATTGATGTGCTAATTGTATAGATTTTCTCCCCCAATATTCTGTTTATTACACACAAATTATCATGTACACTAGCTATGACAGCAAATCGAATAATGTATTTACAATGGAAACATCAGAAATACCACCTTAAAAGTGCAAATGTATCCTGTGGCCATCCCATGCTCTTATATGTCAATGGCAGATGTGCAGGAGACCAGGACCAGTAACGAAATTGTGATTAGCATTGTGATACAAAGCAACAAATGCAGACTCACAAGCAAAAGCTGTTTGTTTGAGCTTAAATAGTCAAACTGTCTTAAGTTTTCACTTACTCAGAGGTATTTTTTTCTTCCTGTTTTTTCAGGCATGCAGGTGTTACTGTCCATCTGCCTGAGCCTTCCACTTTCTTTCAGAAGGGTACATTTGTACCAAAGCACTACCTTCCACCTGAGCTTTAGCAATGCTTCTTAATTCATCCAGGAGAGAATTCTGTTTTGAATATTCCTAAATGTCAGTTTCATACCCTTTTTATCTCAGCTGCCTTGGTTTACCACTGATCAAAGAAGTCCATGGATGGCACAGTCACTAAAAAAGTTAGTGAATTCAACCATAGTTCATAAATAATTCACAGGAATAGGAATTTCCTTTCAGTTCTTTTGTTTTCTGTCTTTTGCCTAAAAACAGCGAGGCCATGATTTATATACAGAAATCATAAGGATAGTTTGAGTGCTGTACTGATGCTGCTGCAGAATTGTCAGATATGTAAGAAAATTAAGAAGTTGTTGGTCATTATTAAACTAGACAAAAGTCCTTTATAAGTAGGCAGAGTCTTCAAAATAAATTAATTTTTGAGCCACGATTAGCTCAAGAACAAAATGACTAATGGTTTGTACTGGAGATTTCTACACAAAGGATATTAGAAGATTAAGTTTGTGCAGGGAGGGGAGGGTGTGAGTTTCTGTGGAACTTGTTTTATGCCTTGATCTCAAAAGTAATTTTATATATAGTTGTTATAATACAATTTTAAAAATAAGGAAATAATGCTAACATTATTAATGTGTTTGTTGGTTTCAAGAACGATAATTGGTTTGGAAGCCAGTCTGCACACAAAAATATCTTAACAAGTTCTCTCGGTCTCTCTTCTACAGCACTGTACAGTGAAAGTAAGAGGTGGAGGGGAATATGGCTCTTATGTATAAATGCATATTTCCTTAAAAGCCTGTCAAGATGAAGTACTTGTATGTTACTATTCCTGTATCTGGGTTAAAATATTGCAGCCTAATTGCTAGATAAAATTTCCAAAATTATTTTACTGTGAGAAGAATGACATCATTTGCTGATAAGTTGATGTCTGAGGAATGGTGAGGGGGTGCTCCTTGCTGGAATCCTCTTATGAGCTATTTGGAGCCCAGTAACAAGGATTCAAAGTGAAATTTTCTTTATCCTTTTTATCTCAACAAAACAGGTTACCTTTCTCATAGAAATATTACAATATCCAAATGTCAGCTATTGAAATGCCTGGATAAAGTGTTATTTTGCTAAACCTGTGAAGTTCTTTAGACATGAAAGGAATGATCTCAATGCTAAGCAGAGATTCAACATTGTGTCTGACCTTTTTCAAAGGTTTCAGGGGACACTGCAAAACATAATCAATTAAATTTACTATAAAAGTGAGACTGAGAAACCATCTGGGTCAAAAAGTCATCAAATGAAAAATTGGCATTCCAGAAGTGAAAGATTGATCACCTTAGGCAAAGTAAGTTGCAACACCAGCAAGTAGGTGATTGTAATGCTTTATCTGTTTTTTCTTGTGTTTTGGGGTAGGCCACTAACAAGGAAGTACTGTGCTAGTGCAGTGTCACTGCCTGGTTTTTCTACTACAGTTCCATCTGCAGATTCCATACAATTCCAGAACATAGTCTGATTTTGGCAGTCGTTTCGAGAAGCCAGTAGATTTATTCTCATTTTTAGTCTGTGGTCTTAGTGTGTAAAAGTGTGGTCACTGGCATGCCTCTGTGCATGAGAATTTGTCTGAAGCACGCTAAAAAAAAAAACACTGATATATAAAAGCTAAATGTTTCGTAGGAAGATGTCAGTGTCGTGCTCTTAATTGAAGTTGAACATGATCAGAAATGTAAAGCTGTCAGCTTTAACCATGAATTGTCAAATTTTTGGCTTGTCAATATATTTAGTAACCTATCACCTGTTATTTCTGAAACAAAGAGGCAAAAAGGAAAGATTTTACCACACGATATTTGAAGTCTAAGCAGGAATCTTTATGGGTTTTGAGGTTGTGGTAGAGGTATTAGAATACAGGATGATTTCTAGCATCAAAATATCTAATGTGCTATAACTTAGGAATCTATTAGAACTATTTTGATGAAGTCCATTACAAAACTGAGGGCTATCTTTTTTTTTCCCAACAAAAAACTCTAACTGAATTACTTTGAGATTTTAATTCCAAACAAGTTTTGTTTGCTGAGTAATTTGATTTTGATGGATTTTCTGTATTTTTAGATTTTCTCAGTATTAGTAGTCCTTTTGCTTTGGTGAGATTTACTGTTCAACAAGGTAGACAGCAATTAAAAAAACTTATTTTAACAAACCAGGCTTCCAGGGCCTCAGAAGATGTGCATCATGTTTTAAGTGATTGTGAAACTCCAACTAACCAACTTTAGTGATGGCCTTAGGCTAGGTTTAAAAAGGAAATAGAGCACCACAAGGTATGCATATGCACAGATAATGCCGCAGCTTCATTTTCCTTGCTCTTGCACTTGTTTTTCTTAAAATTGCACTGCCAGGCAGATTCTGCACAGCCCGGTTTTTGCGGTACCGAGGAAGTGGAGAGTAGATGCTCAGGGGACCGAGCTGCCGGGGCTGGATGGTCACCCCGGCTGTCACCACTAGGTGCCAGCGTCCCTCCACTGCATTCAGCGCGGGCCCGGCTGCAGGAGGGCGATGCCGGGCTTCTTGCTACTTGCTGTTTGCTCTGGTGTGGCAGAGGGGAGGGGAAGGATGCTGGCTCTGTGCGTTCCTCCTCTCGCTTTCTTCATTGCAGCACTCCTCCTCTGGACAGTGGCGTTTTCAGGTCTCCACACATCCTCATACAGACAGAATCTTCCTGCTTTGTAATGCTTCATCTCACTATTCAGACTGTCTTACCTGTCATACCATCATCTTGTGTGTCATGCAGTAATACAAGCCTCTGTGTGTACTCCCTGTATAGCTCAGCAGTGTTGCAGCACGTACTGGCTCTGTATGGCTTGAGTCACTCTGAAAAGGCCATGCCATATCTGGGCTGATTTCAAGTCAAAGTGGCTATTTCTATAAAGAGGAGTTTTTGCTGAATGTCCCAGTGATTATCATAGTTGTGTGTAAGAAGAACTGTATTGGTGGCTTCAAAAAGGACTGTGATCCACAGCAGGAAGTCCAGTTACTAGTGATAAATCCCGGGGATTGTTTAGTTCATTAATGACCTGGATGATGGGACAGGGTGCACCCTCAACAAGTTTGCTGGTAATACAAAACTGGGAGGAGTGCCTGGTACAGCAGAGCGTTTTGCTGCCATCCAGAAGGACCTCAACAGGCTAGAGAAATGGACTGATGGGACCCTTATGAAGGTAAAAAGATGGAAAATACAAGGTCCTGCAGCTGAAAAGGATCAACCCCAGGCACCACTACAGTCTGGCTGGCTGGGAACCAGCTTTGCAGAAAGGGGCTTGGGGGTGCTCATGGACACCAAGTTGATCATTGGCAGCAGAGAGATGAGACCAAAAACATCCTGGGGTGCATTAGGAAGAGCTCTGACAGCAGGTCAAGGGAGGTGCTCTCTCCCTTTTATTCAGCACTGGTAAGGCCATACCTGACATACTATCCAGTTTTGGGCTTCCCAGTAGAAAAGAGATGTGGAGCTACTGGAGAGAGTCCAGCGAAGAGCCATGAAGATGATAAAGGAACTGGAACACCTCTCATATGAGGAGATGCTGAGATATCTGTTTAGCCTAGAGAAGAGAAGGCTCAGGGAGATCTCATCAGTGTAGCCAGATGTAGCCAAACTTTTCTTGTGGTGTCTAGTGGGCACAGACTGAAATATGAGAAGTTCCATTTAAACCACAAGAAGAAGCGTTCTCAGTCTGAAGAGGATTGAACATTGAAACCAGACAGGTTCTGGAGACTCCATCCTTGGAGGAGTCTGCTCTAGGTGACCTTACTTTGACCAGGAAAAGTTGGATTTTGCAATCTTATAGATTATGCCTCAGTAGTTCTGTGAGGAGGAGTTAAATTAGTTAGAGAGTGGCTCAAAAGAATAAATATGGAGCGTACTTGGAATTACTCAAGGATCAACTAAGAAGGAAAAGTATGAAAGTACTTTCCCCTCTGATAGTTTGAGAAAAGCCTTGGAGACTGTATCTGTGCTGGGAGTTGTGTGCTGCAGAGTCTAAGACAGGATGACACATTGTATAGGAACCTCTGCAGTGGCCCAGACACTTGTGGTCAGAAGGCAGTGTCATCAGGCAGAACAGGCAATGCTGAACGTTTCACCAGTCATTCAGAATAACTGTTAGGACTCCTAAAAACAAGAACTGAGAGTTGATCTCAAGGGTAAATCAGATATTTACCAAATATATTAGGTAATTGCCTCTTAAAATTTGTTCTTCCGTGAAGAAGGTTCTATAACATCCCTTGTTTTGCACAATGTTCTTTCATTCGTGTTAGAAAGCTCTTGTCCTAGTATCTGACATGAGTTGCTGTCATCACAAGCTGAGCTGCTTCTTTCTTCTCTTATAAACCTAGCAGCCATTTCCTGGGAAACATTATGGCTGTGCTCCCCCCTCCTCCCCTCTGTATATGTCATATTGTCAAAATCTCACCCTCTCTTATCTCATCAGGAGAATCTGAAATTTGTCTGTGTTTTTCTATAGACTGATTCTCAAAACCAGCATAGAAGCCTCCCTGACACTGAGGATGGGGCAGTTCATACTTCCAAAATTGTACATATGATACTTCTGATAGTCCATGCTCATTTAACATCTACAGCACTGTTGCAATCTGTATTTAGTTTGTGAACTACTTAAGCTTTTTGTCCTGCACCTCTACCTGGTAATTATCCATTTTGTGTGGGTGCATTTGGTTCCATTGGTGCTTTGTGTGAAATTTCAGCTGCCTTATTTCAGACCATTCCTCTGTCTGGTCCAGATACTTTAGGATTCTGATCTCTTCTGTTTATCCACTCTCAGATTGCAGTTATCTGCAGCTTATATAAACACATGGTGTGTTCCAACATCCTGTTGGGACACCTGGGAACCATAAATGCTGTCCCTGCTTAGCTCTGTCTTCAGCATCTTTGCCTCATTGCTAAATACTGTGAATCTGTCAGGATTGCTCAGACTTGAGAGGTGAAGGATAAGGAGAATACACGAGGAGAGTGCCAGAGAGCCGTGGGGTTAAATCTGTCATGGGAGAATGTCCTTTTCTTGTACTATCTACCAATATTAGATTACCTTTTCCCAGCACATCTCTTGGATTTTCTCTGATGCTGAGCAAATACTAATTTTTGCTTTCATGATTATATATGTTCTTCAAGGACAAGCAAAAATAATAATCACTGCAGTAGTTATTGATTAGCTGTTTTGAGCTATCTATGTCCTTGCCTCTGGTCTCCTTGGTCTCAGTCTTCTAAGTGCAAGTTCTGCCTACAACTTAGAACTTCTATATGCCTGCTTTCATCAGAACCTTTTGGACTATGATGTCCAGAGACTAATTCAAGATCATGTGAAAAGAGGGTACATGTGGTCATGCAGAATCAAGGCTTTCTGCTATGCGGAGGACACAATATTGAGGGTGGGATGGTTTGGCTCCTTGTGTGTGTTATGTCTTGATCAAGAGGTTTGCAGTCTTATCTTTAAAGCTGAGTTCCCTGGTACTCTCCTGTCTGAGAACCCAGAGTGGAGGTAAGCACCACGAGGTTCAAAAAACAGTTTCTAAGAACAGACTTTACTTTTGTGTCCTGTTTAAAATCCGGCTGTTGATCCTTCCAACGTTTTACCTTGTGTCTGTGATAAAATGGCAGATCATTGAGAAATACTGTCTCCTGTTAAAATGCCTCTGTACTTGTTGTCAGGAGTTGAAGATACTCAGCCATTTTGTGTTGCAAGTCTATTTCCAGTTCTTCAGTGAAAGTATGATGATTAAATTAAATAATGATAAACATTGAAGTGTGCATATAGATCTTTTTTTTGTCTGATGTGACTAAAATAAAATACCCATTGGTATGTTTAAAAGTTGGACTTTATTGCCAGTGAGGAGTGACAATAGGGTTCTTTAAAGGGCAAAGACTGATTTCAAAAACCATAGTGTTCTGGAAAGCATTTCCTGCAGAAAATGTAGCCATGTAGCATACTTTTGTCAGCTTTAAGAGCTGTAAATGTAAAGGCATTTCCAAAATATAGGATAATAGGTAGTAAGTATTCTAAAGTAGTAAGGTATTCTAACTTCCTTAATAAATTACGTGGCTGGTAGTACAAGTAAAGTTCTGTAGTTTTGTATACATGGGGCAATTTATTAAAAAATTTTAGGTTTTTTATTTTTCTGTTTATTAGATGAAGAAGATGATCATTGTTAGTTGAAGATTCCATCTAGAATAGGTGACTATTTAGGATTTGTCTCCACTGAGCTTAGCCAGGTGATAAGTAAGCCAGCCTGAGCCAGTTGTCTGAACTCAGTGGAGAGCAGCCTGTGCTTTGCAGGAATGGTTCACCTGGTAGGCAGGGTGGGTGAGACAGATAATTTCCTGCTCTTGGTGCCCTCTGAGCTCTTCAGTAGACACAGAGGAATTTTGGTCACTTGGATTAGATGCCTACATTTTAGGTGTTTTAAGTCCCTGTTATTACACTTAGAGTTGGCTGTCAATGCAATGACTGCTGTGTGTGCTTGAGCTCGTTGGTCACATCTTAGCACCTGGAGCCTTGTGTGTGTACAACATGGTGGTGTTGGATGTTACTGGTGCCACCTTATTCTACCTAAATACTCTTCTGTGTTTACGATTTCCTTACTTGTTTGTTTTTGTGGCTGATACTTTCTGAATACTTCCAAGAAGAAAGATACATTTATGAGTTCAAGTATTTGTAGTGTTGGATTCATCTTGCAAGTTAAGATGTCTGAATGTAAACAGTTGTATATCTGCAATGAGGTTTAAGCTCCTTTAATGATAGTCAGAGGAGCTGTAGTGAGTACTGTCAAGCCTAGAGCATAATTCTGTCATCCTGAAGATGTTACATCTGATCAGCTGAATGGCTGTCTAGACTTCGCTGACTACTGTGAGATTATAGGTACTGAACCCACGCATTGACATCAAAATACAAATGTGTCATTGTACACGTCCCTGTCCACAAGAAATATCCTACCCAGCATGTCTGGAAAAAGCCATGTAAACTGACATCTAGAAAATACTTTTCCTGCAACTTTCTCATGAACCATCAAGCCTTCCCACAATATAAGCTAATTAAAAGAAACACAGCTAGAGTGTTAATGAGCCTTCCTGTAACTGAGAACTTTCAAAAATCTTCAAACCTGTTCCTCAGCTGCATTTTTGCTCAACTGTCATGATAAAACTGTGCAAAAGAAAAGGATCTGCTCCTTAAACATAGCTAGTTAATAAATACTATGGTCAACAATGATTCCGTGATGGTGATCTAGTTTACAGATTAAAACATTGTACTTTTTAATGAGAGTGTAGACCTGCAAGCACAATAAGAATTACTATGCTATAGGAGTAGACAGGAACAAATAAAATAGTGATTTATAAAATGCAGTACCAACAAAATATGTATCTTTGAGATTGAGCCTGAATAACTCCTTGAGATTTTGATCCTGTGAGGAAACGGTACCGGCTATCAAAGACACGTTTTCCTGATGTGGTCATTCTGTAGACCTTTTATGATTCTTAAAATCAGCTGGTCTTCTAAGGATAAAATTACCTCTTAAATATTATGAAACTTTTATTCCTGAGAGACCAGTGAAAACCATGGGAGAAATTTGGAGTCCAGTCTCTTTTTAAAAACATCCAGACAAAACAAATTTCTTTTTAAAACTAACTGTATGTTCAGCTGTTAAAGTGTAGTCTCCTGCCTCTCCCTGTTCACACCCAGAATATAATTTTTACCTGTGTATTAAATATTGGGATACAAAAATAGTTGATATGGAAAACACACAAGGCTCATGCAAGAAAACTTGTTGAATGCTGCGACGTCTCCTCTTTCCTTTCTGGGTGCCTCTTGTATTCTCACAGTGCTGTCTGTTCAGTCATGTACTGTGAAAATACTTTGGGGCAGCAATTTGTGTTTCTAATAAAGTAGTTAACTCTCTCATTGGCTATTCAGTATAATAAAGAGTATTAGAAAGTTACTAGTAGAACTGTTTTGGTTTCATAGGCAGAAAGGTGAAGATTTTTTTTCATTTTATGCATTTATTTTCTTACCCTATTTCAGATAATTATAGATTAATATATTGACATAAACTGAGTTCCCAAGCACTATGTAAAACACCTAGTCTATCTTGTGTCCTTCATGTTGTATTTTAATGAATAGCTGCAAGCCTGATTAGAGAAACTGACTGGAAATTACTTATCTTTCCATTGTTTCAAGGTGACTTTTTCTCCTAATGAGAGTAATCTTGTTCTGCAATGCAGTTTAATACAGTAAGATACAGTATATCATCAAACAAGGACAAAACTAATATTTTTTTATCTTGTATTATTTATTTTCTGAATAGTCCAGGCTACATAATCTTGTAGATTTTCATGGCTACCAGTGTTGCAAAAATCTAATCTGACTACTGGCCTGCCCTGTCCTCTTTCCCTTTCTTTTTTCTCTGATCTACCAAGAAAATAATTTAGTTTCTTTTTCCAGACACACATATGTGCACCAGATGGCTACAGATAGTTTCAAGGTCCTGATGAGTTATTGGAATAATTAGTGTTGGTATAAGGTTTGTCATCTAACCATAATGCTGAACTGTGTACTCATCACGTTCAAGCTTTTATAATATAAGGGTTAATTTTATTAAGACTTTTGAAACTATGCGTCAAATGTCAGTGCAGATAATAATTGATACCCACTCCATGGTCAGAAGTTCCCTCAACTCTCTCATATGTAAAATTCTTGATCTTACACAGGGGATTAAAGGCAATCTACATTTAGGAGAAATACTAATTTTATGTCAGAAGGAACAGTAAGATATCAATCAGGGATTGATTTTAATGGTGAATTGGGAAATATTTCTTTCTAAAGTATGAACATAAGATATTGAAAATTATACAGAAATTGATACATAAACACAATTTATGAGCCGTGAAATTAAAAAAATAGTGGACATTAATTGCAAAAGGCCTTATCCCAAGGGTCTGTTAAGTCTAACTCTTTTGTGCAAGTCTTTGTTGCCACAGCAGGTTTATTACATTTGGATTTATAGTGTAAACGTGAAGACAAGTCCTAAAATTTTGCTTCTCTGTATATTATTTCCAAATTCAGTTTCTTCTGTAATGTATATGCCTCCTAGATCTGGTATATGGTACCTATTGTTTTGATAGCTAAATCTGATTGAAATAAGAAATAATTACTTCTGATTGTCCTTGACAGAGGAACAAATCCATGACTTATTTTTCAGTGTTCATCACTATTTTAATAGGTGTGTCACTTGTAACTGTCTTTGGATGTAGCTGCAATAGCTACATTGTCACGCAGCCCTTGCCTGCGTGATTTGGATATATTCCCTGGTATTTTGATCTGGAAAACAGTTTTGAAACAAGATTATTGTCATCCACCAAAAATACTGAATTTTTTGCAAGCGAGACAGAATAAGTAACTTCTGTACAGAAAAATAATGTGTTAGCCTTTTAACAATAAGGAATTTTGTGGGATTGCTGGACACTAATAGCATGAATAAGTATTTGCAGAATTGGAGCTTTATAAAATCCCAAGTAGAATTTGAGCTTTTTTTCCTTAAGGGTCACACTGCTTAATCACTTGAGGCCTACCCTATACTACTGTTTCCTTTCTGATTCTGATCAGTTAATCCATTTGTCTCTTAAAGCATATTTGATGAACAAATGGGAGAGCTGTGAAGATATTGGTGCTCCCTAGAGTATATCATCCCTTATGTGGACTCAATCTGCTCTCCAACCAACTCTTTATTTAATATCTGTTTTTAGCCTGCTGAAGGTCTGATATATTCTTAACTCAGGTCTCCGTAGCCGCATTAAAAAGTGAGTGGGAAAGGATAAGATTCTTCAAATGGATATTTGGAGCTTCTGATGTCACAGGACTGACTTGCTCTGTGAATGTGCCTGTCCCTTTCCATTAACTGGAAGGAGATGAGAAGACCAGTTTCTTGAGGAAAGTCACTTAAAAAATTTTGTCATTGGCAATACAACCTGCATGCTCCATGTAAGAGTTCATTTAATCTGTTGTGTAACTACTTTGTAGTTGAAAATGTTTTGGGGCTGTGGTGTTCTTACCTTTTCCAGGTATGGGACATTGGAGGACAGCCAAGATTTCGAAGCATGTGGGAGCGTTATTGCAGAGGAGTCAATGCAGTTGTGTAAGTTTTCTTTTGTATGCCTACAGAAAATGTACTCTGCAATATATGTTATTATAGTATTATATATTATATATAAAAATAATATAGATAAGGTTTTCTTTCTGTCCACCTCCATTACATAAGAAGACCCAATACAATGAAAGTAGTGTGTTTTACACATCCAGCAACCCAGACATATGAGTAATTGCATATTCCAGGCCATTTTTTCCCCACAGGCTGTATTTAATTCTGTTTTTTCCTGTATCAATAAATGCAGGGTTTATACAACTCAGGACTTTTCTAATGCTGTTGTCAATATGAACACGTTTGTCACATTTCAGATGTTTTAATGCAACTTTCTGCAAGTAGTGGGCAATACTACGAATAACTACATTCTTGTTGCAGTTACATGGTGGATGCAGCAGACTTAGAAAAAGTAGAAGCTTCAAAGAATGAGCTACACAGTTTGATAGATAAGCCACAATTGCATGGAATTCCAGTAAGTATTTTGATTATTATTCTTACTGGAATGTAGACAGTAAATTCTCATGAATTAGTTCCTCTGGACTCTTGAAAATATTAAGTTAAATATGATGCAACCTTGATACATTGAACACTATTAGAAAAATTATTGTGTGTTTGTATGTTTTCTTGTCTAAAGGTCAGAATAGATTTGGAAAAAATCTGGTTTTGTGTGTAGTATTATCAGACAGTAATTACTTTGAGTCAGTCCCCTTGTTGGCTGGGTTTGAACCAGTGACCCAGATATGTTCCTGAGGCATGTTTCTTAAGGCATGTGAGATTTGTCTTTCTGCAGGTTGGCAGACACTAACATCAGGTAGTGTCCTGTGTTTCCAGAGATTGTGTAGGAGCTTGGCTTTTTGTGTGTCCTGACTTTTTCTTGACTAAGTTTTTCAAACTAAATTGTGTGGAAAAAAAATGCAAATACGCATCTTGTCTTCAGTAGGAAGCATCAAAGAATAGTGTATTCAGCTGAAATTCTAATGAGGAATTATGGAGGTGGAGACTAATGTTTAATTAAATATAATTTGCCAGTTTAGAAATCCATCCAATTAATATTGGTCTTTATGTTGACATCACCAAGCAAGAGCTCATACCTGTGATTGTAAAAAAGAAAACAGTAGTACATAGAAATGAGGAAGAAGTTGCTCACAACTAGGTGGCTCTTTCTTGGCCCCTGTTTTGTAAGCAATTATTTGGACGCTTGGCCACTGGAAGTAATTGAAGTCATCTGAGGATGAGTAGACAGCCTGCCAACATAAAAACATTCTGAGAATCAAGATCTCACACATCCATGCTCAAAGGAGAATTTTTCAAGTGACTATCTTTTTTTATAAGGTTTGCTATTGTTGTGATTTTATATAGTAATTACCTATTGAACAAATCCTACAGAAATCTATAGTCATGCTGTTCGTAGTGAGTGACATTGCCTGTCTGTGCTCTCTTCACATGCTGTTGTACTTCTCACTTTTCCTTCCAGAAATGATAGGTCTCTCGTATCTTCAGAAGTATTTAATTAATTTCCTTGCCTTTTATATGTTATAATACCACATTCCACATGCCCAGCCTGACCAGCATGGTAATTTCCAAGGTGCAGTGATGTATTTTTTACTTACTTTTATTTCATAGGTAGTAACTAGTATTGAACTTCCTTCAATTTATTGTGCTCAGGCTTTGGCATTATAGATTTTGAAGTAACTTTATTAATTTGAGACTGCAGGTAATGAGTTTAATATATTCTAGGTTCATGGGAAATAATGGGACAATCTTGACCTAGAAAATTGTAGCACATCTGGAAAACATTAATGCAATCATAATTAGAAAAACCTTCAATTGCTTACTTTATCATAGAATGTGCTGAACCCATTTATCTAATCTTCATTTATACTTGAAGCCTTAAGTATTACATAGGAACTCTGAAGTTCCAGCATCTATTCAGTAAATTATCTGCGTTTCTCCGACTTCTTTCCTAATGGCTTCCTTTCAGATTTCTACCATGGATGCTCAAAGTGGAGGGAGAAGGATTGGTCATTTGGCTGGTGCTTGCGTGATATGTGGTTCGGATGCCAGGCTGTTTAGTGTTTCAGTGTTAAAAAGCAGGGAAGCAAAACTGTAAAGAGAATCATGTGTGGGTCTTTAGGATCTAGCCTCTGCTGCTGGGGACCTGCTTTTGATTCACATTAGTCTGGTCCTGTGAAATGATTGTCTATTGGTGCTTAAGTGCACGTGGTGCATGCTCTCTTCCACATTTAGTTGCATGCAATCTGTTGCCATCCTACAATGCAATCCAGAATGGAGGGATTCACTTCCAAAGGAGACTTCTGACAGTAATACACCCAGAAATAATTGGATCCACTTTTCAGAGGTTGTGCATTTAGCATCTGGCCCTGACTAAGAGTGGGATTTCCATGATGCTGCCATAGTCATTGGTCATTTTGAATATGTCCTCTATTGCATTCTGAATACTTAGCTGCAAGAACCAGAATAGTTCTTCATATTGGTAGAATAACCAACAAATGGTTAAAAACAAAAATAAACTTTTATCGCTTGTGGATTTAATATGCATATGAATTATTTCTTTCAGGTGTTAGTTCTTGGAAATAAAAGAGACCTTCCAGGTGCACTGGATGAGAAGCAGCTAATTGAGAAATTGTAAGTAAGTGACTTGAGTAAAAAGCTGAGGCACTGTGAAATTTGATATGTAAGAGAAGATCATTGGAAGTCTGTGGCAATAACCTGCTATAAAAGATTCCATTTTACATTCTCACTTGAAGCTCTGGTGGCACTTGACATAGTGATCTACACTGATAATTGACTGCAGTAGATTTGAACCTTTCCTGATTGTTGTTTCAGTTGTGTAAAGTTGTTTCAGACAATTCTGTTTTTCCATCACTGTAGCTACAACTGCTATGGATGGTAATTGGGTCACTTAGACTTTTCAGAGTACATTGTAGTGGCAGTTTAATGCTCGAATGGCATTAGAACAGAACCATTTCAGACTACTGTCTGTAAATTTGAGCAATTCAGATATTTTTGGCCTATATCCAAAACATACACTTATTCACTTATTATTAGTTTCAGGATTACTGAAACTAATAAACTGATGGATTTTAAGGGCAAATGTAAAGGAAATACACAATTTTGTAAAAATGTCCAGTATAGCACTAATTTTGTAGAATAAGATTCTATGTCACAAGTCACATAATTTTAATTAGTAGGAGTGAAGTTTTGGTATAGTAAGGATGGTCTGAAGTGTAGACAGCTAAACTGGGACTCACAGAATAGCTGAGGTTGGAAGGAATCTTGAGATCATCTTGTCTACCCACCTGCTCAAGCAGAACCGTTTGTGTCTTAGAGCTGATTACCCTGGACCATGTCCAGGCATTTTTTAATTTCTCCAAGGATGGAGACTGCACCCTCTCTGGGCAACCTTTGCGAGTGCTTGGTCACCCTCAAAGGTAAAAAGTGTTTCTGTGCGTTCAGAGAGAGCCTCCTGTGTTTCAGTTTGTGGCCATTGCCTCTTGTCCCATCACTGGGCTCCATCTTGTTTACAACCTCCCTTCAGATTTTTGTACACATTGATAAGATGTGGCTCTCTAAGCTTTTCTTCTCTAGGCTAAACAGTCCCAGCTCTCTCAGCCTTTCCTAATATGTGAGTTGCTCCAGTTCTTTAATGATTTTAGTGGTCCTTTATTGAACTCTCTCCAGTAGCTTCACATCCCTCTTGTACTGAGGGGCCCACAAGTGGACATGGATATAGCCTTATCAGTGCTGAGTAAGAGGGGAAGGATCATCTCCTTCAACCTGCTGGCACCACTCTTAATGCACCTCAGAATACCATTAACCTTTTTTGCCACACTGCTAGATCATTTTCGACTTGGTGTCCTTTTCTGCAAAACTGCTTTCCCAGACAGTCAGCCTCTGACATGTCCTGGTGCCTGGGGTTGTTCCTCCCCGAGGGCAGAACTTTACACTTCCCCTTGTTGAGCTGCATGAGGTCCCTGTCAGCCCATTTCTCCAGCCTGTGGAGATCCCTCTGAGTGGCAGCGCGACCCTCCAGTGTATCAACCACTTCTCCAGTTTTGTGTCATCAGCAAAGTTGGATTCTGCCCCATCATTCGTGACAAGCAAAGATGTAGAACAGGACTGGACATAGTATTGATTCCTAGTGTACACTGCTAATCACTGGACTCCAGCTGACCTTTGTGCCACTGATCACCTGACTGTTCAGCCAGTCTTCAGTGCACCATCTGCTCATCCAGCCCGTACTTCCTCAGCTTGTCTATGAAGATACTATGGAAGACATTGTCAAAAGATGTACTGAAGTCAAGGTGAACAGTATCCATTGCTCCCCTATTACCTACCAGGCTGTAGATTTCATTGTAGAAGGTTATTGTGTTGGTCAAGCATGCTTTCCCTTTTGTGAATCCATACTGACTACTCCTAATGACCTTCTGGTCTGTCACATGCCTGGGAATAGTTCCAGAATTATTTGCATCATCACCTTCCCAGGAATCAAGGTGAGGCTGACTGTCATGTACTTCCCTGGGTCCTGATTCCTGCATTTTCTGAAGAGTGACATTTGCTTTCCTCCACTCTTGGGCACCTCTCCCAGTTGACGTGATTTTTCAGAGGTTATCAAGAGTGGCCCACAATTACGTTAGCCAGCTCCTTTATCACTTGTAGGTGTATCCCACTAGGGCTGACAGACTTCTCTATATCCAGTTTGCTTATTTATTCCTGGACCTGAGCTTCTTCCATCAAGGGTACAACTTCCTTGCTCCTGATTTACCCTTGGTCTCTGCGGCCAGCATTTTAATGTCCTGTGTAAACAGGTACTTGTCTTATTTGTAAACAGGTACTTGTCTTATTGAGCAGTGGGCCCACATTTTCTTCTGTCTTCCATTTGTCACTTATGTACTTAGAGAAGCCCTTCTAGTTTTCTTTGGCATCCCTCATGAGGTCCAACTTCAGTTAGGCTTTGGCTGTCCTAACTGTGTCTCTGCATGCTTGGACAATGTTTCTGTATTCCTCCCAGGTTACCTGTCTCTGGTTCCACCTTCTGTATACTTCTTTTTTATTACTGGGTCTTCCCATGAGCTTAATTCATTCACTTAGTGCTTTCTGACTTTTTTTTTGGACTTGTAAGGATGGATTACTCTTAAGCTTGGAAATGATCTTTGAATATTAACCAGCTTTCTCAAACACTTCTTTGCTATAGGGCCTTACTCCATGGGACTTTTCCAGGCAGATCCCTGAAGAGGCCAAGTCTACTTTACTGAAGTTCAGGGAAGTCACTATTTAGTTGTCTTCTTGATTAGAGTCTCTTCTGATCTCAAGACTCTTTCCTTCTCAGTGCCTCCACTCCCTATCTGCTTCAGGGGCATAGTCTTTTTTATGCATATGTGTCGCTTGTGTGAGGATAAATAAATGAAAAAATAACAAAGTGCTCAGAAACTCTGAGAGGGGAAATTCCCAGAAAGAAGTTAATTAAGAAATCAGTTTCTTCCTGAATGTAGAGGCATCCTTTCAATAGGAATCAGATCTGATATATTAAATACGATATAGTAAACATCCTGAAGATAAATGGTGTAATCAGTTGAGTACTGTTACTTGATTATGAGTTACTGGAGATAAGAACTCTGAATTCTAAGTGAAAAGAGTAAAAGGTGAATGATAAGACATGGATAATACTTGGTTGCCACTACAAAATGTTATTTTTAGCTCATGGATTTCTGTGTTTTTATTACACACTATTACAGTGACTTAATGAGAGATTTGAATTTTTGTGAAATGACTTTATAACCTTTTAGTCTTTATAGTTTTAAGAAATGTGTGGTTTTCTGTGTGGCAAATTTTAAGAGTTTAACATCTGAGAACAAAACTGAACCCACTGAGTAAAATGCAGAAAACTTACATTTAATGGAAATTTGTTGTCAGTTTTTGTGGCATTATAACAGTACTTATTATTTTTGTTTCTGTAGAAACCTTTCAGCTATTCAAGACAGAGAAATCTGTTGCTATTCTATTTCCTGTAAAGAGAAGGATAACATTGGTAAGGTTTTTCCAGCATCATCAATATATGCTTTGTACTTTGGATCAAATCTTAAAAATGTTGATGAGATCTGAGCATCTACCTTTAATATCATTTTACATTGAAAGATATTCTGCAAATACTGTGTGCAACTGTATTTGTTTCAACCTAGAATTATGTGTAATTTAAAAGTAATTTGTAGAATTATCTAGTTCCATGAGAAGTTAATTTGACAGGGACCTTGGAAAAGCATATTTAAAGCCCATAGTAATTGAATCCTTTACAAGAAATCTGTGTTACTTTTGAAAAAACAGTGGCTGCATACGAAGACCTTGCAATTATTAGGTGATCCTAAAAAAATTACGTATTTTACTCTATACAAGATTTTACTTGGTAAGCAGGTTTTACATGCATGTGGCTCTATGGTGGTGTTTGTCGAACTGAGGGCATAGTGCTTTTGCCCCATTGGAGATGAAAAGGATGTATCCTGTAGTGAGGACCTATAAAAGCCCCATGAATTTGTCCTCCATTTGCCTTTGATTTTTGCATTTTCCTGTCTCTCCTATCTTCCACTTTCCTGTTCCCTTCCCTCCACAGGGCAGGAGAAGGGAATGAAGCACAGACTGAGCCAGCAGCAGCAGCAGTTGCCTGGGAGCAGCGCTGCTTCTGTGCCACCCTCCTTCTCTGCATGCTGCTAAAACAAGTGGTGCTGAATGGGAGGGATGCAGCCTGGGTTCATATTTATAGCTGCTACTTGGGGAAGCCAGACTTGCTAGAAGAGCTGGGCAGCTCTGTAGGGCTCAGCTGAATGAGGGATTGTGAGAGTAGGAGTGGGAGGAAAGCCAGTTTCTCTCAGCAGCAGGGGAAATTTCCATCCTACACAGAGAGAACCAGGTAGTGGAGATGGTGAGAAGACTGTGCCATTATACCTTGGTTCAGTGAGCTGTGGAAGATTTCAGCTCTGTGCAGAGACGTGTTAGGGAGTGAGGGCTTCTCCTGGAAGTGGTGTATGTGATTGGGATGTGTTAGTTTGAAGGAGACCAGCCCCAGGTCTCCTGCAGCTTGGGATGCAACTGTTATCTCAGAGCAAGGGGAAATACATACTTTTACACTGGGGAAGATTAGGCTTCAGGATATAAGGACTGCAGAAGACAACGTAGGATAATCTCAATAGGTGAAAGGCAGTGAAGATGGATGAGGTTTTTGAAATGCTGTGCTTGATCCTCATCAAATTGGCAAGACTGCAGAGAAGGTTCTGAGAAGTGGTATTGTGACTGGAAACTGGCAAAACCAGCTTAAATTCTGAATGAGTCCTGGAGAAAATAGGTTTTGATCCTGGTTCATTTATATGGATGTCCTGGAGGAGAAAAGCATGCAAAAAAAAGGATGCTAAAATTTGCAAACAAGGAAATAATGAAAAGAACGATCACGAATGCAGAACTGTGTAGATCACTTACTTGTGGAAGTTCTGGGAGTAGTGGTGAAAAAGACTCAAATCCTAACTGAGAATTGGTCAAGCACCTTCCAGTGTAACATTATGCCTAGAAACACTAGCCTGGTTCCTGAATATTTGCCCAGAGAAGTAATAAATGGGAGCAGACTGTGTATATCATTTGTGTTTGGAACTGTGTGGGCATTGCTGGAGCAGTCTGTGACGTATTTTGAGGAAGCCCTTGAGAAACTGAAAAGAGATTGAACAAGAACCTAGGGAGATCAAAGGGCTGGAAAGTATCATTTATAATGAAAGATTATAATGAAAATATATTTAGCTTATTAAAGTGATGAAACGACTAGTCTGTTAAGGAGAAGACTGGGAGCTGTCTTCTTCCTATGCATTTTTGATTAATGTCAGTGCAGTTGAATGAGATGATACTTGTTTTTCAGTGCACACTGCAGCCTAGCTAACTGGTCTCATCAGGAGGTGTAGGTGTAAGGCTGCCAGTTTCTGTGTCCTGAGAGACTGTGGAGGATTATTATATAGTTATTAGCTTTATTTTAGATGCTGTGGGATGCTTTTGTTTGCAGTCACGGTGTCTAAGCTGTTCTGCAAGGATATTCATGGAGTGCTGTCTTCAACTAAGTACATATATGGCAACAAATTTCAATTTGAGGGCTAGAGCTGTTGCTGCCCCCTGACATCCTTCCTGACAGATGTTATTGCCTTGAGGCAAAAACATCTAATCTACTCATGAATCAGTTTGTGAACTGCTGCAGATTTCAGCCCAATGCATTAGATTGCATCAGGAGGGGTGCCAATTTCAGCCATCAAATTTTAGTCCAGTGTTGCACGTCTTTCAGAGACCTTGGAGTCCAACAACCTACCTAAATAGCTTTCTAATATATTGTGTTTAATATATTGTCACGTTTGCCCTTCTCATTCCTTCTGTTTGTGTATTTCTGCCTTTGTTCTCACATTGCATTTCATTCTAGTCTGGATTTTACAGTCCATTTTATGGTCATCTTAAATCTTTGCTTTTTCAACAGTCCCTCATCTCTGGCTTAGAGAACTGGATGTCAGTCATCATATTTCAAGAATACAAAATGCATATAATTTAAAAACATTTAGAAAACTAAGAAAAAACCCATCTAGAGGTTAAGTGCTGAGCTTTAATTATGTATAAATGAAAACCTGTGGTTTCTAGGTTTCGTTTGGTTGGGGTTTTTGTATTCGTATTAAGCTGCTGATGTTCTGTAGTGCTTCTACACTCTGCAGACAGGCTGTTGAGTTTTTCATTTTGTTTCATCTGTCCTGGCAGACATAACATTACAATGGCTTATTCAGCACTCTAAATCAAGACACTGTTGAAGAAAACTTTGACTGAAGATAACTCTTCCTCAGTCACTTTGACTCCTCAGCTGTACACAACTGAAAAGAGAAAGAATGCAACTGTGTACTACCAGGACTCACTGTGGTCGTATTTGTTAACAGAAGTAAATCTGAATTGTAGCTTGTCTCTCTATTTTGATTGTTTTTTGTTTTTAAATCAAGATATTTGTCTGCCTTGGTGAAATTCCTGAACGCCTTAATACAAGCCTGGAAGAAATCAGTACTTTTTTGGGCTGAAATGTTTGAGTTTATGCATGCAAATTGTCAAAAACATACTAATTTTTTTCTAATCTGAAACTGAATAAACTGCACAATGGAAACAGAAATTACTGAAGTTTTTTTAATGTAGCGTGTAATTATTCATACAGAATGTTTTCCCTGAAAACACATGTAGTTAAGTATCAATAGTCAATTAAAACTATATTTAAGAGCTTCTTATTTGAACAAAATGCTGATACTCAGAACACTTTCAAATACTCTGGAGAGAAGTTATTTCCAAAGTCATGTATCTGTAGTTATTTAGTTTTTCCAGTCACTAATGTTAATTATTTATTGTTTTGGAATTGAAAAATAAATCAAATTCTAGACAATCCTATCCTTCTTTATTGAGAGAGGAAAGAGTCTAGGATTGCAGTGAATGTTTTTCTTTCTTAAACAGAGAATGAAATAGAGATGGCAGGTGAGATCATGTGCATCCTCTCTGACATTATTAACCCCAAATTAATAGATTTCTTAAGCACTTTTACTGTAAATGAAATAGTTTTCATGGTGTTTCTGGAGTACTCTTTCCATTCCTGAACCTGTAGAATTTTCAAGTATACAACCTAAAATAGCTGGGCTCTGAAGTAGGATTAGTCCTTTTGAAACAGATTAAAGAAGAAATTCACTTTTTAAATTTTGATGCTTTGCTAACATCTTGCACATACCTGCTTCCAAGTGCTTCACTTTAAAGGCACTCTGATGGGAACTTTTCTGTGAGTTTGTAAATTCTATTAAATATGGAAAGTTCATGTCAAGAAACAGGAGATAGATGCTCAGTGGCTGAGTGTTTCAAGGACACTTGCAGATCTAGGAGGGAGAATTTCCAGCATGGTGTTCTAAGATGTGGTAAATTGATGGATTGCTGTAGTATTGAAAGGGTTATAAGTAATTTATGCAGTTCTTGCACTTAAGTACATGAACTATAAAAATAGCAGCATTTTTTTGTCATGTCTGTTTGAGGATGCTTTTGGGCTGGTGGCTCTGATAAGCTGCTAAAAACATATGGCACAGACTTGATAAAAATCTTTCTTGAGTGTCACAGGAATGCTACTACAAACATGATAAGTCAGCTTATAGCACTTATTTATAATGTTTGCAGTCTTAACTTGCAGAATTGTGGCCAGAGGGGCTCATTGTTCTATGGTAACGTGAAAACAATTTGACTAAGTGCTGAGTACTCAATAAATAAGTAAATGGTGGATGCTCCTGAAATGGGATGTTGCAAATGACCTTCCAAAATCTGACATGTAATCCATCTAGTGACATTTTGTATGCTGAAAAAACAGCACTAGATGTCAAAGGTGATGAATTTTGAATACTGTTGTTGTTCATGGACTTGAGAAGGAGTAGAGCCATTGCAAAATATACTAGAATTGCACTCATTATGCACATAACACATGAGAAGAGCCACTTCTGTACCAGTGGTTGTGCTTTTTTATGGTAGTGCCTCATAATTCCAAATTACCATCATGGCATGGAGGGTCTTGCTTCTGGCATGAGTTCCACATAAAGTCTCTTTGCATCACTCCTTAATCTGGACCAGTCTTGCCCCTTTGCTGCAGGAGGTTTGTGGGCGTGGACACAACCTTTTCGCAGATTGATTGGAACCAGGCAGTTTTCCAGGCCAGCACTGATGAGAAAAGTGGTGTTGGCTCCTATGCTTCCCTTGCTTTGCTCAGTGTAGCATTTCCTTGGGAGATGACCAGAGAAGTTAACTTCCTATATGTGGTATACACGCCACCAAGTACCAGCGCAAGCTAAGGAAAACCTTTGGAGGGAGGAGGTTAGTGCCAGGTTGGCTGAATGAATCTCTGCGAAAATGAGATGAAAATTAGCAATTTTTGTTATTGAAATTATCCATTATACAGCATATGCTGATTCCTTTTCTCTTTTCTCCTATTATGTGACCTTGTATCCAAACCTAAGGCAAATCAGCGCAGGCACTGGTCTCACTGTTCCCATTTGAAACAGCCTGTCTGTTTTTCAACAATTTGCCTTCAGGTAATTTTTCGGAATGAGTTCAGCTGAAGGTGAGTGTTTACTGTCATACTCAATAACTTTCTGAGAAAGATGAATTGTAGATGACTGACAAATCTGACATCTTATTTTTAAGACTCTATATGGCCAGAAAGGGTTACAGAGATGTAGACCACTATAGACAGCATTGCAGCGCAGTTGTTTGGAGAGGTCACAAACATCTGTGCCCAGGAGCCTCTGTGCAGGGGGTGTCCCATTGCTTAGACAGTAACACATAACGCAGTGCCTTGCATAGATCCACATTTGGGAGTTTCAGAAGCGGGGGGGGCATGGAGAGACATGGAGTGACCACACTGCTTTCTCCTTCTCAGCACTCCCGAGAAGCTGACTGCGACAGAGCAGTAGAAGCTGCTGTTGTGCTCTGGCTTTGCTTGGGAGGTGGGAAGTGCCCTGCTGTGCTCAGAGCTCCTGATTCCTAGGTCTGCGTGGTGTTGATATGGTCTACATGCACAACATCCTCCAGGCTGTGGGAAAAGAGCAGCGCTGGGGGATGTGGACAGCTGAGGAGCTAGGACTAACCTTCAATTTAGGCACATCTAGTAACCCCAGACCCTACAGTGTTGAGAGCCCTAGAACAGCACAAATGCAACAGTAATACAGACATGTTTCACTTCCCTTTTTTCCTTCTCCAAGTGTAGGAAGAGCTTAACTGTCTCCCAGGGCTATAAAGGACCACCAGGTGCCAACCATCTGTTTTACTTCCAGCACATTTTATTTATTAATTTTTTTCCTGCTGGCGATGTAATTTCCCCCATATTTCTTTTCTGTTTGCATTGTATATTGTAGAAAGCAATCACGAACATAAAATTTTGGTTAAGTGATCTTAAAAAAACCCCCAAAGACAAGTTTTTTATCAAATGCACTATAAAACTTCCCACATTTATTGCAGAGAGCAGTGATATATACATAATTTGTTCCTGAATAAGCTATTTTGTAAAATGCTGGTACTTCAGTCACCTGAGCAGCATATTAAATTGAATGCCTCTGTTCTGTGCTTTAGGACAGAATGTACATACAAGAGTCACAAGACTTTTGAGCAGGCCAATGGAACATATACAAGAATTGTGTATAGTGATCCCAAAATTTTAAAGCTTGTGAAACCAAACAGGCTGGCTGATATGTCTCCCAAGGCTCTTCTACCTCTTACTGTGCCCCAGCCTGGTCTGTAGCATGCACACTGATCAGCAAACTCCACCTGGCTCAGGCCATAACCCCATGGCTTGAAAGCCATGTAAGGAAACGGGGTTTGTGGTGGTGGGATGGCTTCTGGCTATTCGTTTTCTGCACCGTGATTTCCGGTCCAGTTCATACCTTGCAGTCAATAGGTATCTATACAGTTATGCTTGTGCAGCACTTGTTTCCGTGGACCTGTCTTACTGAAATGCCATCAAAGAGCAGGACACATTAGTACTTTTTCCTTCAAAGGAAGGAACCTGGCAGGAGCCTTAGTATCTCTCCATTATGTTTTTGTGCTTGGGACCTAAGACTCAGAGACTCTCCTTTAGGAGAGTGCCTGCAAACCTGATCTAGAGCCGCACGTCGTTGGCACAGAGTGATGCGAGACAAGATACCGAAAGCAAGTTAGTATGAGGAGAGATGTCCTTTCATCCTCCTTACTTATGGGGAAGGATGCTTTTGTGATCTGTGGGGCAGTGAATGAGAACAACATGATGTGGCATCAAATATGATCAAATTTTATCCCTGGCAAGAGATGGTGTTGCATTATGGTCCAAATCAAATGATTCATGTCATCATGCAGTCAGGCTACAGGCATAGACCAACCATCACTAGTAAACTAAAGGAAAACAGTATTCCAGGTTCTCAGAAGATATGGTCATACAAAAGTCTTGGGGCATGGGACAGGGTGGGAATTACTTTCTTCCTCCACTGCAGAAGAAATTGGACATCTGTGAGGAGTCACAGTCCACTCCCTCAGCACAGACACAAGGGCTCCATGACAGACTGCAGGCTGGATGCTGCTCTGTTGTCAGCTTTCAGCAGAAGCCTTTCCAGATTACTTGTGACCTACTGGCAATGGTATTACCCTCAAAAATGGTGAGCTCTGCCTTTCTCGATTGGCCCCCTGCCAAGACAGCCATTTTCTCCTGCAACTCAGGCAAATGACCTGATAATTGTCCATCCTGGCTTTAACCCTTTTCAGGAGCTGTTTGCAGCATTTCACATAGCTTGGGTTGTGTGAGAGCCAAATTCAGACTTAGACAATTCCAAGATAGGTCTGGGAAAGTTTTGGTCTCACTTTTGTGTGCTTTTGCACAAAATCAACACTCTCTTCTATTGTTTCCATTCTCTCTGCACTTAACTGCTTCCTGGCAAAATGGGCATAATCTGAAGAGTCTTCTCAGTACCCCAGTCACCTTGAAAGAAAACATCATATCCCACTTCTTGAGGACACTGTCTTCATTGTGGCATCACATACAGGATCCCAAGAATAAAAGGGAGTTTGGAATTGGGCTAACAAGAAATGCTGAAGAGGAAATGCAGTCCAAGTGGTGTGGGCATGGGAGAAAAAATGAGCTTGTGGTGTATCACAAGAATGGTGAAGATTCCCTTCACCAATCTCCAGCTCTGCAAAGAGCCAGGGCAAAGCCAAGCAGCAGGCAATGGCAGTGCCTGTGTGCTGCATACAGTGTCCAAGCCCCTTGCTTTTCTTAACCTTTCTTCTACCTGTGTGGTTGTGTTTTCCTGGCTCTGGCAATGCTGCCTCTCTTGCCTTTCAAGGTGCAGCTGCTGAGCAGGTCTCCACTGGTTGGTTGGGAAGGGAAGAAAGCTGATGCCACCACAGCCACATGGCAGCAAAAGGGGGCGGGGCCAGCAGCCCCTTCAAGGCTCAAAGCTTGCTGAGCCTTGAAAGCCTGGTGGCTTGAAAAGGAAAAAGGTCAGGAAATGTACAGCTCACAGCAGCCATCTCTGGGTCTCTGATCTCCACTTGGAAGGAAGGGAGCAGGATGAAGGCTATTACCCTGCAGTACAGTTTCCCCAGGATGAGCTGGGTGCCAGGCTCTTTGTGACATGGTTTGGTAATCCTCCGTGTAGGCACCAGGGAGTGCACTCAATCTGATGAAGGACAGGGCTGGGATCACTTCTTGTATCTGAGAAAATTTGAAGAAGAACAGCTTTTGAGAGAATGGACAGGCAGTCCTGTGACATCCCATGGTACACACTCTGCCCAGCTGCTACTGGGATGCACTGGTGGCCTTGGCTCCTCTGGAGGGGACTGTGTCAGCAGGAGCATTTGGATTTACACTGAAAAGACATTCAGAAGGGTTAGCTACCTCTGCGTAGATTTTGCCAATGCATCTCCAAGGCCATGATAGTGTGGACAAGGTGTGGGACCTCGTAATAATTTAGTTTGAGAGCTGCTGCTCTGGATGAGTCTGCTTTTCATGTGTCCAGCACACCCTAGGATGGAGTTAAAACTCCACTGACATGAAGAAATAGGGAGGTAATTTCTCTGTCATCTCTTAGTACCTAATCCTTGCTACTAAAGGCAATTTATCCCTGGGACTCATAGGCATTTAGAAAATGCTTTTGTTTTTTGACTGAGTGGACCAGATTGCACCTAGTGCACATAATTTTGTAAAATTGTCCCCAAGGAGGGTAGCTCATCTGCCTTCTAGTGCTTTCAAAGACTGAAGCAGTATGATGCATCTATGTAGACAGTATACTTTGTCAGGAGTAAGGTGTTTACAGATAAGTGCACTTGAAGTAAGTGGGTTTGTTAAGCAGCATTGCCTGACTCTTTCCTCATTGCTATCTATAGATTTCATGGAAAGTGTTTTCACTCAAGTGGAAACAAGTCAATATATTTCTCTAATCCATCCTTCAATGTAAAACCAGGCACATGCACTGCTGGTATTTAAAGTTATTTACCAATTAAAGGACAAGGAATCCAAGTTTGCAGCATGTCACTTGATTTGGAGGCTGCACAATACAGCCATATTGGACCAAGAACCTTGTTCTTCAAGCATAAAAGAGCTTCCATGCTTTGGACAGCCTGTCCTCTCTAATGATGATAGCATTACCTATGGAAGGTTCTCCCCCATGTATGCTATGGAGAGGTTGTCCTCTAATCTGAAAAAGAGGCTGGAGTAGATCTCAAGGCAGTCAAGACCATTTATGCAGTGTCTTGCACCTTCCTTCATCTGTCTTCTTCCCCAGGTTTATGGCATTAGGACTTGAATGGAGTGTTTTAAAACAACCAAATAGCTGTATCTTTTTTGGTTTTTTTTTGGCAGGTGTGGTGAATCCTAGTGGTGAGATGCTATGTGTCAGCTTTTCTTCCCCTTTCTAGTCACATATGAACACAGAAATTGTAGGGATGAGTAGATCTCACAGAGTAAACAACTGCTTCTGTACCCAGAAATGCAACTTTCTGGCTAAGAAATTAATCTGATGTCTCTATAGTTCAGAAGACAGCATAGAAATATGTATGTCTATAAATGCATAAAGTGGCTGAATGTTTATAAATCATAGACAAAGGCAATTTCTTAACATCTGTTGCACAATATGTAAGTATATTCTTCAAAAAATGGCTAAAATGAGACCTTTAGCAAAACAGTAGTTCCTTTTCAGTCTCTAGAGAGGAGTAAATTGTGTTTTGAAAGGTTAGACTTTATTTTCAAACACACTAGGTCTTGATCCATTCACAACCCCCAAATACCCATGTGGGGACTTTGATTGGATATAAATATGTAAATCTGTGTACTTTTAGTAGTGTAGTTGTACATGCAGATGGGTGGTTGGCTACCTGCCTACTTGAATAAGGTCAAAATTAATCAGATTTTTGTAAGGAGAGGTCATCAGTCACAAGGAAGAAAGAGCCCAACGTCCTCTCTTCAGTAGAAATTAATGTGGATTATATGTAAACATTTCTGCTGTACTCATGCTGTATGGAGGTCTGTAAGTGCTCTAGAAAAAATCTATCAAGATGGTCCATGTTAATTTCAATATTTTTTATACACTGTACCTTTCAGGTTCCAGATAAGATGAATGAAGAACCTGTAATACTATTCTGTGGCGGTTAAACTCTTGTATAACAAGGAATGAATCATGCTCCTCGTGCGGTGGTGAGACAAAGAGAAATTATTCAAACTCCCGCGCTCTTTTATCCTTACACATCATGTGACTTTCTTAACCAATCAGTTCACCAACTCTGGGGCATGCTCCTTGGGCTCTGTACCTGGGCACATCCTCTGTGCCACCTTAGCCACGCCTCCTACACTACTCCACATCTGACAGCCTTAAGTATATGCTATCTTGGGACAAAGTCTCATTCCTCAGCATCCCAGAGTTCAGCTCTTGAACTGTCACTCTGATCATTTCCTTGGTGCTTGGTATGCAGCAGATGAAAGATGCCTTGAGCATCCTGAGTCTTAGTGTCAATCTGAAAGCTGGCATATTAAGACCTCTTTTATCTTTTTACAACTTCAGCTTCCATAGTGAGTGAAGGAAACCAGATTTATCATGCACCTGCTTATCGGCCAGTTTATTCCCTTGTGTCACATGGAAAACCACCGGTTTGCTGTAGGACCTCCTTAGGAGTGGAGAAATGGCTTGGTCAAAAAGTATGTTTCATTTACCTTTCAAAACTCCATCATCTTTGACAAAGGTGAATTCCTGTCACTGTAAAGCAAGTCTGCTGTGAAATGAAATGGAAGAAAATATGGTTTTACTATAAAATGCTCAGGAGGGCTATCTTCTATTTCCAGGAACTGAGAGCTTTATTTTGTTAGTTTTACTTGTGAGGAAGTCAGATAATCCAGGCAACGAGCCTTTTAAGCTTTTTGTAACCTCAGATCCTAGCTCCTAGCTCTGACTCTGCACAGTCTTCCCTGCACTCTGAGATTTTCTCAATGCTTATGACCCAACCTGTATTGAACTTCTGAAACCCTACGAATCATGAGTTTCAACCTTAAGGTTTAGCAGCTGTCTCTTTTCTAAATGCACTAAATGACAAAAAAATGGATAGAACATAAAATATCTGTGTTTGGGAGTACTTTTTAGTTAGTATAGTGATGCTTTATTAAGTGCCTAACATTTAGAAATGCTTTGTGTTTTGCCCACAACCATCAGCAAACGCACATGGCCTATTCTAGATATCATTCATATCACTGCAAGTGTCCTTGGTCTGTTCGTTGCGTGGTCTAGGAACTAAAAGTGTTTTAGCTGCCAAAACTTAAACTTAGTATATCACACAGAAGGGGTAAGGTTGGAAGGGACCATGGTGGGTCACCTGGTCCAACCACCCTGCTCAAGCAGGTCACCCTAGAGCACATAGCAGTCTGGGCAATCTGTTCCAGTGCTTGATCACCCACACAGTAAAGAAGTTCTTCCTCATATTTAGGTGGAACTTTGTGTGCATCAGTTTCTGCCTGTTGCCTCTTTCCTATTGTTTGCAACCACTGAGAAGAGCCTGGCTCCATCCTCTTGACACTCTTCCTTCAGATACTTCTATACATTGGTGCAGTCCTCTCTCAGTTGTCTCTTCTTGAGGTTGAACAGGCCCAGCGCCCTCATCTTTCATTGTAAGAGAAATGCTACAGTCCCCTAATCATCTCTGTAGCCCTCTGCAGGACCAGCTCCAGGAGCTCTGTGTCTCTCTGGTACTGAGGAGCCCAGAACTGGACATAGCACTCCAGGTGAGGCCTCACTAGGGCTGAGTAGAGGGGCAGGATCACTTCTTTCACTACTGGCAATGGTTTTCCTAAGGCACTCCAGGATTCCATTGGCCTTTTTGGCCACAAGGGCACACTGCTGGATCATGGACGGGTTGTTTTTCACCAGGACCCCCAGGTCCTTCTCTGCAGATCTGCTTTCCAGCAGGTCAGCCCCCAGCCTGTACTGGTACATGGGGTCATTCTTTCCCAAGTGCAGGACCCATTCGGGCTTGGAGGCAGACAAGAATATGAAGGGCATTTTGATCACTGGAAGAATGAAATCATCTAACATGTTCTTAACCTTCTTTAACTTCTTAAATTCATTTTCATTTCTTCTATAACTGGGAAGCACTAAAGCCATTTTTCATGCGTTTGAGAAAACACTATTACATGCTTCATTTGCATCAATTACACAAAAATCAGACCTGAATGGCCTGAAAGTGGGGGTAGAATGCCCCACTTTCTTTAGTGCCTAAGGAAAGCAATATTTAATAGACAACTTAGATCTATAGTGCTAGAACCAACCATTCTTTCTGAAGACATTGTGTTTTGAAAATATAAGAGCGGAGAAAGATAATGGAATGCATTTATGACTTACATTTTAAATATATTGCTGAAGAGATTAGCAATTAATGCTATACACATTTGCTATTTCATTGCTTAAAAACTTCTTTAGACTGTTTTAAATCACATTATAGTAAGGTCACTGAAGCCCTTTTTGCCTTTATGTTTATATGATGATCTGGAAAAATTTTACAAGTGGGTTTATAAGTCTTGGCAAAAAAGACAAAGGACTTGGGGAACAAGGCAGCTTCATTGAAGGGAGTGACTATCATTCAAAAGGACTTTGTTTATCTAATAATTTTCTGACTGGTGTGTATTTATTTTTTTTCACTGAGAATAACATCGAGCTGTCATACTGCCTTACATATAGCAAAACAAAGTTCAAAGTTGTAGTTCAGTCTATGTCGAGCTAAACATAAAAGAGGGAAACACTAACAAAATAATGCTGCAGTAGTTGAACTGTTGGAAAACTGATTCCTAATTAAATCTAGCATAACTGTCAAATTAACTGTGCAGCACATTTGAGAAATGAGACTCAGAAGTCACATGTAAGAAGTCTGATCATCAGGATTTCTCAATTTACTGGAGCTGTAAACTAATAAATCAATGTCTTTAAAACAAGAGATGAAAGATGAGGGAACAGCAAGAGATATTTTCACAATGTACAGAACAAAATGTATTAATAATTTTAGTGGGTAGTTTTAATGACATTTAATTGTTATACGCTAACTCTTAAACAGAGAATTTTAATGGGCACAGTGAAACCTTTGTCATTAGTTTTTAATGTAATAAAATTCAATGCCTGATGCCAAGCTGCTATAAATCAGTGAAATGCCACTGAAGTCAGTGGAGTCACAGATACACTGAGGCTCAAGACCCTTATTTTGCATGAGGTGCAGCCAATCTGCACTATCAAATGTTGCAAACAATGAAACATGCTGTGTAAAACCTGGAGTGTGAGAATGGCACCTTTCAGGGAGGAGAACTGGAGGTCATCATTGGTGGTTGAGGTTTGCTGGTCCAGGGCCTAATGAAAACTGACAGATTACTCCTCAGGAAAAAAAAATCTCCTCACAAAAATAACAACCATGCAAATTAATATGATAAACAAAGGGGGTGAAGATTTATGTGACTGTTTCCCTCATCCCTTTCATCTGTCTTCCTTTTTATGTGCTGCTCCCTAATGATGCTCATTTGTCTGCTTCACTTTCCTCTGCCTGCCCTTCCTTTCATGCCACTCCTGTGTGCAGGGCTCCTCCACTAATGCTGGGGCACTTGGGGCTGCCTCTTCCTCGCCTCTCATTCTTGGTCCCCACTGAGGTTTTTCTGATGGCGGTGGAGCTGTTTCAGCTGAGGAAGCTTTTTTGCCTATCTCTTCATGCCACTTCCCTGCCAGAGTTGATCTCCTTGCAGCACAGGTGCTTGGATGGGCAACAGCCCTACACTGCAGCCACAGCAGGTGAGAGTTTTGGTGTTGCATTCAGCAGATGCAGGTGGCAATTTAAGTTAATATAAAAATCTGTGAGTTGCTGAGGCAGGTGTGAGCTGTTTTACTGCTTCCTTGGCTGGACTCTGGCTGCCAGGCCAGAAACAGACAACAAACAGAAACAAACCTGACAGAAACAGTGAAGCAGAGCTGGGATGCTGATGCTGCAGCCCAAGTCCATGGAGATCAGCAGGAAGATTCCTACTGCTTTTAATGACAATAGGACACTGGCTTTAGGTTACCCACAAGACTCAATTCTGCTGTGACGTTTACAAAGAATAAGGAGATCCACTTAAGCAAAACATGAGTCAAGCTCTCATTTCTGTCCAACCATATTGCACCAAAACTCAGCTGAGAAATAATGCAGTTACCTCTCTCTACATCCAGTTCCCTTCTTATGGTCCCTCCCTATTGTCTCTGCTCTGGTGCATCTGAAATGAGATTCTGGTTTCTTAGAACACAGTCTCTGTGTTTCCATTTAGAGTGTAAGATGTTAGCCTTTTTGGAATGTTGTGAGATGATAAATGTGTAATGGAAAATGTGTTTTCTGCACTTAACTGGAGAGTAATTAATCGTAGGGCTTTTTCCTTCCTTCTGGGAATGGTACTATCAGCTACTTCCTGAGGATGAGAGGCAATTGGCAGGAGGCAACCTGATTGATGAAGTGAGATGCATTGTGGATTTCTCTGAAGATATTGATATTGAACAGGGTCTATTTACTAAAAGAATGAAGCAAAAGGGAGGTAAAGGGATGAGAATGGAGCAAAACCTCGCCATTGGCCCCTTGTCCCTCAAAGACAGGGACAACACACCTCAAAGGTTGTTGCAAAGTGGTTGGTTAGCTCTTGTATTTGCTCTCAATCTAAAGTAGCAGAACATATGTAAAAACTACATGTGTAGGTACACAAACACGCACATGTACACGTGCCTATACGTTATGATAGCTGATACACTTTCTATTTAAATATATGATATCATGTATTAATGAGCTAAGGTTTGAAGTTCGAGCTTTTCACAGCACAACATGAAGGGTTGTTGTGGTAAAAAATATTAGCATTAGATAACTTGCTAAATTCCTTACTCAACTATGGGAGAACTATTACAAATAAGTGCTCATTTACTTTCACTTCTGCACATCTGTGACTTTGCATTTTGCAAATGTGTTTTCTGCTTTGTCTTTAGCAAATAAGAACTTTATTTGCTTTCAGCCTAAGAGACACGAGATCACCTTATAAGATAAAGCGATTTTTAAAGATTTCACCTTATGAGATAAAACTATTTTTAAGGTCACAGTCAAATGTAAAGGCATCCCTTTCCTGCATACATTGTCATCTTTTGTAATAGGAGGTTGGGAAAACCAGCAATTCCTTGGCTCCCTAGAGTATTTCTCCAAGTTGGGAAGTGTTTAAGAGTGATGGACATGCTTTTATATTAGCTGCACATGTTGGTTTGCAAACCACTGGTGTGGGAGTCCAAGAGGTCCATGGGTCTTCCTGTGACCAGCAGAGTGCAGGGAATCTCACTGACCCATGGCAGGGTATGATTCATGCATGTAAAGTGCAAGAGTTTTGTAGGTGTTACAGTAGTCACAGTACTAGATGTTTGAGGAGGCTTGCAAAATCTGCTATTAAATATACTTGAAGAGATTTTTTCATGTTCACAAAAGATTTGTGAATGTGGAAAATATTTTAAGCAAATATTGCCATAGTCTACAGCAGAGAACTCCAAACTCTTCCATGGACTTGTATCCATTGTTTTTACAAAGACTCCTGTTAAATACTGAGTGTGTGAGATCTACCTCAAGGCAAAAGACTTCAGAACCTTCAGACTGCAAAAGAATAAAAAAAGTGCATAAATTGCAGTTGAACCATGCAACTGAACCGTCATTTGGTTTTGGAAGTTTCAGCAACTCAGCCTAAGCTGTTGTTTATACCTTTGGGATTGTATCTGACAGTCCCTTGAGTATTATCCTCTTGATTCAGTCTCTTCTGCAACGAGTGATGATCCTTTTAACATACATATAACATGGAGTTGATATAGCCAAGAACTCCTTTCTGTCTCTTGGAGAAACCTCTTTTCTTTGCTACCTGGAGACATTTGTGTCCTGCTGTGTTTATTAAACTGCTGGCCTAGATATTGCTGAAATGGATAGCTTTGGGTAATAGGGGGATATGTATGTACAAAAAATATTTTTTATCTCTTGTTTGCTCTAGCTGAGGTTACATATAGAGACAATGAATCAAAGAAAACTCAGCATATATTCTTTTGCAGTCACAGAGAAATGAAATTTGCTTCGTAAGTCAATGGACTGCTAGTTTTATTGCTTGTTTTTCTTTTCTACTCTATATTAGAAGCTGAATATTTAACAAATTTAATGCAAAACTTAATCTGATGAAATTATCTTCTGCAATGTGCTATACCAAAACCAGTAAGCAGTGCAATGTGTGTGTCCCTTTCTCCTTTCAGGAGGGGAAAAATAAACTAAGATGCTTTCAGATATAGACATACTGGCATCAAAACACAGTAGTTATGCAAAGCAAACCTCATCCTGCTTTTGATAATGGAGTAAGCATTGGATGGATACTACAGCTCTGTATTTACAACCGAGGAGGGTTAAGTGGCAGAAAGATAAATTGGTTATCCAGAATAATTCACATGTTCTGTTTGTACCTTCATCGTTCTCTCCTGAGACTAACAGTGATATTTTCCATTGTCTTTGGTCTTGTGAAAGACCCTGAGCTGAATTTAGATATTGCAGCAAGATGAATGTATTTAAACCAACATAAATCACTGGTAAGACTTGGGGCTATTTCTTTTTCTTCTTTTTCTTTCTGTAGACTTTCCTGGGCCCTGCTTTGCAGTTAGTTAGAGTAAATGCTATGTCCGTTATTGGTCAGACCAATAAGATTGCTGAAATGCTACCTTTTCACTGAAAAGAACAGCAACCATCACTCCATAGTTTGGGAGAAACGGAAAAACAGTTGCACTGTAATTAGTCTATGGAAAGTCTGTTCCTATCTTAACTGAATTGGATAAAAGCAGTGAAAGCAGGGACTTTCTTAGTTCTTCACAGTTCCTTGAAAATATTGGGTAATTTTTTTATATATATTAGCTTTTAGCTAATACCTTTAGGAAATGCAAGTTGTCCCTTGCAACATGAACTAGGATCATGCCATACTTGAAGAAGAGGAATAATTTTCAGTAGAGCTGAATTTGTTTGCGATGTGACAGTGACACACAAGTTTGGTGTAGGATGTCATTGACTGTGAGCCAGACTTCACAGAGCAAGTACCAGGCAGATCCTGCTGGCACTTCAGGCGTAATAGGATGAAAGAGCTCACAGGTTTGGGATGGATCAATACTGTCTCTGCTCACTCCGCTTCAGACAGAGCTGTTAATTTAGCGTACCTTTAGTACATGTTGGATAAAAACAAATAAAATAAAAAGTGTTGGGTATCTTCTTTATTGCTGTTTTGCAGACTACAATCACTGATGTATTCAAGCTACAACCTTCCCTCTGCCTATTGTATCATGATAAAATTGGAGAGGAAACTGGACAAAGACTCATTTTTCTGTTAAATTCCATTGCTTTTTTAAAATTTCAGCTTCCTAACCCAGAAAGCTGTAAATTCTCTGATGAGCTGTCAGGACTACATTCAGGATTTTGGAGGACATGGGCACAATACTTCTGGAGAGGTCTCCATCATCCCAGACAGGTATTCTATATATGCACAGGATGGTTATATGACACACACAATAAAATCCAGTCAGTGCCTTCGAACATATGGCACAGCAACAACTGCACAGATGGAGCGAGTGGGGTGATTTATCTGTTCGTGTGCAGCAGCAGCTTCTGAGACACACCACAGACAGTATGGCCATGGAATTACATGGAAGATGCTAGCTGGGATGAACAGCCGTTCTGGTACTGATTAATGCGTCCTGGTGGACATTCCAAGCAGGCTTTCATCTTTATACTGAAAGATGACAGTAGCACTCTGTTATCTGCATATATGATGTCAAGCATAGTAGGCACCCTGAGCCAGGCTCACAGGTGTTAACAAGACGGAGGGAAATACTAACTTGTATTTAGTCTTGAAAGTTACCTGGCTGTGGGAACCTGGTCTCAGTGTCTCTTTCAGCAAGTTTTCTCCTGGGGATTGTTGTTTTATTAAGAGACTGAAGAAGAGAGGGCACTCAGCTGTCTCAGGAGTAATTTCTTTTGTTGTTTTAGTCAACCATTTTCCAACTGCCTCTACTTGGTGATTTCCCTTACAGACCAAGAGCTTTTGCATATAGTTATGTTTTTATCAGGATAGAAGTGAAAAAATATATTATTAGGAATAATAATAATGGCAACCATATCATAATCATGGCATTTTACTGTGATCAAATAATCCTTGCCAATATTCTTTGTAATCTACAACCTGAAAGCTTAGAATCTTCCAAACTTTTCTTATTGAACTAAAATGATTATGTTTCAAGTAACTCTTTAATTATTCAGTAATTTTTTTAAGTTCAGCAAAGCCTCATAAGGTTAAGTTCCAGAAACTACTGGTGTGTTGTCTGAGGGCCCTCAAAAATCTGTACATATCTCTTCTGTCATGAGTGGAATTATCTCAAAAGCTACTGTATACTTCAAGCCCCAGACTGTTGAGTGGGGCAGCAGATTTATCTCTGGTGGAGAAATGAACAACTTTAGTTTTACTGTAAGGCTCCAGGCATTATAGACAGCCAGGTAATATCCTGACTCTGCTTAAATCACTGGCAAAATGTCTGCTGACTTCAATAAAGCCAGAATTTCATCCATGACATCTTTAATAATCTGTGTCAAAATGAGATCAATGCTTTACTGTGGGTGGGAAGACGTGAAATTGTTCTAAAATGGAAAATGGACAAGTTGCCAATAACTAAGAGACATCAGGGAATTTGAGAAGCTTCCATCTGGGAAACATCTTTGGTTTGTCTTTCATATATATAAAAAGTATGTTTCCTGTTTTCTACAGCTAATTAACTAGGAAAAAAAATATTCTTCTGGTGGGTGTATCCAGTGATCAAAGTATGATATAAAATCAGTTAGTCTCTCATTACCAGAAATACTGCTGGAATTGTGAATTGTATTGAAGTATCACTGTGCCCCCTTTTTCATTAATCTGTACATCAATCTGTGTTGAAGCGAAACCTAACCTGCTCTTTACAATTAATTCATATAATCTAATATTATGGCAAGATATTTTATAGAATAATTAAGGTCAGCAGATAGAACATGAGTCTTCCTAGGTTTCCAATACCATGAGCTCCAATCCAGACAATACAGTATATACCACTGTTAATTTTGGCTGAGATGTGCAACTTTAGTGGCAGAAAAGTACTGACAGGCCTAGTATGATATTTTCAAGTCACGTGAGTGAGGAATTAACTTTTTGTTGTCTTTGAGATGTCAGTAACACTAAGGTTATGTTGGAAGAGGGGACAAATCTGTTTTCAAAAATATACACACCAAAGTTCACAGGTTTTCCATTAATTATGTAAACTAATATAATTAAAGAACTACAAGGGTAAATGGAGTTTTCTAATCTTATTACAATAATAAAGTAGTTATTAAGTTATCAATCTATTTTTATATCAATAGGTCAGTCAGACTCTCTAGTAAGTTTTTGCCATTCTGTAGACTTCTAAACATATATATATATATAAACCCCCAAATTAAAATATACTGATGTTGTTGTGAAAAGCAAACAGATTCCTTTTCAACTGATGTTCGAGATTTGTCCAGGAAATTTTACCTTGTATCTTTACTTTTTAAGCAATGGCTGGTTATCCATATGTGCTCCTCTCTGATAATCACAGCTGGATTTTTTTTTTTCTCTGTTTAATGGCAGCAATCATAAGAAAGTAACTGTTTGCATAATTGAAGAGGCTTTCTTTTCAATTCCCTCTTCAGTGAAGCTTCTAAAAAGCCAAGTCAAATGCTTTGTTGCATGTGGGAAATATTTCCAGAGAGACATTATATCTACAAGTTAAACAGAGAGCATTCTCTGCTAAAACTTGAGTTTCTCTGTGGCAATACAGTGTGTAAAAAAGAAAACAAAGCTAATATAGCCTCTGAAAGAGCTGAATTGTTTTCTGCTGTGTGGTAAAGGGAAGAAAACAATGCTACAGTCATCTGAAAAAAAGGAACAAAGTGTTGGTTTCCTTTATTGGGTTAATTGCTTCAGCAGTAGAACCATAATATTTGGATAGAAAAAGCAATGCCTCCATCCACTAGTTTGATAATGGCTGCTGATACAGTAAAATTTAAAGTCTTGCAAGAGTGGGCCTTTACCTCATCTACTGTTGCTTGCAATGGCAAGGTTTCTGTAGTACCAGTGTTTTTTGTGTGTCCTTACTGGTCTTGCTGTACCCCAGCAGAGACAAACAAAGAACTTATTTAGACACACACTCCCAGCTACTGCAAATATACATCCAATTAAGTCATGTTGTATGTTGAGGAAGATCATGTTACCGAATGATCAGGCAGAAACAAGAGGATGTGAAAGTATTCTTCATGCGTACGCTTGCCAGTCAGTCATACCCACCCGTGGGTCCCTTCCAACTCAGAATATTTTATGATTCTATAAGAGTGTTTATGCCTCTGACAAATGTATGACAAAAGCAGAAATAACCCAAAGACATTGCATGATTTTGCCATCTTCGAATAAAAGCATAATCATCTAGGTTAAAATCAGATTTTCCCAAGCTACCATTTTCCCAGTCCAGATTTAATGTTCCCCAGCTTTATAGTGGTCTGGACTGAGCAGGCAAATGGAGCAGTGTTCCCACCGTGAATTCCTCATATTCTGATGTGTGGGTATCCTCCCTGGACCAGGGAGCTTGGGCTAAAACCCTTCCAGGCTGTGGACAGCCCAGATTCAGGGCTTGCTGTTGCTTGGTAGGGGTCCCTGGAAAGCAAGCTGCCATGCAGGAAGACAGACAGTGGCACTGCTGTGTTTCAGATGATAAAAGCAGGGCTGAGAGCCTGTGCTAAGTGTTGGCTATTGATTGTCTCTAGCTGGCTGGCCTGCTCAGCCGTGCAGGGACAAGCGGCCCTTTGAGCCTCTGTGTACACTGAGAAGTTGAGACATGCAAAGTCCTAATTTAGGCTCTCTAAATAGCTCTCTGGAGGTGTTCAGAGCTGTCTTGTCCTGTCTGTTGTGCATTTAAAGCAGTTGGACACGTTTCCTGCACAGCTTGCATTACATTTAAAAGGACGGTTGCCTGATTTTAAGATGAGCTTAGTTTGGACATAAGCTCAGGGTGGGGTGGAATCCAACTAAGGTTCACTGTGCCTGTGTTCTCCATCTGTGAAATGGAAGTGACAACACTCTGCATGGAAGTTGTGTAGTTTTATATACATTAAGAAACTGATATGCCTCTGATTATGCTGATGCCTACATTTGAGAGACTGAATCCCTTCACATTCCTCTGCTCGTCTGGGCTGTATCTTTCTGTTAATCTTAATGCTCAAACTACATCTTTTCAGTGCCTTTAATGGAATATAGTATCAATATATGATTGAAAATCTATGGCTACTGGTGGAATGTAAAATTTGTGGAAAGGAACCACTCTGTTCAGGCTGTATTTCCTTGAATCTTTTACATAAGAAGCATCACATATGCCATTTAGCAATTGTTAATAGGAATCAGGAGCCTAACTGGCAGCTCACCAGATGAACAAAGGATATAAAAGGATACCAGTTTCCCAAGGATATGCCTAGATATCTAGGAATAAGAATATGCATTCTGCAACTCAGTTTTTGTAAATACTGAATTTTTAGCTGAATTCAGCAGTTTCATGTGGTCAGTTGCTCTGCAATGCAGAACCTAACCAGTAATGTATATAAAAGTTACAGCACATAGTCTTGCATTTTACTCTAGCACTAGGTTGCACTGTGCCACACTTCAAGGATGAACACAACATAACCACACAAAACCCCTCTCATGCAATAATGCTCAGCGTTCTGGTTTTGCTTTTTTCTGCTTCTTTTTGTTTAAGAATGTCTTCTGAGACAGAGACAAATCAGCTGCAAGTATTCAAGAAGCACGGTATTGTTACAGGTAATTAGCACTCCAGATGGATAATAAAAGACTAATAAAAGACTAAGGGTCAAGCATTATAGTTGTTAAGAAATGCTCTTTGTTAAAATACATCACAGTCTCTTGAATTGTTTTCCCTCTCTCCTGGCACTGATGCCAGAATGGGGTGTTCCATCCCTTCTCTGTGTATTTGGCTTTGGCTTTTATTAGTCTGTGTATGCTTTCAAAAACATATGACAAACTTTTCAATGTCTGAATATATGGTGTATTTGAGTTTACAAAAATTAATTTTTGTTGTTGCTTTGTTTTGTTAGGAAAGGCAGTCCAGGATGACGGGCAGTTGAGTGAAGTCTGACAGGGTTTGGGATAGAGTGGCTGTTTTTCAGAAGAGGAGAAAGCATTGATGATAAGTAAATTCACTGTCTTAGGAAGAAAGGAACTACTGAAAAGTAATCAGACTTCAAGAAGGGTCTTCCTTTGTCTTAATGAATGCAGGAATGCAATGCTGAGTCTAGACAACTTCCTCTCAGATTTAGCATAACAGGAAAGATTTGGTGTGCCTAGCAAATAGATGTCTCATGGAAAATGTATACCTACTGCTTGTGTCACCTTGTGCTTGTTAAATACACCTACTAAAAACTGCAGTTGTTTTTATTACCAAAGTAAACTTTGAAACCCTTGCGTCACTAGTGGTTTCTTAGCATCTGAGACAAAAACCTGCAAGATTCCAGATAGGTCCGGGTTTATGCTTTTCTTCCCTGAAGAAGTTGTGAGTGCTATTATTATAGAACAGTAGGACTCAGAGACCTCAGTCTGCAAGCCCTGCTGTGATAATGTGCAATGTAGATCACAACAGGCACCAAGGTGAGCACCTACAGCCTCCTGATATGTAAACTGACTTTGTCTCAGATATGTAAACTTAGGGAAAATCTCACTGAAGTATTTGTGCCTCAGAATTAATGACCTGCAGTGGCTGGCTTTACATTTTGGAGATGATTTAAAGCAGTCAGTCAAAAAGTATTACTGCATGAAAGAATGTAAAAAAAAAATAATATTGAAAACAGGTTGCTTTTGGCACAGCTTAAAACAACCCCATCATACGTGGCAGGTGGCTATGTGTGCATAGTATGGCAGTCAGTGGTACTGGCACACAACCTATCCTTCTCATGTGCCACCACTTCATTTGTTCAAACTTATAATTCAGAATTATCCTATGCTTTAGCAGGTGCCCATGTTAAAATTCAAGTAGGTCCACAACAGATGTCCACAATGGTTTTTTTGTTAGCATATATCTGCATCTTCTTTTATTTGCCATGAAGATATTTCTAGCGGATGATGAATGGTGGATGGGCTTCCTGCCTTAGCTGATTGACGCTGATACATGGACAGTCTCTTGGAATAGTTTTTAACATGGGGTATCAGAAATTTGTTACTGGAAACAGTCAGTGTGGATCTAAGAGCAGAGATCTGATCCTTCATTGTAACTCTGAGAAATAAGTGACCACATGAATCGCCTTCAGAGAACAGAGGTAATACTCAGCTCAAAGGGGAGTGGACTCAGGCTTCCTTTATCTGCTTTAGCTGACAGAGCACCATCTCTTCCAGATGCTGTTTGCTGACAGATTGTATTTGCAACAAGATGTGCCATTTCAGTATTCTATTTATGAATACATTTAATTAAAATCCATTCATGCAGATGTAAAAACAGTTACCATCTAAAGAGACTATGACAAGGACATAGAGAGGACTTCTATTCCTGTAACTTCTTTGCCCTGTACTTCGGGCTTTTTAGTCTCTATCTGAATTTTCCAGGATATTCTTAGATTACCTGTTTTACTAAAGTGGCTTTCAAATATAGATGCTACAAATGAAAATGCTTACAGAAAAACCATTCAATAATCAAAGTCTTTTATTTCCCATCTCTCAACTATCTGCAGTTTTTGAAATGCAGCCTCATGACTCTGACAAGGGCTCCATGCTTAATTGCCAAGATTGAAAATGGTGCACCTGCTGCAAAAAATAAACCACCACTTCACGAAAGATTTAAAGATATTTAAATCTACAGCATCTCATAATAAAAACCCCTCAAGAGTCTCCTCCACATCAGACCTAATCATACAAGACAAAGAAATACTCTGCTAGTGTTAAGCTACGGAACTAAGCACTCCAAAGTGACTCTTGTGAAGAATATCCCTACACCCCAAGCTGTTCAGGGATATCATGGTTCAGTCTTTGATTACAGAAGCACATCCTATTTTTAGACAATCTTTATGTATACTGTGCTGGGAATGGCCTGTGATGCTTGGATCCATAAATCTTTCTCATGCCAGTCTGATATCCTCATGGTATTAATGGTGTGGAAGGCCAGGAGGATGGAAAGGGATATCTGCACAATATCTAGAGATGGACAGCAGATTTGTGATATATAGGAAGGATTCCCAAATGTGCATCAGAATTTCAGCAAATTAAGAAGAAGTCTAGAACTACAAAACATTTTAAGGACTCAGAATTAATGCAGTGGTTTACCATGCCAAGTAGCTTCACTGTTGGTGCAGGGTGGCTTCAGTGGGTGGCTATAAAGAGAACATTTTTTTATGTTAAAGACTGAGATCTGATCTGGTAGTAAACAGAGATTTAACAAAAAACCCACCCACCATCTGACTCATCTGACCAAATGTGCAGAGCAAGTCATTATTTTGTTATATATATAACCACCTGTCTTTGAATACCTACTAGTGAGCATACATAGGCAGGCGTGGGAAAAAGGTGAAGTCCTTTAAACTGCAAAGAAGATATGGCATCTGGCTTTTCTGATGCCACAGTTATGAAAACACACACACAAAGTCAAAAGAGGGTCAAAAAAGTTCTTGAAACCAAAATGAAAAACGTTTGAGATTCTGGAAGCAAAAGAAATAATGGCATTAAAGAAACATAAAACTGTCCGGAATAACAGCAATTTGCTACTGCTGCTGTTGAGTAAACACAACAGATTCTTCTGCCTGTGATAGTTCTGCCATTAGCACAAGAGAATCATTCATACCGCAGAATCGAAGAAAACAAACAGAGATCTGTAGTTAATTTGCAGTGAAACCCTGAGACAGCAGCCTCAAGAAGATGAGGACAAAGGACCTTGACAATACCCTCCACAAGCTGCACCTATGAGTGAAAAGAATGTGTGTGATCAGAAAGCCAATGAAACAGCCTGTGGTTCTCTAAGAAACAAACCAAGGAACTGCCAACGAGAAGGAAAAGAGGTGTATGTGTGTGCTGGGTGGGCTTACAGTGGACCCAGGGCAAATGGGATAAATCACTTTTAGAACTGAGGAAAAGTTGCAAGAGACATGCTATGATACAGAGGATGGAGTACATGGAGGTAGAATAATCTGAAGAATCAACAGAGAAAATCAGATTGAACGGGAACTAGAGAAGTCACTAAATTCACCTACTAGCCCAAGGCACAATCAAGCTTTCCTCCCACCGTCCTCCAAAAAAAGCAAAGAAGTCCACATTGTAGTGAGTGTGAGGATGCTGAAAGCCCAGGAAATCCCCTTCACTGAACCACGTATGATCATTTTGAATTAGTGTGGTGGAGGCTAGTTGGTATTTTAAAATGTCAAACAGCCACAGCAGTCCCTCTCTTCATTAAGACCTTTCACTTTGTGAATTACCAATTCACCTCCAGCCTTGAGGTCAAACAAAATAACTACTCATTAGACAGATGTCTATTCCTAATATGGGCGAGCCCACGTGTAAAGCCCCGCTGTGACTGACACGAGCTGAGTCATTCTTCCAGAGGACCTTGCAAGCAGTCAGAGGACAAACCATTCATCTTGGGTAAGCTCTCCACCAACACATAAAGCAGGCTGAAAGGGCAGGGCAGGATAAACAGCCTGTGTCACATCTGGTCAAATAAGACTCTACTTTCCAAAGCTGGCAAGCTGGCACTTTTGACAACCACTTGAATTCACTTCTGAAAACGTGAGATATGAGTGATGTAACTGATGTGTTACATCAGTGAGTACCACTGTGGCTGTCTTTTCTCATGGACTAGCTGGTTGCTAATGAGCAGTGGATATTTTGCATCTTGTCTGGGATTATTTGCTTCATCTACAGTTACTCTAGCATGTAAGGGCTGTGTAATGGTAACAGCTACAAAATACAGAGGAAAGCTGGGCTTTGGGATGGAAGATGATGAAAACTCAATCAGTGACACTCCCACTTTTCAATAAAAGTGAATACTGGAAGTGAGTAATGGTAATGATTTTTACCTGAGTAATGCTGGGTGGAGATTAATTTTATTTTAAAAATTCTACTTTTGATTGATTTGTTTCCAACTATGCATAATGAAAGGCAATAAATTAACCATTTCAGTATAAACAAAATGTAAGAATCACAATGAAAATTCAAGTGCAAGAAAAGTCCTTTGCCAGTAAATAAAATTTTATAGCATGTGTAAATAACAGTTCAAGTGACTCAATTTAGCAGTGACAAAAGCTGTTTTCACTGCAAAGTAATTGTTCAAATTGCCCCCTTACACAAAAAAAAAGCAGTTAAAATGAGCCAATTTATGTAGCATTGACAAGAATTGTTTTTAACTGTAGGCATTCTCTTAAAACTGTTTAAAATTAAGTAGATGGTTGCCAAATTGATGCAATTACTTAGACATCATAAAAACGGTTTTAAAACTATAAATGCATTTGCTAACAGTATTAAATTGAGGCAATTAGCCAACAGGAGTTTTAACCTTCCTCTAGACACCAGGAATCTCTTTGGACATGAGAAGTACTTTCATATCTGTCTTATTGTGCTTTATACTGGCGATTAAGGATGGGAATTACCTGGAGATACATCAGCAACAACAGCTTCCAGAGGTGTGCCTATCTGCAGCCAATGCTAAGCCTTGCATTGCGGATGCTCCGTTCACGTTAATTGGTGCTGCATGAACTGTGCTGAAATTACTTACCTTTATGTTTCATGTATGTACATTTTGTTATTCAGTCAATAAGTCTTTTATTGGAAAGCATCTGGAAGCAAATCAACCCCTTTAACAGAGAGCAACTGTAAGAAATGAGGCCTGTGAAATTCCTCCTGTTTTCTCCATCTCTGGAGTCCAGCCTGGTGCCGTATACCCCAGGACCCTGCCTGTTACACTGCTGACTTGGGAGGTGCTGTGTGTGTCATTGGTCTTACAGTCTTCCCAGAAAGGGCTATCTGGTGTTAACTGATGTCAGTCAGGATGGTGGACTCTTGCTGATCTTAGAACACTCACTTCAATCCATTCTAGGTCATTCTGTGTGGCATTGGGCCAGCCACAGACACTCAGAAACACCAAGTCATATTAGAGCCACTGACACTTACACAAGGTTCTTTAATGCTCAGTATAAGTTTAAGAGTGTGAACCACAAAACTTTTAAGTAAGTCCTCAGAAGTGCAGATTTAGGTTGCTAGGTTTCCCAAGCCACTACAGTCCTGCTCTTGCGGGTGGGCGTTCATCCCAAACCACTGAAGTCCCTTGGTTGAGGAGGGCATCAAATCTGTCTCCCTGTTCTTATCTGCAGGAGAAAATTGTCTCTTGAGAGTTCCAGATGCAAAATGTTTTTCTGACATGCATACTTTAGTTTGGAGGGACTTTGTGCCCTTATCCTGAGCCTTGATAAAGAAAGTTGGAGTTGGAGTTTATCTGAACTTTTCTCTTTAGCATTTCCTAATGGCTACCTTAGGCAGCTCCTAAGATACACTATTCAATTTAATGGGTCTTATCAACCCTATTTGGAGATCCTTGACTTCCACACACACTACTCAGGAACTTCTAGGCAGCAAATTTCTGTCCAAGATTCAGGTATGTTGCAAGAGCCTTGCAGCTTTCAGCATTGCAACACCTAATTTCGTTTCCAGATAGTTATCTCAGTTCCCATCTGTTAGTAGGAACAACAGTACTCACATATCTTGGAGGAGTAGTGCCAGAGGGTTAAAAAAGGATATCTGCTTGTCAGATGCTGTAGCAAAGAAAACCATATGAAGGAAAAGAAGGAGCACTTCTCTAGGACTGGTAATAGATTAGCCTGAATCCTGATCAGTTTTGTTCAACCATGCTCTCTCCTAGGGGGAACAAAAACCTCACAGAAGAATAATACATTCTCAAAAAAAAAAAAAAAAAAGAAAAAAAAAAATCAGTTGCATTTCCCTGTGGGCCTTTTTGGAGCATCTTGATAAAAACTTTGAAGATTCAAATTCAGACACTCTTAGTGGGCTGTTATATTGGGGAGGACAAGGGGTACTTAGCAACACTCAACTTTGGAGTCACAGAAAATGCTGCTTTCTGGGCTGAATATTCTCTACTGACACTGAGGTACTTTCAGGCAGGCTTTTTTATATCCATCATTTTTGTGTCCTTTCATTTTTTTGTGTCCATTCCTTTTGTGTCTTCCAGTTAGTCAAACTGTAACAAGGCAGAGAGATTTCCAGAGAGCCAGGTAAGAATTGTGGCTATGTAGAGATTACACCGTCCAAAAACTGAAGTTTCTACTGCAAAAATTTGCTACAATCTTCTAAATGACTTGTGAGAGGTGCCGAGTACAGGTCTGATAGAGAGGAAAGTAACAGGAGAGCCACTGACCATTGTTCTCAGCAGATTTGCACCCACCAAAGAAAAGGTTAATAATCAAAAAAGTCTGGTTATCATATATACCTAGTGTATATGCATAAAAAAATAAGATGGCTTAATGGCATTTCAGATATTGCATTTCAAAGTGCTATGTATTAACCGTAATGGAAATAATACACCTTAGAGAAGTAAAATGAGAATTCCAAAACATTATAAATAACAACTCCTGTTCCTTGTTAAAACTTTCTTCCCATATCTTTAAAATTTTGGGCAGGTATCTTCCTCACAGAATCTGCTCAATAATTCTTCATGTACTGATCAGACTCTGATAATTTGTCTAAAATAAAATAATTTATGTCATCAGAGAGCAGCTATCAATATTTAACTGTCAGACTGGAAATTTTCACACCAAGTAGAGTTCTGTGAAGCTCTGTTGTGAGTCCATCCAATATTTTTATTGAAATCCTGGATGTAGGAATTGAGAGTTTGCTATTAAATCTTCAGATAAACAAAGGCTGGAAAGGACCACAGGCATTTGTTATGATCTGATTATTAAGAGATGCCTCTGCTTGAATTAAGGTGCAAACAAGACCATATGCTGAAGTCAATAGTATGGATTTTATTTAACAGTAAACGTGAGGTAGAGAGATAGAAAGAAATAAGAAAGGGGGGGGAGGGAGAGAGAGAGAGAGGAAGCATAAGATAGTCACCACCTTGTGGATCCTGTTGCCCAGTTGGTCCTTCTTTACCCTGGTCTTCCCATTGGTGGGGGTCCTGGAGTCGTTCTTCTGGGGTATCACCTTCATACAGTCCAAGTTCCGGGTATTCATGGAATGTAGATGTGTTCCCATAATTTGGGATGGCATGTGTATAAGTAGTTGCTTCCTTTACCACAGTCTGCCACTGTTGGAAATTTTGTCTGGTATGCTAGCCAAACCTCATCTCCATTAGGCCTGGAATTAGTGCCTTCTCGTTGCAAATTCCTCTCTCTTCTGTGCTTATCTCAAGTTCCTGCTTTGGTGGCTTATCTTATGGTAAGTTCCTTCTGTGGCTTTGACAGTGTTTTGAGACAGTCAATTGCATTCTTTAAGTCCTTACAGTGCTTTGGAGGAGAGGTCTAGAATTCCAAATTGCCTCAACAAATTCAAAAAGTGTTCTTAAAAAGTAGGAGGCTGTTCAACAAGGAAAAGTGGAAAATATTAAATATGCCTAGGAATAATCAGTGGCACGAAATCAAGACAAGAAAAGAATCATAGACCTCTCAGGAAAAAAAAAAAGAGAATTTTAGCAAGATACATAAGAAGTAGTGTAGATACTATTTAACATTTCTTTCATTATAGACAGCAGTAAATAACATCTCAACTGAAGTTGTCCATGTGAGGCATTGCACATCAAGACAAACATGGACAAGGTAGATTGAATTTTAAAGCCAGTCATCAGAAAAAATCAGGAAAACAAAACTTGAGGTCAAAGAATGAAGGAGGTAGATTTGTTTAGTATGTCTTCTAATTCAGGAGACATAGCTATAATCTGAAAATTTTTTAAAGGATTTTGCAAAGGGCAAGGAAATAAACGCTTCTCGTACATTCTGGAGATAGGGTACTTGAACTGGAGCACAGAAAATTTAGAATAAATACTCAGCAAAATCTTCTAACAGGCAGGAGAGTTAAGAACTCAATAGACTGTGTAAGGAAGCTGTGAAATCCCTGTTTGTTGAGGGTTTTAAAGAACAAATTAAACCAATCTCTCTGAGGAATGAGATTCTGTGAAACCTGCTATTGGGCATAACAGAGGGAAAATTAAATGACCACCCAAGGTCTCTTCCAGTGTTGTTTCTTGTAATTCTTCACCCAAGAGCATCCTCAGCAAAATATTCAGGCAAGAAGTCTTTCAGCCTCACATGCCACTGCCCAGTTTCTAGACTGTTCATACTTTGCTTGTATTGACTGCTTTCTATTTCAAAAGGAACTTAAATTTCCAAACAACTGAATTACTTTGCTGCATTTGTACTATTGATCAATTATTTCTGTCTGATTCAGCATAAGGTATCCACAATTCTGAAGGAAATACACAGACTTTCAATTTACCAGAGCATGCTCTCATCAATGAACAGCATGCAAGAAAACCATTTTTGTCTATCAGCCTCTGCTTTTTAATCTTTTTCCACTTTCACTTCTTGTGGTATCACAGTTCAATACATTTTTTATGAAGGTTTATTCTGGCTTCTTGTCTCCAGAGCCTCTTCCTGCATTTCTCAGGCAGGCAAGCTGAGCCACTAGGAGTTCACAACATAATATTTGCCTATTTCTTCTCTGCTGGAAAGAAACAGCTTGCTGCTTTCCTGCATTCCTTGCCTCCTCTTCTGTGCATTCATTTTGTTGTACTTTCTCAGTCTGGGGAGGTCATTATGTGAGGCATGGTATGTTAACCACTGTGTAATTCACAAAGGAATTTCTTGTGTCTTGACATTACAAATATTTATCAGTGTAAATTTAAATAATCAGCTTTACCAAAAGCATTTTCTGGTCATTTTTTTTTCACTCTGACTGCTCATAACTGGACTCTCAGTGGTCTGTGGCTTCATTGTGCCAGGAATGGTGAGTTCACGCTGGTCAGAGTGCTTCTACTTCTAGCTGATGTATCTTTCCACATTTCTTTTTCTAAAAAAGAACACAGTATGAGCTGTGGTATTGTTTATTCATGTGTTTTGGAGCTTTCTTTTGTTTGTTTGTTTGGTTGGTTGATTTTGAGTAAAGTTTTTAGGCATTGAAGTTTTAAGGTTCTTAATTAGGGAGTTTCTGATTATTGACATTTTTTTCTAAGATAGGAAATCAAAATGGAAACTACTGCTGTTCAGTAGAATGCAGAACTCAAAAGTTGATGTCTCCATGGTTTTATGCTACCTGAGTTGCTAAGAGTCTTTGTTATTTCATTTTGCCAAGCCTGATTGTAGCATACTTTGCAGAGGATTTTTTTACAATTACATTCCTCTTTATATTGTAAGCTCTATAGTGAAACAATTGACTTCTGTTTCTGTGCTATGCCTTACACCCTGGGATCATGCTGTATTCCAAGCCTTGAGAACTTACTGTACTAGAGATAATGAATGAAAACAGATCATGCTAGTTGCATGACCCAGATGCAACATAACAAATAACCATGGAAATGCAAATGGCTCTTTTTCGAGGTCTTAGTTTTCTCCCACTGGAAGAAAACCTCTAACCAGTAGAGTTTTGACAGAAGAAGAATGGTATTCTATAACTGATATTTTCATTTATAGTATTCACTGATCTGAAAAGATCGCAAAAGTAGGAGAATTGGCCAAGCAGAGTAACACTCCCTAGATATGTCAAAAACATATTTTCCCTAAGAAGCAGGCGAGACTGCAGTTTTCTGATAATACCTGCTGCCCTAAGTGGCTTTTTGTGGGGTCATGTGGTCCTTTGTGCAAAAATATCACTGTGACTAGATTCTATTGTGTGCAAATGTCTGTGAATCACTCAAACATTTCAGTGTTATTTTTCTACTAGTGATTAAAATCTTGGACTTGTGCCTGTCATTCATTATTCATTATTCAACATGAAAAAAAGTTTGGTCACAGGCAGAAAACAAGAACAATACCAACAGGCTTGGGTAACATAATGTATAATTAAAATGAATAATTTCAGTCAACAAATTAAAAATCTAGTCCCTTAGTAATGTTTTCAAATAAGGCATAGGTGCTGAGAAGAAATTGAATTGCAAATTTTTAGCTAAAAGAAAATAAAAGGTGAAATAAAACCCAACAATATTTAGTAAGTCAGTCAATTAACCACTTGTTTTTTCCATTGGCCCGAGCTTTTAAGAATTAGTATTGCTGAAGCTATTGCAAGCTTTAGGAACAGATTCAACAGCTGGGGACATTATATTTCCTTTTCCAACACCCATGAGTCTAAATTAATGAATATTAAACTACTCAAATTACCTAACAATTCTACTTCTGACAGGTTGTGCAGAGACACTTAAATTTATCATTTTTAACTCTTTGATATTGTAGACATAGCACCATTCAGTACAATGCCAATCTGCACGAAAGAAGAAATAAAGCATTTCAGTGGTTCCACTAACTCTGAACTTTTAAGACAGATATTACCTAGAACTGAAATTTGCATGGACAGATTTAAATGAAGAGAACTTACTACTTCTGAATGCTAAAGGATCATATACTAATTCCATATCTTTACTTGAAAATTCAATATTAAAATTCAAAAGACAAGTAGCCTGGGATGTTCTACTGTTTTAAGACATAAAACTGTCGCTGAGAGGATGTCTTTGGATATTGACCTTCTTTTGTACCCTGTTCCTCAGATGCATCCCTTACTTTTACTAATATATTAAGCAGAATGCAGCTGCAGACATGATCTGAACAAGCTTGATAAAAACAGACTGACATCTAGCTTCTCCAAACTTCTCCTGAATGCAATTAAAAAAAAAAAAGATTAAAAGAATCAGCTTTTCTGAGATGCATTAAACATATTTTGGAGTTTTGATGATCTCAATTATGTGCAGCAGTTCAAAAATTATAAATTCAGAGTACATCACATAAAACCCAGGCAGTTACAGTAAAGGCCAAAACTTTCATGGTTAACTGGAAAAGATGATCTGCAACAACTCTGAGTAGTAATTGTATTAACAGGGCAATGTTCTCTGCTTCTCAGTTTGGATGAAGAGAAAAGAAAATTGTATTATAAACTTTCCAACTCACATCACAAGCAGAGTATTGTGTAAAGATCTTTGCTGTCTTTGTTTCCATTCAAACTCATTTTTAGATTTTTTAAAAAAACTAGTTTATCCTCTTCTCCCAAAACCCACTTGCAAAAACCAGCAAGTTTTCCTCAGAAGTTAACTTTAATAATCAAAAGACACCTTGTCAGTTTATTTATTTATTTGTTCATTTATTTAGGAGTTATGAGGTCTATTGTGACTTAACTCCCTGGCTAAACTGACCACTGGAGCACAAACTCATTGGTGCATCCTAAGGAAGAGATACTACCTTTCTGAGTAGTCTCTCCTCTGCCTAGGACAGCCACTGCAACTGCTGAGTTAATGCAAGGATTATCTGCCCTAAATTAGTCATCTAAGCAGTTAGACTTGTGTATCTAAGTTTGTTACCCTTGAGTATTTTTACATTCAGTGGAGAGAAATACTAATCTCCAGAAAGTAATTTTAGCCAACCCTCATAAGGAAGACAAGACACAAGAATCTTCTCCTGGAAGCCCTTCCACTCTGTTAACTACACAGAACCAAGGATGATTAGCAAGGCTCTGATACATAACTGCTACAGGACTTTAGTTAATATAGATGAATTCCACACAAATTGTTTTTTGATTAATTACTAAACTTCTTAAAATTAGAGACTTCAACTCTGCAGGAGAATTACCAGTGGGAGTTTTCTTGGCAGACTGTTAATGTGCATATGCAGTGGGTCACTAAGTTTGGTTTTGGGTCGTATTGCTGAGCATTTTATTCTAAGTGATACCATTCTGAAGATTACACAAGGAGCAAAATGCCAAACAATTTGCATAAGGAGAGAAAACTATGAAACGACAACAGCATTTTTAGACATCATTCATAAAAGTGGCTGAGGAGGGAACATCTTGTTCCTCCAGCTGATAAAACTGAATCCCTTAGTCAACTAGTTCTTTTTCACTTTCATGTATAAATATGCATATAAAAGTATAAATGCCTCTTACGAATCTTACTAGTTCTGCCCTCTTTCTCTAAGCTACATTCTGCAATTCCGGAATTCAAGAGAATTTTCTATTTTATAACTCACAGAAACAAAAAATGCAAATTACCTGTTTGGAGATACCAGAGGAAGTCTAGAAGGCCACATGAAAAGAATAAAGTAAGAAACAGGAGGAGCGTGTAGTTACAGCTCTGGATTGCGTTTTGGATTTGAGATAAAAGAAAAACCCAGAAAAGTGACAGGGAGATAAGAAGGTTTCAGCTCTTAGCTTTTTTTTTTTTTTTTTAAGGAATCCAGCCGTGACACATGCTGATCACAGAATCACAGAACACTCCTTGATGTCAATATGTTTAACTGAGGAATTCTTAAAAACAAATATTTCAACTCCCTTCCCTCATTTTTATGACCAAAATTATTTTCTAATTGAATCCTAGTAGATTCAGCGTCTCAAAATTAATTATTTTTAACAACTTAGCAGTCCAAGAAAGGTTACCCAGTCTTCTTCAGAAGGTCCAGATTTAGCAGTTGTCTATTTCAGCTTTTTGAGAGGTAAATCATCTAAACTTAGGACCTAATCCTGTGTATTTCATTGCCCAGCTGGAACTCTGAAGCAAATAAATGGTATGCGTGTGACCTCTCAAAATCCTAAAGTTGTAACAAGTGCATCGTGCAGGGAGAATTGCAGGGCAATAGCCTTATGCATTAAATGAATCCCAGAAGACTTTTACTGTGACAGAGTTAGTCACCTGTTGTCTTCAGGTTCCTGAATATATCATAGCACAGCCCTGTGAATAGGGAAGCTAAATCTCCTGTGGTTTTGGTCTTCTTTGTATGTTTACACTATATGAGGTAGGTAGAGCAAGCACTAGCTAATCAGAATAGTAACAGTTTGCATTCATTTGCATCAGCACGTTTGTCTGCAGGGATGCAAGACAATAGGGAATCCAAATAGGAGCTGAAAAGATTAATTAGAAAGAAGCAGGATTCTGCTTCTTTTATATTGACCTTATTGTGGCAAATTTCAGGGGCCTTCATATTGCTTAAAAAGGCACCTGTGGATGCTTTTTTAAGGGTTTAACGAGACCTTTTATTTTAAATTAACACATAAAAAGGTAGGACAAGCTGCATAAAGATAGTGTTTAGAGTAGCTAAGGTGATGCCTTTCTCACGTTAGCTAATTGAAATATGCTTCCCAAGCAGAAATGGCTTCAGGAAGTGACCAGCCAAAACACCCCCACTGGTTCAGGCACAAAGATTATTTTTTTTATATATTGAGAATGTTTTGGTCTTGTTGAATGAAGTTCCTAGCCCACTAGAAGATTTGGCTGCTTTCAGATATGTGCTCTTTTAGCTTAGGTGCTGTATTCCCAATATTCAAATTTCTCTAAAAGTGCAGTTTAGTTAGCAAGAACTTTTCACTTCATGTTTATAGGTTACCATGAATATCCTACAGTATTTCAAATTTTAAGCCAATGCATGACTTAATAAACTCAGTGACCTCTTTGACATTGGCTAGAAAAAGATACTTGCAAAATATGCCCTCTAAATCTGGCTTGCCAAGGTTATTATACTTGTCAATATGTCCTTTCATACATCCAGACAAGAACATATTCTACTTTGGAATATTCCTAATATAAGCAGTGCTGTCTTAGGTAATGATTGAATGTCAGGTCCAGTATTAGCACACAGCTGTAGTACACAAATGCCTGACAGAATTTAATGAATATGTTATGGCTCTAATCTTTTACCTTGACTTTGTGCTTCTTCTCATGACTTGCAATATCTCTGGCATGACAGTAAATGATAGGACCTTATTTTTTTCCTTCCTGTGATACTTAAGGCACTATTTATTTTGATGTTATTTCACTACAGAGAGAAATGTGATGTTCACACTAATTGTGACAATCAAAGGCAAGCTAATAGCTCCAGGGATGGTGTTGAGTTGCTCCCTTTTAACACTAGAGGGAAGTGTATGTAAAGGCACTAAGGGACCGTGCGGTGTGCACTTTGGTAATTTTTTAGATGAACAACATTTTTTTTTTAAATGTTAAGGATTTGGGACCATTAATGATGAAAGGCAAAGCAGTACAATGTATCAGGCAGTGGTGTAGGGTTGAGACAACCTGAATCCTATGACCAGCCTTCCAGTCATTTCTGTTTATCTGTTTATACTGCTCATTCTTTAAGAGCATCTGTTTGGACTAATTTTAGAGTTCACAGAGAGCAGCACACACTCACAGAAGTAGAAGCATACAACTGTCTTGAGAATAAGGAACAACTTAAAACCAAGAAAGAATAGAAACATTTATGGCTTATCAAATGCTGTTCCTACAGTTGTCATCCTGTGGCCTCTTTTATGCACAGTTACTGTAGGCAGACCACCAGTCCACTCCAGAGCCTTTCCAGTGCCATTAAGAACTTCAGGGATTTTCTAGCTTCCCTTACTTTGGTATAGGGACACAGAACAAACCTTTACAATAGAGGGGAAAGACTGTTAACTAAATGTTGTAAGGACATTTGCTCCATGTTATTTATGATGGATTAGATGTGCTCTCTCCATTTATAACAAATAGAAGTATTAATCTCATTTGCAGGAAAAGCTTTACCCCATAAGTGCTATTCTTCACTGCTGTTGGCAGATGATGAGGTAGGAGTCTGAATGTAAGTAAAGAATTCCTTGGTGATGTTATGCTGACCCATGCGAATAATGATCCAATGCCCACTTCATCTAGAGGAGAGAGTCCCATGACTTCAGTGAGCTTTAAGTATGTACATAGGTATGCATAATCATACTGCTCAAGTGTTAGGTAAAGCTGAAGAATTAAAGGAAATCAGAAGAGACTTAGGAAGAGGAATTGCACTCAGAGGGTAAAGACTAACTGAGAATTATTTTCTAACTCTGGTCATCTGTGTGTTCATCTGTTTCATACCGGTATCTCAGCAGAGAAACTTGTTCTTTCTGAATATTTTGCATGGAAGTACTATGACAGTCAATAGATAGGTATGGCTTTTGGGGTACCCAATTAAACAGTGGTACTTCAGAAGAAGTTCTTACAGTTTGTGATGAAGGATAAAATAAATTACTTACATGGTATGTATTTTAAAAAAATCAAAGAACTTGCCTTTTGTGTTAAATTAGCAAATAGCAATGCATAACATGAAGAAAGTAGCCATTTGTCATATAGCTAATGTGTTATAAGATTATATTATAATACGTCTTCACACACATTGAAAACATTGAAAATGGTTATTCTAACAAAACACAAATTAATGTCCATAATAAAGTCATCAGCCCAGGGAAAACACTTATATCTCTTAGTCTTGATTCTTCCTTATCTCTGTACTGCTTTTGGAACTACGCCTTTTACATATCCCATGTCATTCATGGCCTTTCTCAGACTATTTACGCGATGCTCAGGAATTTACACAATCCTACAACACAATGCCTCACCTCACTCTTATGTCACATATGGTTTCTTCAAATCTTCACAGACCATGTTCCCCCAAATGTGCTTGTACTGGACTTCACTGGACTTATACCTGACCAGTGTTTCTGATCCCTCTGTAATTTTAAAAAAAAATCCTATTGTATTAAAGCTATAATTCTATTTAAGAATACTTTCTATGTGATTTTTTGAATTTAAATGGAGAAGAGAAAGTGAAGACTTCAATTATAATTGAATGCAAAAAAGAAATTATTCTTTTTTTCCTTGCCAAAGTAGTAAAAATTACAGTAATCTACTAATTTAGATTGGATGAAATACTGTATTCAGTCAGATCTCCCCCTCAGTGTTTTGTTTCCAAGCACTTCTCACATAAGCAATGGAGACAAAGCTGGACTTGTCATTACTGAGGGAACATTAGTATTTTATTCATCTACTGGCAAACTGGTCTTACCTAGCTACTGATTTATTCAGCTTCTGGTTGGAACACTTGTTGCTAACCAATAAACTGAAATTCAGCTCTACCCGAAGAAGCTCTAAAGTTCATCTTCTAGAACCCAATAGGTACAAGCTGCTTGATACTTCAAATATGTCACGTGCTCAATATTATTCAGTGAAGAAAAGCCACCCACATCTATTAAGAATACTTACTGCATGATATTAATAAAATAGTATAGTTAAAAATCTGCAGTTATATTAAGACATTTGCAGACTGGCAGGTAAAAGAACAGAGCACAATATCAGAGAACAGTTCTTTTTTATGAGTCAACAACATAATCACTGGATTTGGGGTATAGTAGTTAAGCTATAATCTAAGTGGCAGAAGAAACCTTTTTGAGGACCCTGCATCATCATATTAAAGAAGCAAGAAAGGGTGATGGCACTCTGCTGGATTTGGTTTACCAGGATAGGAATGACCAGTATTATCACAGGAAGGAAAAGCAGATCTCAAAGTTTTCTCAGAAAAAAACATATCACCTAAGGGACACTTTTTTCCCACAATATCCAAGAGCATGGAACTGTAGAGTTTGGGAAAGTTTGGAGGAGCATTCAAACTTGCAATTTCTTGAGACATTCTTGTCACTTGATTTTCTTTTTCATTTAACCTGAAACCAATGTGGATTCATGTGTGCCTTTGCTGTCTTCAGCCTGGAATATTAACACATTCTGCACAATTTTAATTCATTGGCTTGACTTTACTGTATAGGTATCACATGGCGTTCACATTTTCAGTAGGAAACAAATGAACATCTCTCCATAACACCACTGTGATTTATTTTCATACCTCTTAATTTTAATTCTTTTCAGCTGCCATCATATCCATATAATTCCCTCCCTCCTCCCCCCAGGTAACTAGCCCCTAAGGAGAAAGCAGAGGGTAGGGGGACAAACATTCAGTATGGAGCATTTTAGGCATATAGATTAGGCATCAGAAATCATTTAGGCACAAGTGATTGAATCAACATTTTTAAGCCTACTGGCATAAGACTACCACATTTTCTTGCATGACAGCAGAGCCAGGGGCTGTGATTCAAGGGCAGTTGAAACTTACAGTTCTCTAATGTCTTGTCATGTTGAATAAAAGCAGCTCAAAAGCTTATTCTATAGGAAATACTTTTTAGTTACCTTGAAGGCCATTTAGACTCTTTTTGCTTTTTTTTCTTCCCACAAAGAGAGTTTTTTTACAGTTTTCATTAGCCTGCATGTCTCCCTTAACATTGTAGTGGTGAACAGCTGTGGTGGACATCAGGATTATTATTTATCTGAACAGAAAAGCTGAGTGGGTGATAATTTCAGCTAGTCAAAGGAAAGATGAAGCTGAATATCATATTAATGATAAGACTTTTTGCTTCTGTATTGTGGGCACTAAGTACTTGCACATATTTAAAAAATTATTACTTTAATTGTTCATTAATGGTTGTTTAGTCAGAAAGTATGAAGTGCTATCATTTCCCACTCTGTAAGTTCTAAAAAATTTTAGATGTCAAGCAAATTTTGCTGCCAAGAGTTATGACAACCATAAACATATTGGTTTCAAATAACTAGTCAAGAAACCTAGAGTGGAAAATGTAAAGGAATCTAAACATGAACATCCAGACTAAAATGAAGCCATTTTGAAAGTCAAGACATGAACTGTTCAAATGGAATCCTATCCCTGATTTTCCCTTCATGTCTTAAAGATCTAAGAGAGAAACGGCACTGCGGGCAATAGGGCATCTTCTGCTGGCTCCCACTCTGTCAGAGGATACCAGCTAGTGCTAAGTTCAGTGCACCAAATCTGTCACAGAGGTGTGGAGAGATGTGGATATGTTGCATGAACTGTGCCATGATTTCATGAAATAAAGTATCTTCCTCAAACACAAGGAAAATAGTACATTATGGAATGTTTTTTGTTGTTCTAGCATCAAGGAAAAGTCTTTAACATAGGGAGATCAAAGAAACTTCTTTTGGCTGGACTTCTAGCAAAACAACGCAACGTCCCCCCCATCCCAAACCAACAAAAAAAGAAAAAGCAGTTCCTGTTTCCTTCTACTAGCTAGTATTCAGTTGCAGTCTTATTTAGCACAGCTGGTAGAATTTTTTTCCAGCCAGAATAACCTGACAATCTATTGCTGAGCACTCGGATTTCAATGCACAGCTTTCGATACAGCCGTGTTTAAGTAATGAGATAGCTCCTGGGAAACACATGCAGTTCTTGTGTCAGAGGGAACATCTGTAGATAATCCCTTCAAGTAAAAACTTGGTTTTTAGCTACTTTAGCAAGCAAATAAATGATATGAACTGTATAACAGTCTTCCAGATGTGAGCAGTTGTGATGAATTGGTGCCACAGCTGATTCAGCTGTAGAACATAACCCAGCACTTGCTATACTTCAGATTTGTCAAGAAGAAAATCCCTTGGAGACAAAGCAAAAATTGATTGTATGAAGCACATAGCACCAAGAGAAGTTTATTTTTATCATAATTTCTGTCATTTAGGTATGTTGTTCCATTTTTTTCCTAGTCCCCTGTAGTGATTAGTAACAATACTGAATTCTGATAAATGTTTATATCTTGTAGAGGTTGAATTATTTTAAGGGATTAATTCCTAACCTGCTTATTATGGATGCAAGTAGATGAAATTTTTTGATCATCCATATTTTTAGCTGTGCTGGAGCATGCTTGATCAGAAATTATATTAGGGTACAACAGTTGATGGAGGATAGACTGGCATATTGCTGAGTTTTATGCTTTAAATGCTGAAACAACTTAAGAAAATGAAAAGAAATAAATTTAAGAAGTAAACCCCTCAGATGGCCTTTCTCTACTTGCTATTTGGAATGCAATAATCAGCTAGGATTCCTTGATGTCCAAGCTCTGATATATCATTCTAATATAAATGCTACAGCTAACTAAAATTAAAAATTTGCATTAGGAAATATTCCGTCAGTCAACCTATTCTATATTGCTGTACTGTGCTTAGAGCAGGTCTGATCTAAACATTGCTGCTGTTTTTCCAAAAACTGATTTTGGTTTTATCTGTAGACCAGATCTGCAAATTACTTACATTTGATCAGAATCCTTTTTTCTATATTATCTTCCTCATTTACCAAAATAGAACTAATTAGATAAAAATCAAAGAAATTAAACTCCCTAAACCTCTGTTCAGCTTTGCATTTACCTTGAGTGTATTTTGATTGATGAGAGTACATTTACTCAGGCTAGCGTGAGACCTTCAGAGTCAGCTTTCTGCAGAAATGGAGAGGGTGGTGGCTTTGTGCAGGGAATCACCAGGATTGGCAGAGTCTTTGGTGATAGTGAGTGGCTAACTCAAGCCACTATTCTCTCTTAGGTGGATGGTGCTGAAGAACAAACCCACCAAGATAGTCTGTGGGTGATGGAAGGGGAAAAGGGTAGAATGAGAATATAAGAGCTAAAAGGAACAAGTAAAAATTGTGGAAGGATGGAGCAAAAGGGTAAAAGACCTGGAGGTGAAGAAAAATCAAGAGTAAGTGATATTGCTGGTTCCAAGAACACAGGCAAAAGGAACCTTGATGAGTAAAAGATGAGAGGAAGGCCAGAAATATTAATCATGGTGACAGTTTGGATCATATTATCAGATTATGTCCCTGTACTTTCTCACAGGCTGATTTCTTTCTACACTGTCTTTTCTCTTTCCTCCTCTCTTTTCAAATAAGCTCAGCTGCAAGAGCTGAGAATGAAAAGTCAGTGAGATGAAACTGGAAAAAATGTGAAGTTACAGCCAGTAAAAGTACAAATGAAAAACTATATGCCAGTACAGTATATATAATATCCTCAAAGAAGTTGTCTGTTATTACAGAAAGATCAGCATGTGCAGAATAGTTTTCTGCACATTTATGTCAATTCTTTGTATTTTTTTTTTTTCTCTTCTGCTGCTCACAAGAAATGAAACTCAGTAACTACAACTTTTGCTGTGGAAGAGTTTTTAGGTAGTTATTCCTTGAAAAGGGAAAATAGTACTGACAAGGAATGAATCTTAATGATTGTGGTTCATGGCGGGACTGACTTCTCTAACACTTCAAAGCTCCACAAAACTTTTAATGGGACTTTGCATTTTTCTCCTTCTCAAAGTATTCTTTATAGTGAAATGAAGATAAGATGATTATTCCTCACTGAGACTCTGAAGCCAAAGTGACCTTTGATCTATTTTTGTCTTTCAACAGATCTTATCTGTTTATTTGATAAAGAATAAAGGTGACTGACATAAAATCGGAAACAGAGATTTCCCAGTATGGAAAAATTAAACATCCTTTAGTTTATTCTATCATTTATTTGTTCATTACTGCAAAGTAATCCACTGCATAGAAAGAATAAGTTATGACATTTGGAATTGTTTAAATTTTTATTCTCCATATAATCAAATGTTTTGTGCAGCATACTATTACTTTAAACGCAACCATGCCAGGTACTAGTGAAATATTTTCATTAATACATAGGAATATAAAAATGGCCAGATCATCGAGCCTAATAAACAGCAAAACTTTCCAAATCATAATGCTGATTACAGATAGGCTTAATTCATTTAAATGCCATATGTAATTCAACTCAACTAGTGTTAGTTATTTAAAAGTCTAAGCAAATCTTTACGATCATAGCCTGGAGAATGTGCCCAAGTGGAAAGACTTTCTTTTTAACTGCTATTCTCCCTCATTAACTACACTGGGAACAGTAAAACCTGCTCAGATTAAATGAATTGGTTGGTAGGTCGAAATGCTACATGATCTTAAGAAAAATGAACATGTCAAATAGCTACCAGAAATCAGCTTAGACAGAAGATTTGGATATATTATTTCAATACAGTGAGATAGTACCCCAGAAGGAGTTAGTTGTGTGATCTTTCAATCTTGGTTTAGCTGAGGATTACAAAAGTTGGGAATTTAAGCAAGAATGGTCACACTGAACTCAGCTATGTACTTGTGAAAGTGGTTGCAGAATAGTGGGATGACAGGATGAATGGCAACAAGAGTGTGACAGAGGGAATGAGTTGGGTTGTCTTAGGGTCTCATTTAAGCCTAATTTACAGCAGAGTGACTTGAAGTAGGACTGAAAAAAGTCAAAGACTTTTTTTCACTTCACATTTGCTTTACAATCAGACAGCACATATAACTTTGTCAAAGAGGTTTTTGATGACTTCAAGCCTTCCCATCCTTTTCCTGTCGACTAACTGGTAAAGGGGATAAGCTTCTCAGAATCTAAAAATGGAAAAAAATTTATCTCTTCATCTCCCCCTGCCCAGATAGGCCACAGTAAACAACTTCTTTTTGATATTAGACTATTTAGTTTCAAAAATCAACTATGCAACAAGCCACCCAAACAACAAACCTGCTTGCTCAAAACAAAGCTTTGAACAAGTAAATACAGAGCTATTGCTAAATGTTATTCCCCAAACTGATATTGGGTAATGCACTGCTCTTAGATACTCTTCCTGTTTATGTAAGGCAAATTGAAGTAAATGCTAAAATGAAATACATGTACTTTTACCAGTAGAGGAAAAACTGTAGCCAGTCAGTTTTCCTTTACCCAAAAAAGAAAATGAGGGAAATGGGCACTAAATAGAACTTTGCACAATGGTAGCTACAGGGAACACAGATTGATTGCCCTCTCAGTAATTAAAATCACCTAATAAGTTTTCAGTCACCACCAATGCAATTATTCAGACATCACTAAGTGCACATTAAAGGCTTGATAAAGTTTTTAGGTGACGATTGAATACTGTGCTAAGGATCTTACCCCCTAAAATGGATCCAATTAAAGATCACTGAGCAGTTATTTTCTCTTCACCAGCTGAATAAAGTAATAAATGAAAATTCATTTAGTTCTAACCAATTTTTTATTTTGGTTTGTTTTGTCTTTGCTGAATCAGAAAACAAATGAAAAATAGTCATGTGTTTACTGAAGCATTAAATTGAGCATGAACAGAATATTTGATTTTCAGATACTTTAGGACAAGTAATAAAATGAAGAGGTAGAATTAATGATAATTTAGTCATTGATTTCTTTTATTCAAAGGCTTATGTTCATTTCTGTGTTATACTTGAGCAGATTTGAACCAATATATCTCAGGAAGTTTCCCTAAATATATGTCATACTGGTATAAATAGCATCATCCTACACTGGGGTGTCCTTCCTCTGTATTGTTGGTCATATGCTGTTTCATGTTAATACTGAAAGACTCTCTGGAGCAGGGACTGGAATGAAACTGTCCAACATCCTCTGAGAGTGCCCAGCAGATCAAACTAGATAGTGAAATAATTCACTCCTTCACATGATAGTTCAATGAATTTTAAATACTCTACACTGAGCACAGCAGCTCTGAGAGACTGATAGTACTTTACTGGTGTGTGGCAGTTGTGAGTTCAGATCCCTTCAGGCAGAAAGGCTTGATCCCTGGTGTCTCAAATAGTGAATAAGTGTCTGAGCCAGTGGATAAAAAGGTAATAACACCATTCCCTCAAATAGATTTGTTAGGCTACAAATATCTGGAGAGACTGGACCAAGTTCATGAACAATTTCTTTTGAAAGAAGACATTTTTTATATGCAAAATTAGTTACATTAAAAGCAAACAAGAAACAGTTGCATACAGGATGTCCAATTTTTTGTGTTTAGTTTCAGGGGTATATCTCGCTAAATGATTCACATCATTCCATATGAGTATTCCTTTCCTCATCATTAAAGATCTCTTCTCAAGTGATATGCAGCATCTGTACACTGTATCAGCAATTATTTTCTGTATGAATCCAAACCAGCTATGAAAATATTGAACAGTGCAGAACCAACTACTGTCCTGTTCAGAACTCCTGGACAGATACGTCTTGGATAAAAAGCCCTGTGAAATTTTCACTTCAGCATCCTGTAGATTCCTGTGCCTGAATACTGAGTAAAATCTTCTGGTGGCCTTAAAATTGCCTTCCAAGCAGATGGATTCCCATAAGACTAGTTTTTCTCATTGGGACTTGATCAACAGGGTTTTTGAGACATCTAAACATAGAGGAAAAAGATAGAATAGACTCAACTATGTTAGGAAAGTGGTTACTGCATTTCACCTCTGAACCACATGGATGATGCAGTAGGGAAGAAGTCCTGCTGCTGTTAGCTATGCCATGGCAGTTTTTCTCTTCTGTCTCCATTATGGTCACTTTTGCTTCACTCATCATAAAATTATGTGGAGGATGGGGGAAATGAACACCTAAAACTCCACACACTTGTTATTCTAATGAGTTAGTTCTGCTGTCGTCAATCTGCCAAAGTGCGGAAGTGAGGCAGTAGAGACCATATAAATTCTTTGTTCTGGTACACATGCAGTGCCCCTCTAACATTACTCAGATTTCATGTAAGGGGACTTTTCTGATGCTGGGCAGAAGAAGGCTCATCCAAAGTCTCATGTGTCTGCTTGGTGTCCCTGAAAATCAAAAAGTCCTACACAAGAGACATCGTTGTTCTTAAGTCGAAGACACAATGAGATTTCTCTATTTTCTTTTTTCTTTTTTTTTTTTCTATTTGCCTTGGGGCATGGAGTTTAAAATCCCAGAGACTCACAAGATCTGTGAGAACTTATCCAAACTGACAGGAGATATGGCGTTGCCCTCTGGGACTTTCTAGCTTTGTCACAAATGTTACAATGTAAACAGGGGGTAAATGAGAGAGTTTTTCAATTTTAAATTAAAGTATGGTAGGCCCGGTGGGAACTCTCACTGTATTCTGTGGTGTGATAAAAAGCAAGTTATCTGGTTACTTTGGGAGTTTTACTACTTGATGATGAAGAAGAAAAGCCAGGTTCCAAGACAGAAATTATTCTGAAAGAGGGAAAAGCTCATTTCCACTGATTTTCTGAATCACATTCACTAAATGACAATGACGACATGAGTGAGGTATGTGTTGGGGATCTGTCCAAAGTACAGTGGTACATGTTCTATATGTTTTTGCTGAGGTTATCATGAGAACTTTTTATTTTTTATAATTTTTATGAGCTGTAATTACTAACAATCAAACTAAAAAAACACCATTCATGGCAGAGTTTCTTCCATGGGCAGGTTAATTTTTGCAAAACATTTCCTCAAACTGTAGAAGATGACAGTTTTCATTGTTTAAGGAACAGGTGTTAATATAAGAAATGGAAAAGGAAAATATGTTTATGCTGGTTTTAACCACCATTTGACATGTACACCCTAACTGATTGCGTCCTGTGGGATATATGTCCCTCCTTCACACTGTTCAGCCTCAGAACTGGCAGGTAAGAGATTTTGGATGTTACTGCCTCTATTTTATATCTGGACTGCATCCTGTTTCTCTTATTCTGTGCAGCTACTTAATCCACAGGACAGCAGAAAGGAATGCTACCACCCTCCTCTTGAGGTCTCCGTGCTGACGGTCTGCAGATGTCGTCCATCTGTCTGTCCCACCAGCACAGCAGACGGGGAGGCTGCAGCCCAAAGTGTCCTGATGTGGGCAGGACTGCTGCCCTCAGCAGGGAACTGCTTGCAGAAATAAAATGTATGGTGGGCTCCACTCTCCAGAATTGGTCCCAAAAAGAATTTACTTTAGACAAAAGATTTGGTGCAAAGATATACTAAATGGTTCAGATCAGTGTCTCAAATGAAAACAAGAGGAGATAAGGGACTCTACATGAATCATACACCAGTGCAGATCAGTGCAGTAGAAGGTCTAAGTTTGCATGCAACAAAACCAAGAAAAGCAGTTGTTCTGTTCTGGAGTCATATATTACAAAATACAGCCAGTCCATGGTGCTAATACTCACTGCTGGTTTTTAAAGACAGGAACAGGTAGAGTAACATAATATTTTCAAACACAAACACAGAAATTTCTAATGTATCACCTGAGAAGTCTGTTGCCCAGTACATAACTTATTAACTGTATTCCCTGGCAATAGCAATGTTTCCGTTTGGATAATTTGAAAAAAAAAAAAAAAGAAAGAAAAAGAAATCACAAACAGTCAGATACAAATTTGTACTAATTATTGTGTTTCATGTGAAGGTAAATTCTGTCTGTTCTGAACAATGAAGTCCTATTTTCTGTTGAATTATAGTATTTTACAAATGTCATAAATGTGAATATCCTGAAAGCAGAGAAGTTTAAAGTACTTTTGTGTATAGAAGTGATAAACAATTGTGGCAAACCTGCCAAGGTCCAGCACTTCAAGGTACTTAGATAACATTGAGCAAAGCCAAAGCAATAAAGCCAAATGCTCTGTACTGATACTTCAAACTTTATATGCATTTATGACAATACATAGAGAGCAGTATCTCATCCGTAATAATGAATTTATACAAAGCAAGTGTTTGGAGAGCCTACACTAAATGCAAATGATGCTTTAAAAACAACCATAAAAATAAAAATGTAACCAAATCCTATCTGTGCACTGATTCAGAAAAGATGACAGCTTTTATAGAATTGCTAAATTAATAAGCCATTCCAATTTTTTCATTGTTGTTTTATTCTCATTTGCTGTCCCTCTCACCTTTGCTATCAGCAGGGCAGTCAGACCAGGAAGGAAAACTGTTCTTCACAAGATATAGAGCTGGGCTGTGAAAGCATCATGTAAATCTGCATACTTGTTTCTTTCAAAGAATCAAAAAGTAGTTAGGGTTGGAAGGGACTTCTGGAGATCATCTAGTCCTGATGAGGGTTCCTACATTGAGAGAGCTAGTAATTTTCCCTTGTTTGAAAAAAAGTGGGATTTTTTTCCTCTCTGACTACCTTTACAAAGGATAAAATAAATTGTATTTTATTAGGGGTTTGGTATTGGTTTTTTGTTTGTTTGTTTTTAAATAAACTTACTGTTCATACAACTCAACTTTGGGGAAAGTCTCTGAAGCCATGCATTGGTAATAATAACAGGGCACAGCACAACATTGTCCTCTTCCACACAAAGCTGTACAAGTCTCAACTTGGTAGAAGCCAGGAGAGTGAAAGCAATATTTCTTGAGCCAAATAGCTGAAAACATGCAGCTGAGTACAGCTTCCCAAGCGCAGGCAGGCTGTGTTCTTTGGCAGCCCACTGGTGCAGTTGTGTCAGCTTCAACATACCACTATTTGAGCAGACAGGTAAAACTTGGATGGCACACTTGCTTAGGATTGATCAACCCTATTGGTAAAGCACAAGTTTGTTTTGCATGAGGAAATGATAGGGTTGATGGATTAACTGAAGGCAGGCTTCAGGCAGCGTATCCTCTAAAGGACTACAGATCAGCCTACAGGTGTTTCCAAACACTTTACTTGGTGAGATCCATTTTGAAAGGTCCCACAGGGATTGCTATGGAAGCTAAATAATATGAGAAAGTCCAGTTACAGCACAGGTGGAACCCCTCATTGTCAGTGCTATTACAGCGTCATTGCTAATCACCTATTTTATGGACTATGGGACAAACAGGATACATGGACTATACCCACTCTACCTGCTGCTCATCACACAGTCTTCAGCAAACTGGAACTCAATTTTTCTCATGTTATCTATCAAATGGCAGTAGATGGATTTGCCATCTTGCCTGCTAGGTGTTATGAAGACTAACAGGTGACTGTGAAGTGCTTTAACATACGAGACTGTCAGGAGTTATTACTGTTGCCCACTTTGAATGTCTTATGTACAGTATACTGATTCTAGGTAACGGGGACATTTTTATTTTTATTCATGTTATTTTTTTCCTTCCAGATGTTCTGAAGCTTTGATCATGAAGCAATACAGAAAACCTTATATGTTACTGGATGATCAATAAACTTGAAGGTATTCCTTTGTTCAGTAGTCAAAGGTATGCAAGGGATTTTCATACTGTAGCTAAAACTGCCTTTATTTATTTCCTAAGGAGTTCAGAGATTTTTTTCAAACTCTTATTAAAATTTTACATGAAGAACCAAACATTTGATTGCCTTTTCTCCATTGTAATTCAAGTATAAAATGAAACTGATAATTCCTATGAAGAAATACTGAGAAGTGACTGCTCTTAGGACTGTTAATTACCTGTGGTCATCTTCTCTAAGAAGATAATAAAGAAAACAAAAAAGCATTAACCATGAGACTCATGTGACACAGAGGAGTGTCTTTCAGTGAGAGATGACCAGTCTAAGAACAGCTTTTAACAGGGTTAATTTAGTAAAGCACAATGGACAAAAAAGCAAAAAAAATTAGCCTAGAAGGTTTTCACTTTCACATTTGATTAACCCCTAAGGTATTGCATCTTTATAGTAATGGAAGTGATCAGAAAAAAAGAAAAAAAAAGACTTTGAGTCTTTTTCTGTTATATGAATAATGATCTTTAGCATGGTGGGCAGCTGCTTATCGTAACCTTTTACAAGGGCAAGTGTCTGATTGTGCACCTGGGATGGGGCAACCCTTCTTGTGTGTATAGACTGGGGGTCCTGGTCAACAGCAAGTTGAATATGAGTCAGCAGTGCCCTGGCAACCAGGAGGGCCAACTGTGCCCTGGGGGGCATCAGGCAAAGCATCGCCAGCCAGTCGAGGGAAGGGATTGTCCTGCTCTGCTCTGCACTGGCACGGCCTCACCTTGGATATTGTGTGCGGTTTTGGGCACTGCAATAAAAGAAAGATATGAACTGTTGGAGAGTTTCCAAAGGAGGGCAATGAATATGGTGCAGGGACTGGAGGGGAAGCTGTACAAGGAGCGGCTGAAGTCATTTTGTTTGTTCAGCCTGAAGAAGAGACTGAGTGGAGACATTGCAGTCTACAACTTCCTCATGAGGGGAAGACGAGGGTCAAGTACCAATCTCTTCACTCTTGTGACCAGTGACAGGACTTGAGGAAACAGCATGAAGCTGAGTCATGGGAGGTTTAGGTTGGATATTAGAAAAAGGTTTTTCACCCAGAGGGTGGTTGAACACTGGAACAAGCTCCTCAGGGAGGTGATCACAGCACCAAGCCTGTCTGACTTCACGGATTTGGACAATACTTTCAGGTACATGGTGGGTTTCTTGGGGATAGTCCTGTGCAGGGCCAGGAGTTGAACTCGATGATCCTGATGGCTCCCTTTCAGCTCAGCATATTCTATGATTCTATGAACTTTTAGTGCCTAGAACAGAAGAGATATTAAAGCAGATCCTGGAATTGCATAGATGATTGTGGTAGGTTGAGTTCTCTGTTTGACAAGGAACATCCTTGGAAAAGTCCTTGCCATTGAATCCTCTCTTTTTCACCATCACAACCTCTGGCTTATATAATATTTAATTTACTCACTGGCTTTGTAAAAGTGCTGTCTTGAAAACTTAGATCAAAGTCAATATCTAATTAAAAAATTCAGAAGTGTTGCCCTTTTATTCTGTGTCTCCACAATCCTTTGGATCCTCTGTCTTCACAATGTAGTAAAAATAGAAATTCAGGAGTCAACATTAACAACAGAACGTCGTTGTTCTCTTTCATTTTTTACATTAATTTCTTCATGAAGGATTTTGTGCTTTTTCTGCTGCAAAAACAGCAGGATTGGTCCCCAAAGATGTCATCTACTTTTTCGTCCTTTGTTATTCAGTTTTGTGATCCAAGTACAACTCTGAAGATGGAACTACTGAAGAAAACAAATATTAGGATTTAGATAAATTTATTCTCTATCCAGTACACATAAGTCTAAACTGCTGAGAATAACTAAATTGCAAACAATCTATGTCCTTGGTAATGGACATAAAATGCTATTTATCAGTCTCTGTGGTGCCAAAATGAGGTATAATGCCAAAAAAGCTGTAAATATTGCCATTTGTAGTGCCATTAAAATGGAAATTAAGGAATCAATCATGGCTTGTTTTACAATTCATAATTTAGGTGAAGCTTGTGCCACTGTTTGATGCTGCAGATTCAGGTTTGACAGTCCAAAGAGGGTAACACACCATTTTTTATCAAATATTTTTAGGCCATGATGCTTTATGTGGAATTTACAAGGCATATTTTCAAGTGCAATGAAATGCAGATGCACCCAAGATAGTAACTAATCACTTATTTAGGCATTAAATAGCAGTCCTGGCCATTTGGGATAATTTCTTCTATATTTTTATCTTCATAATATCTCAGGTCTTTGTAGTAATTGACTAAGCAACTTGACAACCGTCTGTTTCATGTGGTAAATTCTCTTCTTCATCCTCTCATGCATACAGTACAAGCACTGATTTTTGATAACAGAGTTATTTTTTTTTGAGTATAGTTCCAACTGCCAGCCAAAACCCAGCTAAGGAATGTGCCTTTCCTTTGGAGGACAGGAATATGGAAATGTTCTGCTGATAAAGAATGTGAGAATGAAGTAAGTGGCAAAGTACAGAACTTTATAGCTTCACCTGATATTAGATGTGGTACCTAATAGACTTGGTAATGGATAATGTTTCTCATTAAAGCAAAAACACTTTGCAAAATACCTGAGAAAAGAGAGGGATGAAAATTTAACTATATTTTTTTCCAAATCATCATTTTCGTTGTCACTATGGTCTTTTAATTTACTTTCATTTTTTTTTCAGTAGTGCTGATATTTTGTAAAAATAACCATCAACCCAAGACACTTTTGCTTCCTCAGACTGTCATGTAGATATAATTTAGCACCTGTTGCATAATTCCATGTTATCTCCTACAGTAAGATGGGGAAGATGTTGAAACAGTTTAAGAGAAGACAAGTTGCATTTTTTGCTCCACTAGAAACCTTCTAATTTCCATAAATGTGTTTGTGGGAACACTCTGGACATAACTCTCACTTCTGGCTTGCACTTATCTCCTTGCTGATTTTTTTTTTTTTTAATGCTTATCATTTGCTTAACTCGTGTATTTATAGAAAGCAATAAGTTGCCCTCTCAGGCTTCAATTTGCCATGCTTACTTAGATTCTTCTCACAAAATATAGAAATTTAACCCTATATTCTTTTTCCTTGTCTCCTGTTGTTTGACCTCATATATTCTTTGCAAGGCCAGGTTGGATGGGGCATTGAGAAACCTGGTCTAATGGGAGCTGTCTCTGCCCATGGCAGGGGGATTGGAACTAGGTAGTTTTTCAGGTCCCTTTCAACCCAAGTTGCTCTGTGATTTTATGGTTGTTTACTGTAGAGGGTGAGACAAATTCTATGCATTGTTGTCAAGTGTTTAGAAATGCCTTGTACAATGAGACAAATATCAGTAGTTTTACTGTTCTAAAACATCATACAGTTACTTTTACATTACTCTGATCACACCACAGGGGTTACTGAGTTAATTTTGAGTTAAAAACCACATCATCCTTCTCTGCTGTTTCTACATGAAGAGTTCCTAACTTAATGTTGCTTTTCCTATGAGTTCAGAACTGATATTGCTAGTTAATTTTACACTATTTCATTAGTTTTCTACTTCTTTAATCATGTCTTTCTATGATACATTAACTTTCCCTGTGTTGATGCTACTTTCAGTGTTGTGCCAGGGATGAATTTCATGAGTGTGGATTGCAGTCCTTTATAGTCACTAGTGTAAACAGTGGCTCCTGATGAACTTCACTGGTTACATCTTTTCTCCCAAATATCACTCCCTTCATCCCTACCATTTTCATTTATCTTTTATGTCATTCTCTTCCCTGGCATGACAGGACCCTGAGTCAGCTACAGCTTTAAGTCAGATAGGCAAGAACTTCTTGTTGCAAACTGCCACAAAATTTTGAACTAAAAAAAATCAACTTTAATTAGAATAACAATAATTAATTTCCAAAACAGAAAAAATACAGTGTACATAGGAAGGAGAGAGAAGTAATAAAGTGCCAACTGATGTTTTCCTGGTGCCCGCTTGGCCCTTGTGGAAAGCCCATGCCTTCTGTATTTACCCTCACGTAGCTCAATGACTTCCAAGATGTAACAAATTTCCCGGTCATCTCTGGTTGACTGGAAACTCTTTCTGTCCCCTCTGAGACATGCCTGTCCTCTCCTGTCCTTACAGGAACATCTGAGTTTCTTTGCTTGAGCTCCAGCTGTTGTCTCTTTCCTTCCTTGGCCTATCACTCACAGCAGTCCCTCAAAGCTGCTGACTTCAGGCATATTTGTTTGCCTCCAAGAGAAGGAAGGGACAAACCTCTGCTCTTCCCAGGTGTTGCGCCTCACCTACTCACTATTTTAAAAGACTGTAGCATAAATGAAGAAAAACAATTAAAACAAATACATACGGTTTAGAATTTTTTCCTTAAGGTTCCTTTATTAATCTCTAAATTTGCCAGCTTAACTAATATTTGCATATTTACAGGAGAACATTAAATATTTACTAAAATACAGATAAATGAGGTATACTTTATTTAGTTTGGCCAAAGACCATCAAAGAAGACTTCCAGGTCAGTCTGTCAGGAAGGCTCTTTAGCAAACTATGTTACATTTCATCTCAGCTACCTCTAAGTTTTCATTTATCCCTTCCTTCCAAGTCTGTTTTCCAGCTTGTTATGGTAGAGTTTAGACTGAAATTGCTCACATCACTCTCCTAAATATAGATACCTCATTTGCTATCTTCAATTATCCAGAAGAACTTGCTAAAATACTTGCTGTGGGATTTACAAACTCAGTACCAATTCTGGGAAAATTATCTCACTACCTGCCCTATGTTCTGTAAGCTTTTTGTCCTCTGCCGTTGTGACAATTTCTAGTTTTACATATACATTCTCATTATCTAGTTTCACTTTTCATTAGTTTTCTATGTCATCAGTCTTGGAAGCTAACTAGAATATATTTAACTTTGGACTACACCAACATTGTATCCCACGTTACCTCTTTAGTATTCTTGTGTCCTTGTTCTAGAATAATCTATTTATGTAGCTGGACAAATTTTCTCTCTGCTCTCTTTCAGGAAGCTGAATTCAGCTTGGTGTTTTTTGTTTTTGGTTTTTTTTTTTTTTGGTCATTACCGTAGTAAACTTTGACATCCAACATATAGATATCCGTTTTCTTTTTCTATTCTCTTCTTATTCTTAGTATCCTTCCTGTTCTCAGACTTCTTTCCCCTAAATATTCCAGTGAATCAGATAGCTCTTTGTCCAAGGTTTTCATTCATTGAGGAATACAAACTCTGGATCATGTTACTTCCTTTGATATGAAGAAAGTCCATTTTCAAGGTTTTCTGTGTGCTTTCATCTGTCAGTTTTACTATGAAGTTTCTTTAATTTTTAACACTTTGTTCAAAACAATCTTAGCTGTAGACTTACATTTTTATTTTTTTGAGTTTTCTTGAATGGAAATGATCTAACTTCACAATCCAAGATTGTTTTCTACAACAAGTTTCTGAATTGTCTCATTTCTTGATAAAATCAAGTCTAGACAGCATCCTTTTTCTTATTCCAGTGACTATGTAATGAAGAAATCTTACAACTATCATACCCAAGAAAATGTTTTCCAAGCTGTTTCCACTAACACCCGCTGTGGACATTTCTGGGTAATAATTCTCTCTCTAATAACATTAAAGATTTCCTATCCATATCCAAAACACACGAAGAGATTCTCTGCCAGCCTGCTGGCATCAGTCCAGGGGAAGCTGTTTTACCATCTTTGTTTTATGTCCTTGTAAAAAATATGCTGTAGCAGATAAAATGTGAAATAATTTTATTCCTACTTAAGAAATTTTGCTTGAGTGGAATTTATCATTTGTTTTTGGGACACTATATGGATCTTTGACTAACTCTAGACTCTGCATCCCCAGGCAAAATTATTAATTTTACATACATCTTAGGTATTTCATGTCTGAAATAGGCTGCTACAGTAGGAGCAGAGAATGCATCCTGCATCTCAAGAATAATGATGGCAGATACCTGTTTTCTTTCACAGTACTGGAGCAACATGCCAGCTTGAGGCTCAATGCAGTGATGATGAATAACAGTATTGAGGGATACCAAATAACACTGGGTCAGGCAAATCTTAAAATTTTAGTAGGTGTTTGTGTAAAGGATAGAGGCAGAAATTTCCTTTGCATTTTAATAAACCAAGAACAATTCTGTATCTGACTCTTTAATGAGTGGGAAGACCAGAACACATTTGGGAGTGAGGGAGAGACAAAACAAATATAAATAACATTGAACTTTATATTGCTGATTGCACAGTATTAAGCCCTAACAGCATGTGATGCATTATTTGTTTCTAATCTAATTAAAGATGAATCAAAACAAAAAAAAATTTTCTTAGTCATCCAAAACCACTCATTTTACACCCAATTAATCTCATTTGGAGTGGAGTTTTGCCATTATTTTTTCTTATGATGTAATTACACCAGAAGTTTAAGTTGATCTAAGTTCACAACACTAACACAGAGCTGATCCCTGCCCATACCTGCTAAAACCCAACCACACACTGTCATCTCTTACCTTATGGCCTCATGAGTGCCCATACATTCTGGGAGGACCTTATCCAACTGAAATATCATTCAGTAAGTTATGATTAATTCTCAAGTCCCAGAGTGAGTACCCACTTGCACACTAGAGCCCCCAACTCCCAGCTGGCACCTTGGAAAAGGTGTGGATTACCTTAATTTGGTTTTGCAAATGATTCTTCAGAAAATAATTGCACCTCTGCTATAGTCCTATGTCTAGCCATTAGGTCCAATCTAATATGCTATAAACGTGTACAATGTATGGTGAAGGTTACATTTGCCTAACTGTGATTATGTTGCTTTAAAGGGAGATTCTCCACCACTCAATTTGTGAGCACACAGATAGTTTAAATACTATAACATCTGAGATGCATGAGGATATTTCTAGGTGTTGATTAAAAAAAAAGAATCAAACTAAAAACCAACCCCACAACTGAAACATTTAGAAAAGACACTCTGGGTTGCTTTTATCTTCATACTATCTCAGGCCATCTAAATTCATAAACCAAAATAATCTGAGGTGTATAACCATCACTTCCTGCTAAAATATGTTTTGCAGGATGTATATCCTCTGCACTAAGAACAAAATCAAGTAAAAAGATATGGACAGGACTAGATAAGGCTTTTTTCAACTTTTGTTGCCAAAGGAGATTGCAGGCAGAAATTTGTTTTCTGGTCTTTTAGAGAGCATTGCAAATTTAGGATATGTTTCTGGAACTGCTACTGACTCCTACAAGAGGTTGATCTTTTCCTTGAACTCTTCAGGTTTTTTCCATATTAGTTTTTTTTCTCTGTCTGTTAGATTCTGGGAAGAAGAATGTCTCCAGAGGCAGGGACAGTTTTCTTTCTTGACTGTTTCTGTTTGAAAAAGTTTTCCTGCAGCAAAGAAAAGAAGAGATTTAGGAGTCAGACATTGCAATATAAAGGATAGAATAAGTCTAGATCTTACATGATCTATCTTTTTTTTTTTTTTGGTACTGAAATATTTCAAACCTGGGAAAGTTTGTTGCTTGCCATAGTTCTGCTACCTTGCAACATTATAAACACTGGGCGGGTTTGCTCTCTGTTTAAATACTGGGTGAAGGGAAAGCTCTTGCCACTTCTAAAGAAGGTCACACCCACTGTTCATAACAATTGAGGGCACCTATATGCAAGGAAGGACTTTCCTGCAATGCATATATATGCAAAGTTCTTGTATGAACAGCATTTGTGCTTGAATGACTTCCTGCCTATCCCTTATTTTAAATGACCTTGTGAAGCGTTTTCACTTGCTAAGAAGCTTTGCAAACTCTGTCAAGGAGCACAGTCAGCACTGACACAGCATGGAGAGCTGTGCTGCAACTGTGTGTGTAGATGTTACCTGAGATTTGTGCAGTGAAGGTGTGTGGCCACTACAACAGTGCCCACGGCTCCTCAGTAACTGTTGTTTTGTAAACAGCCACCAAATGAGCTTTCTCTTCCTGCTCTCTGCATTTCTTTAGGTGAATGCAGCTGGCACAGACAGTTTCTTTTTGACTGTGCTTTTGAATGGGGGTATCATAGATATTTGATTTAGGGCAGCATACCTGTGAGTAAATGTTATTTTCATGAATGCCTCGGGACAGTATAGTACACAAATTGAGTGTACATGCCCTATTTTGGGTGGGATGGCCTCAGTGCTGTAAGAACTGGGACAGATCTGAGCAAGACATTCTAGTTTTGAGCAGTTTTCAGTTCACTTTGGATGTGAGCGGTTTGCTATTTGAAATTTCACTCTCGTTAATATATTGTGAGATTTTTTTACACATGCATAAAAACCTCCTTGTTGTTCTGGAATTACTGGTGCTTGAAATACAGGGAAGGATGTGCCTTCCTGTTACTGCAAAAGAACTGACAGACTTTCTTATAGGAATCTGAGGCATTTCAGAGTTAATTACTGTCAAGAATGTACACAGATCAGTAAAGTCTTTTTGTTATAACCATCTTTTTTTTTTTTCACCTGCATGAGGAAGCCAGAAGTCTGCATTTTCTTATTGGTATCCCGGCTGATGCAGTCACCACTATAATATAACACCTGAGAGTCTGTGAGGATGTTCACGCCTTGAGCATTTGTCATTTTGAGAATAGTTTCTGTTTGGTGGGGCTGGACGTTCCCTCTGTCTGACCCTACAAGCAACAAGGGGATGTGGAAAGAAATGAACTAAAGATTTACTGTTGCTCTAGCAAGCCAAAACTCCAGTGGAAAATAATGCAGAAGGGGTAGCTGGAGCTGTCTGATAACTCATACAGATTCATGGGGAGACTGAAGCCAATGAATTTAATCTCTTGGTTCATGGGTGGTGAGGATCAGGGCCAGGGCAGCACGCAATGGCATGCAGTGTGGCAAGAGGAAGAAGAGAAGGAATATTAATATAGAAGCTATTTTTATCTGAAAATAAGCTGGTTTTGTTTTGGGTTGGTTGGTTTGTTTGTTTTTGTTTTTTGTGGGGTTTTAGAGGTTTTTTGTGGGGTTTTTGGGGTTTGTTTTTTTTTTTTCTCTTTTGTTTTGTTTTGTTTTCTTTTTTTAACCTAGGGTTTACACCTTGTGAGTGCTCAGACAGGCTGAGAGGATGCAAATGCACAAATTCAATTTGGATGGGTTGAAATAATTTCATAAGTCATATTGCCATGTTGCTCTCTGCTCTGTGTACCTCTGTATTTGCCTGTGTTTTGGAAGCACTGTCTTCAGTTACGTGCACACACACACACTCACACACATGCAAACACTGCAGAGAGAAAAGCTGATTAATTGGAAAAAGGGAAGAAAACAAATAGCTGCCAGTCTTAAATTTGCTAGTCACTGCATTCCTCTTTCTTTCCTGGATGAAGGTCAGGTGAAAGTTATTCTCTAGGCGCAAAGGAAGGTGCAAAACTCCAGGTTGCCAAGATTCAAATGTTTGGTGTCATCCTGAGTATGTATAGATGCTCAGAGGAGGCAAGCCCCCAGGTCTCCTCTGTTAAATTTCAAGAACTCAGCTCAATTCCATCTCCTCCGTTGCAACCAGAATCACAAAGTAGCCAACCCCAGGGGCAAGATTTATGTCAAAGACTCTCAAGGGGACCTAAAGTGGATTAACAACTTAGAAAGATACAGAGGTGAGTTGTGTGAACAAAACCTGACTGGCTTATTGACCCCTCTTGCAGTGATACCACTGGGTTGACAAGGAGTAATCCCATAATTTTTGCACCTAGGAAAGAGGAATGCTGTAAAGCATTTAAGCAGATAGTCCAAAAAAGGGTGTAGGTATTGTGGTCCTGAACTTAGAGTTGAAGGAGATATTTTGATGTTTGAGAGGATGATTCACATATACTTCCCTGAGCAAGCAATAAGTAAAAGGGTATGTTCGTGAAGAAGGTGGCTACCAACCATGAAATTCTCAACACCTCCCCTTGCTAAGGTCTGCTAGGAATAATTACTATCTAATACCAAGGACACTCTAGAGGTGACATCAGAACGAGGAAGACACTGAAATTTGCTTTCCCTGTTCCTTTCTTGTACCATAAAATCATTATGTCCAAAGATGTGTCTGCACCTCTGGCCTGACTGTGAAGAAGACAGTAGCCATGATTCCACTCTGTGCTGAGACTAAGATTGCCTGCAGGTCTTTCAAAAACTGGAGTGGAATAAGCCATGGAGGGAAGTTAGGTGGAAGGACTTGGATTTTGCCTTCTCACCCTGAAGCAGGTGCTTGGCTGCCCAGCTGTGCCCACGCTGATATACTTGTAATTCTGTAGAGGTGAACACTGCTAAAAAACAAAGTGTATCTCAGTCACCGTAGGCTTCCTTCAGAAGTACAGGAAAGAGGCCTTTGCAGGCAGCAACTTACCCAAACTATTTTTTACATCTCCTTTAGACACGAAATTCCCATGTGAGGCACTTGGTTTTTTCCTGAATAGAGTTCGTTGACTATCATTCCAGATGGTGTTCTTGGGAACTAGAGACCTGGAAAAAAGCACGATCGATTTTTGTCTGCTGCATTTCTATGACAAATAACTCTAGGGATGAAAGAGAACATTTTGCCAGAAATTCATCCTTGTAATCTAAATATTTGGGGCTTTAAAATAAAGGATATATTTCAAAGAAAATGTATTTTCAATTTTTAAGAAGATTTTTCTTCTAAATTAAACTATTCTTAACTAAAATTCAATAAGGTGCTGATGAAAACATAAAGGTGATTTTCTATATGTTCTTCACCCAGGAAATGAATCTACTTTCCAAACTTCCCATCATGGGATAGATTTTATTCTTATCTACATCCACACAGATCTGTTGGTTCATTACTACAAGCATAGCTGCAGATATAGTTTAGCCCTCAGATTTAGAGTTAAGTCAGAGTCAGTTGCAAAGCCAGGGTCAAAATCTCCCTTCAATTACCTTCACACAAGTCTTCCCCTTCACAGAATAAATGATTTTTATTGCTTTGTGGGTTTTGCCAAGCTCAAAGCATTATTGTGCTGTGGGTTTTATGCTTTGAAATAGGTTACAGGATAAGAAATCATACATATTCATTTTTTTTAGCAACATCTTCTGAACAGCTTTCTCACCACTCCTGTCTGGGGTCTGCCCATAATCGTGTGCTGTCAGGCTCCCTGCCCTTTGCCCTTCTCGCTCAATCATGGCAGGAAATAAGGTAAAATAATGAAGTAGGGAATTTTAAATATTGATTTCTGTGCATGGGCCAGAGATTGTGGTATTGCTCTCAAGGGAAAAAAAAAATCTCTAAAAGAGGCATTTTCAGCTGATGAAATGGTACAGATCCACTATGGAAAAGAGTTGCTTGCCATGGGTTCCTAGACCAAGGAATATGCTGAAATGCACACTGATGGGAAAAACACAGAATATACAATTGCTCTATATTAAAAGACTTTTCTCAGGAAGAATTTAAAGATTTCCTGATAGAATGCAACAATTAACCTCTAACCATGCTTTGTATTCAAATATAGATGGAATAGTCTGAAGGACAAGGGAATGGTATTTGAATATACAGAGAAATCTCCCATTGATCTTCTAACCTTTTGGGGATATTTTTCATACATAAGCTCAGAGAAAGTTGCTTTTGAAAGGGAATTGAAAACTCTTGGCTATAATGAAAGGCTTTTTAAACTGCTTTGCTGAAGTCCCCCTTCTGGTTGGTTGAGGGTTAACTGTCCATCAGTCATGCTCAAAAGGAGGACTGCAAGGCACATATCCCATTTACAACACATCCCTGTGAAGTGCTGCATAGAAAATGCAAGTCCTACCACAGCAGTCCTCTCTGCTGCTTACAATATTTTTGTTTGCTGTGATCTGGACTGTTTAAAGCATTCTGCCTAGCTGTGCCCTGCCTTAGTCTCTGTCTAACTGACAAGATAAGAGATGGTCATTACTGAGCTGCTGCAGAGCTACAGAAAGAAATGAGAAAAAGTAGAAACTGTTGCAAACCCCAGAAATAGCTAAAGTATCTTTAAAATCAGAGAACTTGAGGGAATTTTCCCCTGAACCTTGAAATGTGACTTTTGCTGTATCACAGGCAGAAAGGGAAACCCAGAGGCCTGTGCAGAATTAGATGGAATTGCCTTCAAAAGAGAGGAGTGCATAGAGTTACTTCTTCCTCTTGATATGCTGTGAGCTATGGACAGATTTTCTGTCTTTTTCAGCTTTTGTAAATTCAGCCTGACCTTCAAATCTTTTCTTTTTCTTTTGAACTTTGAAAATATCTCCTAACACTGTCTTCTCCCAGACAGCGCAAAAATTATTATAATCCTGCTAAGTCACAGTTAGTTCATGTAGAAGAGTACTCTTGTCCTCTGTCTCTCCATGCTCCTCATTAATTTCCCAGGAATTTCATCTGTATTTAAAATTGTATTAACAAAACCCCCAAAGAGTTTCCAACTATGAGAGCGCTCTGGGCTTGACTGATGTGGTTTCAGACTTAATAGCAGAACAAGTTTCTTCTGAACTCACTTTTGTATCATTTGAAGTTTCATACAATCCTTTGAAGTCTCCAAAGACAACTCACACACTAGCATACTCCATGGCTACGTTTCACGTCAGTGAAATGTGTGGAGTGTCCATTTCAAAGAAGTTATCCGTTTCTAAGAACCCATACTGAGTCACAATGACTACTGTTCTAGATAAATCAATGCTTCAATAAATGGTAAAGCAGTAATAGAGTCTGTTAAAGAAAACACAGACTAATGCATTTGCTGCGTAGATTGTAACACTTACAACAAATTGCGAAACCATATAGCGGTAAGAATAGTCCTTATGAGAGCAGTCTCCTTGGATTCAATGCAATGATTCACATGAGGAGGAAGAAGAAGGAGGTAGAAGAAGGTAGCTGTTAGAGTTGTTGCTAGATACATATTCCTGAGTATTCTTTCTCTTAGCTCTGCATGCAAAATCACACTGCAGATGCGCTGTAAACTGGCTATAGAAACTAGAAAATAGAAATACATATTTAATTAAGAGAGTGACAGTATGTTACTGCTTTAGGTTTCCTTTTTTCTAGTATGCTAATGGAATGCATGAGTTGTCTGAAGTTGTTAGCAGTGGTTGGTATACAGTCCTCACTCCTCAGGTATAATTGTATGAACCCTAAATCAGAAACTGAGTGTACCATGTTAACAGGTATATGGTGTGTTATACAATAGCATTTTTGTCTTAGGAAGTAGTGATAGGTTGAGCAGTGTCTCAATCGGCAGTGCTTTGCTGTTAAAACCTTACTCTGAAGACAAGAGATTTTCCGTGGTTTTTTTTTTTTGTTTGTTTGTTTGTTTGTTTGTTTTTTAATTACAATGAGTACACGTTAATGAGGCCCTGCTGTTTGTGCTTTCCAGTGTGTTGTCAAAAGCAAATGCCAGCAAGAAGACTAATCTCTGGAAAAGTTTCAAAAGTTAATGCTTTCATTTGGCCACAGTTTTCTACAGACTTAGCATGACTAGTCTTCCCCACCCGTGGGCTGAACTCACAAAATTTTAACCTCCTGTAAAGCCTGCTTTATGCTACTGCAGGCATTGACACTTTCTCTATAGCACATTGTAATTTGCCCTGCATTGCCTAAGGACTATATATTCTCTAATTATCCTATGTTGTGTCTTTATCTCCCTCTGTAGCCTTGACACTTGCATGGTTTCAGAGTAATACACTACAGAATTTCTCATTTCACTATACCTAGGATCCCCTTTCTCCTCTAAAAGTAGCAATAATAATAATAATAATAAAGCAATAATAATATTATTTATAAATGACAGGCTATTTATGACTAATTACTTAATCAAGTGAATGACTAACATACTAAAAATCCATCCCAATAATTTTTGAGAAGGAAAAAAACCAGTAATATATCTTCAAAAATGTCTAGAAAAATGAAATATGAAAGTAGTTGCTCTCAGGGCTGAGATGAATTAAACAAAAGAGATTTCACATCAGAATCAGCAATCAATAAACTGCTCTAATCATTAAGAAACACTTATATACATGTAAGGTTGTGTCAGATCATTGTAGAAGTGCAGTAAAAATAAGTAAATGACGCTGGGTTTTTGCACAAAGCTTATTTCAGAGGATTTGTGTTTTGAGAGTCTTTAAGATTGATTAAAGCATTGAAGTTCAAATTCGAAGCCCCACTAACATTTGGATGTAAAATATGTGTAATTTATGCTTTTCAGATTTTAGTTTCACATTAATCATTGTTAACTTAAATAGTAAAATCTCTTTCTTCCTTAAATGATTGTTACCCTACTTCTACAAATATGATGGGGAAAGTAAAAAAAAATCATTAGAAAAAGACTATGTAGTTCCACTCTCTGCACTACTGTTATCATTAAAGATGAGGCAGTGCTGTAAAGCAGCTCTGGCACTGCTAAATTACCCACAGGGTGACAGAATAAATGGGGCCCTATCTAGCAAAAATTAGCAGAAAAAGTCACAGTAAACTGGTTTCCGTATGGAAGGTTATCTTGGGAGTGCTTATTCTCTGCTCTTTTGTGCCAGTTTGGTGCATAAGATCTCCTCTATTGCATTCTTCATTCTGTTTTTGCTGTGTGGATTTGTAGCAAATCAATACTGATTTAAGAAAAAGACCCTGAATTTTTCGTCAGTGAAACCTCTGGTGTGCATCAAATGAGTGTAGATAGTGTCAAAACCTTTGACTCTGGGAAGTCTTACAGACAGGCAAGAAAGCATTACCTGATACTTTTAAAATAAATCCCTCTGATACTTATTTTTATGCTGGTGATCCTTATGTTGAAGGCAAATCGAGGTTGCTCAGCATGAAAAATGGACATAGATGGGTAGCAGAGTTATAATGGCTACTACTCTTATTGTTTCTATTTTCTTGTATCCCGGATGAAAAAGTTGGGATTCATCTCAACAAGATGTAGCCAATACGTCTTTCAATAGCTAAGCTAGTTATCAATAAATTCCTGTATATACCTTTTCTCCACTGAGAAAGAAAAAGACATTTTATGGTGAAATTTAGCTCCTCAAAAGTAGATGTTCTACTTAGGCCAGGTTAGGTCAGATAATTTGTGTAGAAAGTGTCTATTTCTCTACACTGGTTATGAAAAGGAAGGCATCTTGGTCCTTGACATCTGAGAGGTGTGTCATCAAGGGACCAAAGGTTTAATGGAGCCACATCAGCTGCTGGATAGAAAGCACCTACAGCATCAATTCAGACACTTGGAGTGAATATTGTGTCAATATAAACCACACAAAGAGCTCTTACAATCTCAGCAGCAGTTTCTTTGCCTTTCAGCATGATTTTATTAACAGAATAAAAAGTGTTGGCTTACTCAGTCATTCCCTTCCCTTGCAAGAGAGTTCACCATTGTAACCAGAGATGGCTAATATACAGGTAGGGCAGCATAAATGTCTTGGTAAACTCAACAGAACATGCAAGACCATGGTGTTTTTCACCAGTGTAACCTTTTACCAATGCCATTGTAGCAGGGTGATGGTGGTTTCCAAAAAATGGGGGAAGACCAGAGCAGTAGAGAGTTTCAAAATTATTTAAGAGGGATTTCTCTGTCTTTATGCCATCCTATGTTGTAAAATGACATGAAAAACTACAGGTATGTCATCACCATTTGTAGTTGGTTGTAGTTGCTTCCTGCCAAATCCCAACAGACTACAGTGAAAAACCTTCCAAAGGGAAAAAAAAATGGAATAGCCAAAGCTATAGCAAATATATATATATATATATTTTACATATACCACAGATATATACAGTTAAAATACTATGCACGTATAAACACAGGAACCCCGAACAGCTCCCAAAAAGGGGAAGGGAAAGGGAAAAAAAAGGACAAAAAGGGACAAAACCAAAACAGATATCCACAATCAAAACCCGGGAACTAGCAAAATAAAGAACTAGCAAAATGATATCTCACCACTTCCCTAGAGAAAAAGTCGGATCGCGGCAGACATGGCCAGCACCCTCCACCTCCCGTGTGGCAAACAACAAACCTGAGCAGACCTCAACTCCCAGGTAAGTGAGACCAACTGTAGGGACCTGCTGGCTCCCAAGTTCACTGGAGAGAAGAGAGGAAGAGATCTCTCTGTCTTATTTATAACTCTGTTTACGTAAAGGGACAGGGTGGAATACTTCCCTGGTTACCAGGAAGGAAGGCCTAAGACTCAAAACCATTACACTATTGCAAACATGTTTCAAATCTTTTACAAATCATATATCAAAGCAGCAGAACTCTGTGCTCAAAATGATTATTCTGCCATGGTTGGCTTCTCTGCTGGCTGCCTTGTCACAGCCTAAAACAAGTTGACTGTGTCCTATCCAGTCCCATGCTGTGTGGTTACACCTTGTTTGTGACAGGTTAAGTAAAAGTATGGAGTTGCATTTATGGACAGTGGAACATTCTATGCCTTTGATTGTATAAAAAATTAATTTACTTTGTCAATACATATTAATTTTAGTCTGTATGAATTCTACCAAGACATTTGTCCCCAGTAAAACATTTTATCAAAGTATGAATTCTCCAAAGAAATTCTAGTGATTTTTTTTTCTCAGCAAGACATGTTTTTATATCAATGAAAGCTTTAACAAGTCACTTTTGTCAGTACAAACCTAGTAATAAAACTACTTTGCAGCAAAGAGGCATCCCTGTATAATGAGCATTCTTAACTATTGTCACCACTGTTTTAACTTCAAATATACCTGAAATTCATTAATGGCAGAGGAAATGTACAGTGAGTATAAAACAGAATTTAAGGTACATATTATTATGGTCCAGGAAAGCTCTCACATTGCAAAGTAGGACTTCTTTGTCCATGTTTATGAACAAGTGGCAATGTTTTTCTGGCCCAATAAGCATCAGAAAATGTTGCTTCAATGATAACAGGGCTTGGAGACTATATGAAGTAGGATGTGTGTCTTGTTCTGCAGTGGAACATTTTCGTAATGCATAAGACCCAGAGGAATGGAGACACCTGCCTCAAATCCTAACTCACTGAAGAATATTTCTAATGAAGAAGCTATGAATTGCAGAGAAGTAAAAGCCAGCTTTTTATTTGGTTGAAGCTACTTTCTGCTATTCAGTGTGAAGTTATTATATGAGGTATCTCAGTTAATATTATTTTCTGATGCCTTTTTCTCTCCACATTTTAATCTTGTAGACAAGTCCTAATTGATTATTAGGAACATTTTGTAATGCAGGTCCATAACTGGCTCAAAAACTGCAGATGAGAATATTATCATTAACACTGGGTTGTTATATTTAAATAAGCATTTGGGTCAGTGTGTACACTTTGTTTATCATGTTTACCACAAACTAATGAGGGAAATGCATCCTCTGTTCTTGGTAGAGGTCACTGATTTGCAGACAGTTCTGGGTTACTGTGAACTTTAAAACCACAGCCACAAATAAATTCAGTTCTTGTAAATGGTAACTGCAGTGATTAAATTCACTTTGGTTTACCTCAGACATAATTTGATGCCTAGATGTTGTTTCAGTTCCAATTCTCCCTTTGAACACAACATAGAAAGTAATAATAGTGGTTTTCAAGATGTGTGTATCACTTTTTTCCTGAGTTTCAGCATCGAAACTCTGTTATGAAGACCAGAGAGTTTAATTATTCAGTTCCAATCTACCAAACTTTGTCCTCAAACTCTACCACACTGATGCCATTCTGGAAGAACATTAATTTCTCTCTCTAAAGGTTCATATAATTTTGTAATGGTACAAAATTCCATCCATGTATTTATGTTGTGGTTGGGTAACAAGTGCTAGGTTTGTCCTGAAGGCAATCTGGTGTCCCATGGACTCTAGCTAGTCGTACTTCTGCTGGATCTTTCCTGTGAAAAGTGCACACTAATTCTACAATAGGATATACAGAAGAAAAGAATTCTTGCCCTATTTGTGTTGAACTTGTTCCTAAGACTTCCAGCAGCAAACAGTGACATGTAAGAGCACATAAACTTAGAAGAAAACTCTGCTTAAAGATGACAATCCTCAAGGGTGGGAGAGATGAAATGAACCACATTCGGCAAATGAGCATCCCCTAGTAAATGCATTGCAGAGAGGCACTTAGCTGGCATACAGCAATCAGTGCAGGGCAAAGAAAGACCTAGAGTCGCAGAGATATTTATCACTGGCTTTTGGGATGAAGGTTTCTGTGAAATCTCCGCAGTCCCGACATTTATATTATGGCTTCAAAGAGGTTGTTAAGCTAAACAAATTATTCGCTTTTGAAGATATCCCTGATAAACTGCCTTATTTTTCTCCCTTTGTATGCTACTTTTCTAATTTTTTGGTTTAGCTGAGCTTGTGCTCTGCCAGGTTTTTGAATGAGTCCTCTCAGTCCTCCCTTCTCTGAGCCCAGACGTCCTTAACAATGTTTAACACCAGGAGGCTATTCAAAAAACCTAACAGCAGCATGCTTCATTTTCTTTTATTTTCAGTACATCTCAGATTCCCTTTCATACTTCATAGCAGTTCAGAGTTATCTCTCATTTCTTTTCTATGTCATGAAAAAAACACAGAATTAAAAGTGGACTCAGAATAATCCTATTACTTAAGTAAATGCAAATTGTAAAGCCTGCATTTATATGCTACTTCTCCAGCAGCTTTTATATCTAAAATACAGAAGACAATGGGGTCAGTAGAGTGCTCATAAATATCTAAATGCTTACTACTTACAATGATTTGAAAAATCTTCAGCTAGAAAATTCTCTTAGCTGTCATTTGGGACCCTATCCATATCACTGTTAAACTACAAGCTTCATTTTGAACAGAGGCCTATCTTCCCACTACCTGGATTTATCTGATTGCCAGATAGCAGGATAAAGTTCAGAGTGAAGAAAGCAGTGATTGTCTTTGGGCACCCAAAATTGGAATGAGGTTGAGGCAACCTCAGAGTAAAAACACTTATGGTGATGATCAGGTGATGACAATGAGCAAAAAGAGATATAACTGAGAGAAGTTAGCCTAGAGGAAGAGACGAAAAGCAGAAACATGGCTGATGCAAGGTGGGATGGGGACATGGCAATCCTCCATGCTTTTGAAAAAGAACGTGCTGCGAAGAAAGAAAATCTTCCAAACAAAAAGCTGTGAATATTTCTGCCTCTATTCCCTTCCCCTCTAGTATCTTTTGACTGGGTTCAAAACAGTCTGTATAGGCAATTATTGCTGTATGTAGTTCTTGACATATTGTGTCATTCCTGCATTATTCACTCCATATAGGTCTCAAAATAATCAAAATTCAAAATAATCCTCAAAATAATGCATTTGTGTCAGAACTTCTGAAGTGCTTATATGTCCTTTTACTTCAGCTACTTTTCTTCCTAAACCATGGCAAGTCAGTCTGTCTGGAAGGTGGCATTTTTGGAAGGGGGGTTGTTTGAACACCAAGAGAGCTGGATGTGGTCAGTATGGTTTTGTGGTTCCTGCTCCCATAGGAGAAAAAAAAAATGCTATATTGACCCTTATTTCCTCTGCAGAACTTGAAGATGCCAGGTCCCAGACAAACAAGACATGACAGAGTTCAAGAACTGTTTGGACAATACTCTCAGGCACATGATGTGACTCTTGGGGATGGTCCTGTGCAGGGCCAGGAGCTGGACTTGATGATCTTTGTGGGTTCCTTCCAACTTGACATATTCTGTGATTCTGTGAATGCAACTTCATGCTGGTTAACTGTTGAACAACTTTCCAATTGATGTTGTAGATAAAGCAATTAGACCAATTCATGGCGGAAAAACACACATCAGAAACAATTACATATTTTGGCTCAGAAATTTCTTAAGTCATAAATCACTGGACAAGGGGAAAATCCACTGAATAGGAGTTACTTTATTGTGTTCCTGTATTCCTCTTCTGGCATCAACTATTGCCACCAGGGAGATAAGATAGGCTGTTGAGCTATATGGTACAGCTCTTTTCATGTACTGGTGTACATAAGAGTACTGTCTTGCCTTTGGGTGAAGTCACAGCTTCTGTTGAATTGGGAACTCGGTGGGAAATGTCAGTAATGCTGACATTTTGAGAGAAGCATCATTTCCCATTTCACATGTCCCAGTGGGAGTAAAAAACGTAAGATTTCCTACAAATATTTTCTTTCTGATTTTGGAAGGAAAAATGCCCTTCAGCAATAACCCTTTAAATATTTACATCCTTTCCCTGTGAAAGAATATTTTGTATTCTTCATTTTCATTAACTCTGTGTTTCTTCAGATCAACTCCACACCAAAGTAGGTATTTTTATTTTGCTAGGGCAGCTGGTGGCCCAGCCAGTCTTGTATACTGGCTCTTATTGCTCTATGTCACAGAGGAATTTGAAAGAATCCCATCAACAGGCACTGACAGAAGTACATACTCTGGAAAAGCATCTGTCTAGCTTCTCCTCTTTGTTATAAATAAGGCCATCTTTGAAAGAAGAGGATTTAAGCCTCCTTCAAAATATTTAGAGATAGTTTATAACTTTTGTGTTGTAAGCTGTGCATCTTTGTTAACTGTATATTCAGACCAGCTTTCAGATTTTACTAAGAGCTTAACTTTCTGTTGTTTTCTCTTCGCTTCTTGTCTCTTTTAATCTCTTCTGGAATGTTTACTTCCTTTGAATGTCAATATCTATGTCTTTTTTTTGTTCTCATTTGCTTTATCTCTCCTAAGAAATTGCTTGCATGAACAAAATAGAGACAGCAGATATTAGAAATGATACTTAACGGAAAATCTTCCAAATGAGGAAGTATAAACTCAAAGTGTCCTCAAGTAAAGAACCATAGGGGTACTTGGAAGCAGGCAATATTATTCAAGCAAAAGACAGTTTACAGCATCTGGGGAATTATTATTTAAAACATAAGTGAATTTCTTTAATGCTTATAATAAAGGGTCTACATTATATATATTTTATCTGTTAAACTGAAAACAAAAATTTATTTAAATTTGTTATAATTATTTCTGAGATTAAATAGCTTTCTTGTACACTGCATTTTTTTTTTATTAAGCAGAGATCAGTCTTCTGAGCAGGCTCTGTGTTAGATACATTTTTGAATAGTGACGTCATTCCATACAATGTGTAACTCACATTAGAATTCATAAGTATTATCCATGCAAATACTCATTTCAGGGGAAAGATACACATTGCTCCTATTTTTCTTTTCTGAAAAAAAAAACTCCTAGAAGGAAAGGAATTAGATGAGCTTATTCATTGGTCAATGCTACTACATTTCATAGTATAAATGCTAGAGGGGCATATCAGAGAGGCAATAAATTTATTCATAGTCCTGAAGCTTTTTAGAAAGCATAAAAAGGGAGGAAATTGAGCACAGAGATTGATTTATTCGGAAAAAGGATCAAAGTTAAACCTTATTAACTTAATAATACTCTTGCTCAGAATGCTCCGAAGAAACAGAAAGAACCAGGACTATATAGACATAGGATTCACTCTCTAAGATGATAAAGAGAAAGGAAGAAGAGAAAATATTCAGAATGAACTCAAAAGAAAAAAACTTTTGTTGATGAGTTTATATGTGATCAAAGCATGTGTTCAGAAGGACAGAAAAATGCCTTCTCTCAAGGGAGAACTCACTCCTGCCTCAGTGCCAACAACCATCCTAAACCACCCTAAATACAGAAGCCATCTAATTATGCGTATGAATAATATAATCTTCCAGTTGGGTGCTTATGTTTTAAAATCAAAATCTGAGTTGGGGTATATATCGACTGTGACATAGAAATCATTTTACTCCATGCAGCACAATCATTGACTCTTCTAAATATAGCAAATACAGATTTTATTATGTAAAGGAATAACATTTCCTAGCTGGGTGCTTATGTCTTAAAACTGAAATCTACATTTTCATGTTTGAAGGCTGACAGCTGCAGAGGCTCTAGGAACTCAGGCTCATACACTTGATACTGAGGCTTTACACTAAATACTAGTACCGACAAGCTTTCGTGCTTGCACACTATCTCTAATGCTGTCAGTTCAGTCAGCTACCATGACAAAGCAGCAGTGGCAGGCTGCTGCAAAGCTTCTTTAAAGCCACTAGAGATTCCTGGGATGCAGGTGTGGGGGTGGTAGGAAAATGCTGTATGCATGTCTATATCTATATCTGTATACATGGAGTGCCTAGTGAAGAATTTTGAAAGAAGCCTGCTGAACAGCTGGTGTGAACTGTTTGTGTGAGCTTCTTCCATAGAATTGATGCATCTCAAATTTTGCAAGGAAAGGAGCTTAATGAGTCAATACATAATTCTGTCTCCCATTTGCAGCTGAAATAAACATAATACTAAGGATATTTGCAGTTCTGGTGGTTCAGAATTTGAAAATGCCAGAAGAACTATTTCTTATTTGCCTTAAAGGCTTAGGAGGCCCTGTAAGAGGTTGGGAGTGAAATGCAATACTCCCTGGAACATTCTGGTTTGAACCTGTTGTTGTTTATCATTTTGGCTGGCAGCCTGCTGAGAGAGAAACAAAGAGGCTTCCCTGCCTCTTGCATTAGCCTTCTCCTCCCATGTTCATTAATTTACCTTGGCCATAATGACTCATTCCCAGACCTCTGTTGTCCTTTATTGCCATCAAAGAGCACTAAAAGGTCCGTCAGCTTTCTTGTTATTTTACCTTTTCCTTCTCTTCTCTGCACACTTCATCCTACTCAACCAGACACTTTCAAATTGGAGGACATGAGAAGTGAAATAAATGCCTCCCCATTTTTTCCTCTGTAAAGCAACATGGCATTTTAGCAGCCCTACTGAAAAGCTCATGACAATGTGTTGCCTGGATTTGCTGCAGATACTCTTTTACTCCAGTTGATAGAACTCAGTCCAAGCAGGACAGTTCTGCAGAAACCGTGGTAACTAAGAGGTACTGGCCTTTCTTTATGTCCAGTCAAATACAAATCCATTTAAAAGATATCAGCCCTGAAGCTGTGAATTGTATCTCTGCCAGCCTGGAGGGCAGCATTCATATTGTCTCCCAGGGAGCCCACAGAATGCAAAGAAGAAACTTTTAAACTGTAAACTTTTACCTTCACCTCCAGTTTATCTCTGGTTCTTTGGCATGTACAGGAAAAGCGGAAACATCTCAAAATCATAGAAAGTGATGTTCAGGCTACTGATAAGCTTTCTTTAATTATTTCTGTCATATTTTTCTCACGTTCTCAATGATAGGTTTTGACCCACATTTGGGCTTCAGCAGGTTGAAAGACTAATGGACCATGAAATTGTTGTAGGTGTAATTAAAAAGATATTAAATCAGTAAAAATAGATTCATGCAATGACATTTGATACCTTTGCCTGTCAACCTGCAAAAGAGGAAACATTCCTGTTTCCTTAACATCTCTTTCCTTCTAACCTTGAATACATAAGTCCAGACTTACATATCTCATCCTCATCACTTCTACAGCTGGATAACAAGAGTTTGTTTGACAAATATTCCCTACTCCTTTGTTTGTATGTGTGAATTGTTTGTAACACACTATTATTTCTATAAACGTGCTTCCTGTTTGTATTTAGAAGGCAAATCCCATGTGCAACCCATTTTAAGCTTTATCAGTTCATCACAAGTTATTTTTTGTGGTTTTCTTCTGAGCATCCTGAGTTTGCTGATGGGATTATGTGAGTAGTAATATGGCATAATTTATCCTGCTAGTTTGAATGGCTGATGATTATATAAAGAACATTGCTCAGACTATCAGTTTTGTTTAATATCTTCTGCTATGTTAACAATGAATTTGAGAAAGCTAGAAAAGGGTTGCCTCTCTTACTCATACCTGCAGCAAGGTCCCTGAGCCCTAGTATAAAGGAAGTGGAAGGATCTTTCTGAGAGAGAAAGCAGTTTTTCTTCTATTTCCCATTAATCTTTCTTTTCACCAAATTTTTATGCAACAATTTTTATGCTTTTGGTTTTTTTCTGAAGTTTCATATTTATTATCATATCTTTGAACCAGCAGTTCTGGACTTTTTTTTTTGTCATTCACTTGTATTTCTTAGATCAAAACCAGCCAAATGTAAATTCTAAATGATGTTTTTAAAGGAAGTCAGCTATAGTCTTCTGAACAGCTGTTTGTATCACCACATATGCAGTAACATATTAGGAAGTAATGAGCTGCTATTTTGCTGAAATTCTCATAGGAAATGATTCTTAAATGAACAGAGACCTATCACTTGAAATATTGTGTAAGATAAACATTTCCTTTAAATGGATTATCTAAATTTGGGTCTATTTCATTAACTGAAGTAAAAGGTTGAGTAGCAAAATTTGAGTTTTGTAATATGATGTCCATATATACTTTTATACTGAAAAAAAACCCCAAGCAGTGTTTTGTGATTTATTGTGCACAGATGAGCCTTGAGCAGCTGAAGTGTTTGTCATATGTGCCCTCTCTTGCCACCTGACATAAATATCTGTGACAACTAAGTACATGCTTCTATAATGTTTTTGAAAGTGAAAATGACTGTAGATTTTGTTGGTATGTTCTGCAGTCTTGAACTTCTTGGCATAACAGGATAGTTATTTTGTAACTCATTGCTTTCCCTGACTGGAAATTTTCAGAGCTGTCAATTCCGTCTTCCATCAGGACTCATTTACTCCTTCCAAGACTTGATCCCCTCGTTTTACCTTGAATGTGTTCCCCTCATGAGGACCCATGTTCATTCTGCATGCACTTCCAAGGGCTAGGTGTCACTCCTGGGGCTGTTTGTGAGAGACACTCCTTTGCCATGAGGTTGCTATTCTGGAGGAGCGGCTGCCAGTGCATTTTTCTCTTTATTGAGGATTTGGGTTTGGGTAAGTGTCTTCCTCTGCATTTGTACATCATCCCACAAAATAAGAGTCTTTAGAAAATAGTTCCGAAGGAGATTTCAAACACTAACCAAAGCATCCAACCAGTGAGAAGGATGGTTAAGTCTACGTAATTTCTGGAAGTGGTATGTCTAACTTGTCCTTAAGTTCTTTTGGAAGAAAAGCAGTGGTATTTGCTGTTGTAACCTGTTGCCTGGACTGTTGTCCTCATATGCAGCAGTAGTGAAGTGAACAGCGGTGCTTACCCGACCTGAGTAATTTTTCCTTTGTGATTTCAATTAGCAGTACTCTAGCTACAGCTCCTTCTCTTTCTTTTGGTATACACAACCATTAGCTACATCTCACTTAAAGCCCAATTTTTCAAAATATTATTAAGTCCAAAACTTATCCATACCTAACGGCAATACTTCTATTTCAGTCATGGATGCTTTAATTTGAATAAGGACTACATGTGCACTAATAGCATAGAGGAAATATGTCTTGTCTGTAACCTGTCAGGAAGTCAAGGAGAGAGATAGTAAGTGGACTCTCTGCCATGGTGACTCTTACATGGTCACATGAATAACCAACTGAAATATCCATATTACTCATTTATTTCCTCACCTCATTCACTGTAATGAACTGAACTTTAACTGACTTTAAACGCTGATGTTGGACATTTCATCCTTTACCAGCAGTCACTCTTCTCAGAGAAACTTTTTTTTTCAAATGCAAGTCTTGGATTTCTTGTGGAACCACAGAGAGTAATAGTTCCTCCTCCTTCTCTCAATCAGTAACATTTTGGCCTTTTAGCCCTCCTCTTTGGAGGAGGCTGGGGGATGAATACCACAAAGAAACATATAGAAAGACTCTTTGAAATTAAGTCTTCAGGTTTGCTCTGTAATTTTTCGTACATATACTATCAGTTTCCAAGATTGTTTGTAGTATGGGACAGGGTCCAGGAGGTGTGTATAAATAATGATTTGCAAAGATTTTCCAGTTAGAAGTGCTCACCTAATAACACTGAATGCGTTTAATGACTTGAGATCAGAGCAAGGTAGAGAAATTGAGCAAAAGCAGGGATAGATACATCCACAGAGCAAAGAGGAGGGCTAAAAGAACAAAAAGCTACTGATCGGGAGAGGAAGGAGAAAACTGGAGTTCAGGGAGTGGACTTTGATGGTCTTAGTGGATTGCTTCCAACTCAGAATATCCTGTGACTCTGTGAGAAGGACTTGGGGATGCTAGTGGGTGAAAAGTCGGATGAGAACTGGCAATGTGTGCTCACAGACCAGAAAACCGAACGTATCCAGGGCTACTTCAAAAGAAGCATGGCCAGCAGGTCCAGGAAGGTGATTCTGCCTCTTTACTCTGCTCTGGTGAGTGGAGACCCCACCTGGAGTGCTGTATACAGCTCTGGAGTCCCCAGCACAGGACGGACATGAACCTATTTGAGTGGGTCCAGAGGCGGGTCAGAAAAGTGATAAGAGGTCTTGAGCACGTCTCCTACAAAAATAGGCTGAGAGAGCTGGGGTTGTTCAGTATAGAGAATAAAAGGCTCCAGGAAAATTGTGGCCTTAAATGGAGCTTAAAATATGGGGACAAATTTTTTAGCAGAGCTTTTTGCAACAGGACAACTGATAGTAGTTCTAAATTACAGGACAGTAGATTCAGACCAGATAAAAGAAAGAAATTTTTGACAGTGAGGGTGGTGGAACACTGCTACAGGTTGCCCAGAGAAAGATAGATGTCTTGGAAACATTTAAGGTCAGGCTGGGTTGGGCTCTGAGCAACCTAAGGTAGTTGAAGATGGATCTGCCCGTGACAGAGAGGTTGTTCTAGATCATCTTTAAAGGTCACTTCCAACCCAAACCTTTCTATGATTCTATAATTTAAAAAGCATTATTGGAGTCTGAAGATAGGACAAACTCAAGGAGACTCAAACTTGTTTCATGACTGTGCTATACTGTTTCTCACTTTGAAATTGCACTATATAGTTTCTTTTCCTTTTTTTTGTACAGAAGGTATAGTTATCTCAGTATCTCCAACTACATGCTTAGTTTTGAAAATTCACAATGAATTTGACAAAGTTTAAGCACTAAGCACATCAGAGAATGCCTCCTTCAAATTCAATACCAGCTGCTGTATACTTGCTGTTTGATATTCTGAAACCAACATAATTTATTATTTTTACTGGATTATTACTTTAGAAGATCTACATTTTTCATTAATCAGTGTTCAAGCAAGACACTAATCATAAAAGCATCTGATACCAATATAAGAAAAATGGAAAAAAGCACCTCTGCAATAAAGACCTCAAAATGTTTTGGAATGCAAACAAAACAAATATAGGAAGAATATACCTGGTCTCCTACAAGCATTATCCAGGCAGAGAAATCCAATTGTTCTCACACACTCTGACATGATGAGTTTTAAAACAGTTCAAGAGAGTACAGGATAGCTGGACATTTACAGAACACAGTTCTGCAGTCTACAAATAATCATGTTTATTTTATATCAGTGCTTGTCAAGCAATTGAATTAAAACATCATTAGCTTGAATAGAAGGTAAAAGAAATTTTAATTAACAAGAAAATTTACTCTGTGTATTAGAGGAAAACCTGTTGACAGAACCACTGCCAGTTGGACTATAAAAATTGAATCAGGGCTATCCCCTGGACACAGACAGTAAAAATCTTCTCAAGCAATCCCCAGACAGTATTAGCCAATGTCATGGATGACACGTCCTTAAACCTGTTCTCATTTGTCACTACTCTTGTGAGCAGTCTGAAGCTCACATTCCTTTAATTTATATTTATACACTCAGTATTTTAATTAGTATTGCAACCACAGGGACAGATAATTCCTGCAGCTATAGATACAAGAAGTCTGATGTGGGGGTGTCTGTCACTCTCCATGGGCTATAGATCACATCTAACTCCTGGTTTCACTGGTATAATGGCCACCTCAGCTGTTTCTTATTCTTTGAGTCTGATACTGAAAATTTCTGCATTCTAAAATTGGGTGGAAGCATATTAAATAAGATACTGAGTAATGAGTTTTTAATTTATGTTTCATGGATGATAGAATGCTCATGTCTAATTATATCTTTATCAACTTTAGCTAAGTCATTAGGTTAACTGTTACCCCCAGGTGATCAGTGCATATAACCAACCACATTGTGTGTAAATAAAGGAGAAAAAAGCAGTATGTTTGTTTTTACAAAAATATTTCAAATATTACATGGCCTCTGATGACGCAAGGACAAAAGGTTGTCTGGATAGACTTCCAGAGTCTAGTTTCGGAATTTTGACAATTTATTCTGCAAAATTTTACTGTCTGCACAAGCCTACTTTTTCATTCCTAGTCCTGGTGCCCTTCCAGGATACCCTTCTTTCCTGGATCTCAGAATGTCTCTAGTTTCCTTAATTTCATGGTATTGAATGTGGCTTTGGAGCATGCTTCTGCCTCGTTCTTCAGTGTGACTCCTGTTCTTTCTTCTTTCCTTAGCTCATAAGTTCACCTATGATCCAGACCTCATACTGGAAGGATCTTTTGCTACTCCAGTTCTTCAACATGTCCTCTCCCAGCTTTGGCTCTACCCCATCTCCAGACCAGCCAGGACCATGGCTGGACACCACTGTTGTGCTCCAGTTAAAATTTTGTGACATGCTAAAGGTGGTTAATGGTCATATAACTGATCTTATATTGAAAAGTATTGGGAGATGTTATTGGCGAGGTTTGAATGGGACTGCACACACATGATTTGGTTTTCGGGATTTCTCCACAGTTTCCCTTTTATCAGCGATATTTGGTAAACAGCACCTGGTGTTGTCATTCAGTTGACCAGAATTCCCAGGATTCTTGCTGACCCAATGTCTTGACTCGACACAATCACACCATCATTCTGTGACTGTTTTCAGCCAGGGTAAACCACGCACACTAAATCACAGGTGCAGCTGAGTCAGCTTGTTCCCACAAGATGTCACATTGAATCTAGAAGTTACCGGAGCTGCTGTTCCTCTGAGAGTCCTAAATTCTGTCTTCAGTTCAAATCATTACCAGATTGTAACAGCTTGTATTAAAGTCTAATATGTCAGTGTGAATGAAACTTTGGTGTGCAAAAAGGCATTTTGACCTGCCTAGACATGACAGGAAACTAATGCAAGAGCAACCAAATATAAGTTGAGTACCTGTTGAAATTCAATCAAGAAGTATTTTTCAATCACATTTTGAGCAACACATATAAACTTTGTGGTTAAAAGTAAAAACAAACTCCTATTATTAGCTAAACCCATTATTTTAAAATAATTATTAGGATCTATTTTAAGTAGCTTAGTTCTATTAAAAAAAAAGAAAGTAAGCCCTTCCACCCCAAGCAACAATATATTTTTTTCAGGAAAGCTTGGTTTGCAGTCTGAGATTTGCAAAGTGGTGGGTAGAGGAACACCATTTACAATAATGGAAAACAAAAATAATCATTCCTTGGCTAAAGAAGTTATTACTGTAACTTCAGATATTCAGCCATGTAAACTGAGATAGCAAGGGTACAAATAACAATCTCCTCAGGATTTTCTGAAAATACATATATTGTGTAGAGGATTCTACCATTAGCTTTATCCAGACATTCATCTGGATCTTTATCACAAAACTTCAGGTTGATAAAATTGCTTATGCACTAATGATTCAGCCCTAAACTGCAATCTCAGCATGTACTGTAAGTGAAGAATAGCTGGGTTTGTGATGTGACTGGAAGAAGTCCAAAGAAATCTGTGGTTCCTCAGGATGTGGTGTCTGGCATTCAGCATACCTTGTGTCTCTAGTGAACAAATAATACCCCAGCAAGGTGGAAGGTAAAGCTCCACTCCTGGAGATAACCCTTTCTTAATAAATACTAAACTCTGCTGTATTATTAAGTGATGATTTATGAGAAGTTTTAATGTCAGAACAGGTAAATTCCTACCAAAGAGAAACAGAATTCTTCCAAAGAAGGAAGAGAGTAACAAGAGCGTGGGTATATTCAAAGGGGAGATAGTCCTGCATGGAGGGGCAATTGAGCTGAGCTGAACCACTGGGCTGCAGGCTGGGTGTGGTTGGGAGAAGAGACAATAACTGGAGTGATGAGTAAGAGGGAAAAGCATGAAAATGGTTGTACAGGATGAGTTCAAAGGATGAGGGAAGAGGACTCTGCTGGGAACAGCCTGGGAGGAGCCTATGGTCACTGAAGAACATGGTCTCCCAGAGCCTGGAAAAGGACCTGTAGTTCCACAAACCCACAGAATCACAGAATTATTAGTGTTGGAAGGGATCTCTGGAGATCATCCAGTCCAACTCCCCTGGCAAGGCAGGGACACCTAAAGCAGGTGACACAGGAATGCCTCCAGGTGGGTTTTGAATGTCTGCAGAGGGAGGCTCTATGACAACTCTGGACATCCTGTTCCAGGGCTCTGTCATCCTCAATGTAAAGAAGTTTTTCCTCATGTTGAGGTGAAACTTCCTGTGTTTTAGTTTATGGCTATTCCTTCTCATCTTGCTGCTGGGCACCACCGAAAAGAGTCTGACACCATCCTTTTGGGACCTGCCTTTGAGATATTTATATGCATTAATGAGATCCCCTCTCAGTCTTCTCTAGAGTAAACAGGCCCAGCTCCTGCAGTGTCTCCTCATGAGAGATGCTCCAGTCCCTTAATCATCTTTGTGGCCCTCTGCTGGACCCTCTCCAGTAGCTCTTTGTCTTTCTTGAACTGAGAAACCCAGAACTGGACACAATACTCCAGATGTGGCCCCACTGCGGCTGAGTAGAGAGGGAAAATCACCTCCCTTGACCTGCTGGTAACCCAGGTTACCACTGGTCCACCTGGATGCAAAGGTACACTTCTGACTCATAATCAGCTTGTCATGCAAGATTCCCAGGTCCTTCTCCACAGAGCTGCTCTCTAGCGGGTCAGTCCCAACCTCTAATAGTACTTGGGATTATTCCTCCCCAGGTGCACTACTCTACATTCACCTCTGTTGAACCTCATTAGGTATCTCTCTGCCCAATTCTCCAACCTATCATGGTCTGTGCCCTATGTTATGCTTTTGGTTTTGGTTTTTTTTGTTAATTCCTGGTTTTTATTTGTTTTATTTGTGTTGTGAGGGCTTTTGTTTTGTTTTACTTCATTGGATTTTTTTCCTTTTTTCTTAAAGGAAACTAGAAGCACACAAAAAATTCTAAAGTTCATCAAAATTAAGTGATAAGAATTTAGGAAATGCCTTTGGGGGTATCTGGGTACGTGTACAACGATCCCAGGGTGCACATGCAATAAGATTACAGAGGAATGGTAATTTTCCAGGATATGATTAACAACATAATGTTGTTAACATAACTGCTGATCCTTCAAAACCAAAATGGTTTGCAGATCTCTATCAGACTAATGGGGTTAAGTTAAAATACAGTTAGAAAGGTTTCCTGCCCTTTACACTGACAGGCTAAGGATCCTGGGATCAAACCCTGAAGCATGTGCAGCTGGCCAGCTGTGCAACTTGTCTTGGCCCTGCATGCCCAGGTCTTCTCATGTCTGTCATTTCCTCATTTGTTCATGCCAGAATCAGGGTTCCCACGTCTCTTCTTCAGTGCAACCTGAGCCCCCACTCACAAACCCTTTATTTGAAATGGGAAGGTGTAGGAGTATCTCTGTTATGTAAACAAGACTAACCACTTCAGCTCTCAGTGCAGATGCGTCCAGGGATGGCCTTCGGATCTCTCCTGGGATCAGTGTATTTTCAAATGTGTTTAACATAAAATGCTTTTCTTGCCCCTTAGATTTTCTCATTCATTGGAATTTTGAAAATTCAAGTATTTTAAAAAGACTGACCCTTAACCAGCTCCAACCATGACAGTCTTAAATTACTTCAAACTTCACTATTTTTTCAGCTTTATCTAGTGCACAGGATAGATGGTAACCACTCAATTAAGTAGTACTTGATACTTGTTTTATCTTTAGTTATTTAGTTTATGACCCCTTGGGTATTTACTGCATAGTGCTGTGAATAGAGAATTAGTATGGCCAGGGTCTTTTCATTACTGAATTTAAATGTTTCACAGAAACTAAAGAGTGATTTTTTTATTGTGTAAACATTTAATAGTTGATACCAGCATGGCCATTTCCTGGTTTTCATGTGCTTTGCTTCCTAATCCTTTCTTAAACTATCTAGTGTGTGTGCTTCAGAATCCAAGTGTAGATTAGATGCATTCATCATGCTTTGAAAAATTTCATTAGAGAGGACTATTCAGCATAAAATAATAAACCACCTAAAATTTATGGTAAACTTTCTACTACATAAGTATAGATCAAATAGTGTTAAAAATCAAAATATTTTCAAGCAAAAGAAAACACAAGTGCTAACTGGGTGCAGAATATACCTACATTGTACAAATCAGTCCCCCAATAGACATTATAAAAGGTTTAGGAATTTTCCTTTTCTCCTTTTTGTCCCCTTCACTGTACTGTAGAAAGCAAACAGGCTTTAAGGTCCAGTAGGGCCAGCCCATAACTCAAAAGCTGATATAACTCTACTGAGATTGATTTACATCTCTATGTAGAGGCACTGTTAGGTACTGTATCTTAAAAGGAAGGTGATTGTCCTTGAAGGAACTTTCTACACAGCAATGCAACAGGAAGCAGACACATAAAAAGACCTTTACAACCAAATAGACTTGAAACAATGATCATCCATTAAAAGAATTTTATTATTTTTTAATGTTGAGGTTTTTTGTTTTTCTTTTTTTTTTTTTTTTTTGGTGGGAGGGGCTTTTTAGTAATTTGGTTGTTTTTTTGGTTTTTGTTTGGTTTTTTCTCAGACTCTCAAATGGGCAGACTGTGCCTATAGATACCCAAATTGTGGACCTACACCTCAATGTCTTGTTTTCAGATATGATGAAATCTACTACTGTCATTGGCTTCTTATTTCAGCACTACTGAAGTTCAGCATCCCTCTGATACAGTCATCTGTGTCTTCCAATTCATCTTTGTGTTATGTGGGAGGTAAGAATGGCTGCCTATATGCATTCAGCCATTCTACTCTTGCAACTACTAGTTAGTTCCTGTACCTGTTCTCCAATGTGATTATTTTCTTGCTTTTATTTCTAAACTATGGCTGCAACTTTTAGATAAAAAAGTAATTACTTCAGCATGATAATCCTGTTTTTAGCAGTTTTTAGAATATTAGAATGAATTATTTTTTTAGTACAGCCCTTTATATGTATACATTTACTTACTGCAGCATACAAATTAGTTAACTGAAAGAATTTGAGTGTTTGAAGTCAAAAACTGATCTCTATGTATGATTAGTTCACATTTTTCTCCTCTGTATATTATTTGCATTCATCTTCACTAAGATTCTTTTGCTAATGTTTCTCATTAAGTTGAGTTAAATCTTTCTGATATACTTCTTTTTCCCTGTTAGACTTGCCTCGTTAGACTCAGCCTCAATAATTTTGCATTCTCTTTCTCTCTTCCACTTCTTTATTCACCTGCTCTTCCAGGTCAGCGGTAAACATTCCTCCAAGACCCACAGGGCATCTGCATTTTAACCTCTTGCTTTCTCCTGACCTACCATTGATCTTTTTGTGTCACCTCATATCTGCAGCATCTTTCCTGCTATGTCCCAAGTAGCACGTTCGTTAAGCTACATAGGCTACTGAACATGCAATGTGCTTTGCAGTGTATAACCCCAGAGACCACGACATCCAGATTTGGAAGAAGCAGATCTCCAAGGCCCATATGTTTCTGAATTTAAGAGAGGATAAAGTGAGGGCAAACACAGTGCAAAAAGGAGTTACACAGTTCTCTGCAAAAGCAAATAAACACACACACACACACACACATACACACTCTCTGATGCAAAACCACTCCAGTTCCTGACTGACATGATTCTCCTTAAGCTAAGCAGCTTCTAAGACTGTCAGGAACTCATTAAAATCCAAGAACTGTGACAGTGAGAAGTGATAGAGGTGAGCACAGCAAGGGGTAAGAGCTCAGAGAAATGAGCTCACAGGTGGCTGAAGTATGGACTGTAATAGGCCTCTGAGAAAGTGAGATGTGACCTCTGAAATAAACTCTTGTAGTAAAAAAGGAGAGGCAAGGTTGGTATAAATATATGTATAACATTTGACTTGAAAGAATGTTTTGTCAGCACCGCATTTTAATCTCTGTTTCAGCTATTCAGTATTTCTTTGGAATTTTTTTGACACTAGATGGTCTGTTTTAAATTTCTGGATTTTTTTTCTTATAAAACTTTTGCACTTTCAATTAAGGAGAGAATTTAAATTGCTGACAATTAGCTTAATTGGAGTGAAAACCTGAGAAGATCCTAGGAGGAGAGAATTTCCCTGGTGAGCCTTGTGAAACACAGCTGGGTTTAAAAGACAGGATTAGAAGCAAGTACTCAAAACATCCAGGAAATGTGACTGACAAGGAAACTTCGGCAGCCCAGCAGGACAAAATTTTGCAGAGGTTACAGCTCACATTTTAAAGTGCTGCAAATCTTTGAAACCTGTTCAAATTAGGCTTATCAAAACTAAAGAAGTCTTCATTAGGAGGAAGCAGTGAGTCTATCCTGCGAAGGCTGAAAGGGAACCTGTGAAGGGAAGAATAGTGCGGAAAAATGCCAGATCTCTAAGTTTTGCAGACCTAAATATGATCACATTTTTATTTTTGCATTCACATTCTCCCTTAAAGAAAGGTGACGTTACAGAAAGCAGACTAAATGGCTGAATGGACAAAGAAACTTTCAAAAGGATTTCAGCTTAGGTGGTCATAAGAAAGTGAAACCAGCAAATGGTTTAGGGTGAAAAGGAGTCAAAATAGGCTCAGGAGGCACATGAAAGTGCTTGTCACATAAGCATTTATTGAACTGCAAAAGCTGTGTTCTCATTGCTGCTGTACAGCCAGCCAGTCTTTGCAGAGTGGTTGAAAAAAACAGAAAATTGGGTGTCTAGAAGCAGTCTATGAGCAGAAGCCACTTCATGGGCTCTTTGAGGAAGCAACACTTTTGTGTTGCTGACATGTGATGACAGCTATACCAGGATCAGAAAGTACACTGAAATCAAAAATCTACCCACAATGGTGGGCAGTAGAGACTGACCATGAGGAAGCAACTAAATATTTTCTATTTCTCGGCATATTCATTCTTTTCTCCACTATTTGAGATAAAGAAGAAGGCATTTGCTGAGTTGAAATTCAGCTTTTTAACACTCCTAGAGATTTTCAAGTGAGTGAGTAGAGCATGCATTTTTTCATTGTGTTTTTTCAGATTGTTTCAGTCTCAGAGAGACTTACAGGAGAAGTATTCTTCCTTGCTCTAGAGTTAAAACAAAGCAATTGTGAATTGTTGGCTTGACTTTTCCTTTAAAAGCACTTGAGAATGCTGTTCAAGCCAGGCTCATCAAGAACTTGGATAGCAAGATGTAAGTAGATTTTCTGCAGCTAACCTTCGGCAGAAAATGAAATTAATGTTGAGGGCCAACACTTAGAAGGTGAGCTGGGCTGTAACTTAAGAATGCAGCAATTTCTCCTCACCTTCACTGGTTCATCTACCAAGAAGTAAAACTACTGAAATGTAAAAGAGAGGACTCTGGCTGATGTGGTGTTGCAGATGGATTTGGGACATACAGACAATAGTACTTAGCCTTACAATTCAAAATAAAATCTCTTTGGAGTTGAAGGTTTAGAAATAAATGAGAGCCGTTTCAGGCAGGGGAGGGAATGCAAGTTAACGTATGAAAAGTGAGGCAAGGCAAACCAAATTCATTATTTCCATAAGAGCTGGAGGTATGGTGGGTCTACACAATCCCTGTATGTCCTTTTGGTCGGGAACTGGAGTTACCTAGTATTGTCAAGCACACACTTAACAAGGAAGTGGTACATGGAGATAATGAGAGTGACGAGGAACATAACTTTTCCTGCTTATAGTGTATGTTAATCTCCTTTATGTTGGAGTGATTATGAAACAGTGTTATACGAATAGGTTAGATTTGCTAAGTTTGATGAGGTTTTTCTTTCTGCTCCCCATGGTGCTGTTTGTGCCTTAACAGAGTATGAGATGCAGGGCACCAGAGTGGCTGTGGTACAGAATAAAGCTAATGTCACATAGTTGTTAATTTATAATCTGGCTTTGAACAAATTTAAGAATATTCTCTATAGAAGTAGATTTTTCAGATTTCAGTAATATTTCTGTAGCTGAAAAATAATCTATGTTTGAAAAAAGGGAGGTCATCTCTCCAGAACAGAGAAGGAATGAAAAAACCCTGACCCATGATCATCTCCTACTCCCAAGTATGATGTCATTCAAGTTGATTAATGCAAGCATTGTAGTTCACTGCGTAGAGCTTTGACATTCAGGCAAGCTGCCTTGTATTGTTGTTGATTGTGCTATTTTGTTTTGCTTATTTTAACTCGATGCCAAGGCTAGTAGGCAGATGGTCAAATGACAATACTAACATACCACTGCTCTGAAAAGTCAGTGAGAATTAATTACAGAAGTTTTCTTTGGTTAGACTATACAAATATAGACTGTGTTTCTTGATATGTCTGGTGCAAGACTTGTGTATCTGCATGAATTATTATATTTTGTATTGATCTTCCCTAAATACAAACCTACAGATGCTCTTTTTATAAAGTGTTTTTGTTTTTGACAGACATTTCATACAAAAAGCAATGAGAATGGCCTCCCTAGAAAAATCCTGATGTACAAAGACACTTGTTTTGATCTCTGCATGAGACTATATAAACTGTTCAGACTTTTCTAAAGGCTCTTGTGTCTAACCATTATGTCATCTTTTGTCTTCTATAAACTCTATATCCCATCTATTTTTCTTGCTCTATTTTGTGGGCTCTGAAGACATGAGAGTTTTCAGAAGAGAAGCAATACTAATGGAAAGCAATTTGTGGCTCTATAATGTCCATCTGTATCTATTGGATTAACCTTCATTTGTGCCACAGCATGCCCTAAAATTAATGTCACCTGCAATGTATTTCTAAGCATTAGACTGGGTGAATTTTTGTGTGTAGGCACAGTGTGATCAATCTGGAACCCCTCCAAGGGAATTGGTGTTTCTTGGTGTGAGGAATTCTCTATTTCAGAGACAAGATGGATTAGCTAAACTTGCACAGGTTTGGTTCATTCCATGAAAAAAAAGTGAGTGGACAGTAGATATCAACTATGCTATATTTAGTGACGGGGTTTCATGTACCAACTTCTGTTTATGCAAAATTTTGTAAATTGTTTACCTTTCACCTCAACTGTAGGTATGAAAGGGAATCAACAAAACCAATAAGAAATTATAAATTGTAAAAAAATAAAAATCAGAGGGATACTTGTTACCAAGGTATATGAAATATTACCTCAACTCAGCAACTGTCAACCTTTCTCAATATCAGAGAAGTAAGACAAGATGTCATGAAGGCTGCTTCCAATCTTAGCAAGAAAAGTTTTATACCTTACAATGTCTTAAAATGGAACTGAGGTTTAAAGACACTGAAAGGAGTAGGAAATAAGAATTAATTAAAATTTAGTCCTTTTAGTTTTCCTTTTTTTTTCCCAATATTTTACTTGTAGTAGTATTTCATATCTCACACTGGGATTGTAATACATATGCTGAGCATAACATTATGGACTTCATATTATTTAAGGTGTCAGAGTGCTGCATCAAAGCATAATATGTCACTTAAATGCCTACATGTCCAACTCCTTTATTTATTAATTCTGTTAACTGCAGTGTGGAAGTGTTATGTATATTTTACCAGCACCTTTTCACCACGGAGCATCTGAAGACTGTACATACTCACATACATAATATTAGTTACCCAGTGGCAGAGTACAGACTACATAGTGTAGCAGAAAACATTCAGGTGAAACTTTCTCATTGTATTTATACTAGGTTTATGTGTCAGGTTGGCTTTTGTTACAAGAAAAATAATTCATGTAATCGTCAGTTCCTGCTGAAAAAAAAGTTAAAAGATATTTTACAGGGACAGGGTGCTAGGTCTTGAGAATTTTGGAGGAAGAGAATGGATTTGACAACAATAGGCCAGGCAGGATGTGTGCAGTTGTACGGGGCTTACATGGCAGGGAGCAGGGAGGCTGCAGGGGTGGCCAGAAACTGCCTCCCTGTCAGAAAGAGACAGTTCCAGCTGGCTCCAAGATGGACCCTCCACTGGCCAAGGCCAAGCCCATCAGACACGGTGGTAGTGTCTCTGTAATGTATTTAAAAAAGGATAAAAAAGGCTACTCCCTGTGGGAGAAAAGAGTGAGAATATGTGAGAGACACCAAGGTCAGTGTGTCTGCTGTCTGCAGGCTCTAAGGTCAGTGGAGAAGGAGGGGTTAGAAGTGGTCCAGGCATTGGATCAGAGATTCCCCTGCAGCCTGTGGTGGAGACCATGGTGAGACAGCTGTGCCTCTGCAGCCCATGGAGGTCCATGCAGGAGCAGAGATCCAACTGCAGCCTGGGGAGGACCCCATGGCAGAGCAGGTGGATGAGCCCTGAAGGAAACTGCAGCACAGGAGAACCTGCGCTAGACAAGGCTCCTGACAGGACCTGTGGCCCCATGGAGAGAGAAGCCCACCCTGGAGCAGGTTTGCTGGCAGGATTTGAGAGCCCACAGGGGATACCCTGCAGGCTGGTTCAACCTGTTCCTGAAGAACTGCACCCCATGGAAGGAACCCATGCTTGAACAGTTTGTGAAGGACTGAATCCTGTGGGAGGGAACCCACATTAGAGCAGGGGAATGAGGAGAAACCAGTTGCAGAAACAAAGTGTTATGTATTGACCACAACCCACATTCCCTGTCCTCCTCTGTGGTTCAAAGGGTGAAGGAAACAGAGGAGTTGGGAGTGACGATGCTCTTGGATTTGTTCTTATTTCTCATTACCCTACTCTGATTCTTTGGCAATAAACTAAATTAATTTTCCTAAGTCAAGTCTATTTTGACCATGATGATAATTGCTGAATGATCTCTCCCTGTCTTACCTTGACTCATGAGCTTTTTGTCATGTTTTCCTCACTTTGTCCTGTTGAGAAGCAGAAGTGATAGAGTGGCTCGGTGGGCACCTAGGGCCTGCCAAAGTCAACCCAACACAGCAGTTAGGTGTTTTATAGTGCCACATGCTGTCTTCAGTGTACCTAATGGTGGGAGCAGCTCTACCCTCTGAGCAAAACTGAGCACTACAGTGCCTGGAAATGTCTGGGTTGGTGCAGAATGCGCTGCACTGTCTCACTCTCTGATGAAGTATTGCTAGGCATACTTTTTCTGTTGTAAAATGAGTGGAATTTAGAACGTATTACACAGTTATACTTCAGTGAAACTATTTGCTTCATTGCCTCCTGGATGAATATATCTTCCCTGTAGTAGTTTCCAGAGCCCTGATTCTGACTAAGAGACTGTTGTATTACACTGTGTTATGTAGGGTGACATTTCCCACTGAAAGAAGGTGACATTTAAAGATCTCAGTCCTGCAGAAATTTACACTTGTGCTTGTTTTTTAGACCACTTAAGTGAGACTAACTTTGTAAAGTTAAAAAGATGGAGCAGGCCCTGAGGAACAGAGTCTACTTCAGTAATTATTGAATAAAAGTTCAAAAGATGCAATAGCAAGTAACTGAGAGCAACAGATTGTGGGTTATGGTGACATAATTGTGCTGTGCCTGACTAGTTGAAGAAGCGTTTGGATGATACTCTCAAGCACATGGTATGACTCTTAGGTATGGTCCTGTGCATGGCTAAGGGTTGGACTCAGTAATCCATGTGGGTCCCTTCCAACTCAGCATATTCTGTGATTCTGTGACTGATCTCAAAGTTTCAGAAACCCATGCAAAGTGCTACTACTGAGAGAGGGCTCCAGTTGTGGGCTGGTAAGCAGTGTTGTAATTGTAGCAGGTCAGTACTTGAGAATCACTGCAAGAAATGCAAGCAATTCTGATGATACAGAAGTTCAAAATTACAAAAGTTGCCTAATACTGCTGAGACCTTGGGAATGATACAGATTTTCCTGTGAAGATGCCACCAAGACCTTTTCTGCACCATCATTTTATAATGGATTTTCCATAATTAGAAAAAGCTGCCACAGAAAAGTTTTTAAAGCTTTTTCAAAATACTTGAATATGTACTGTTTATCCTGCACCTCTGTCAGTGTCCCTTACAATTTTAATCAGTCACACTAGACACGAGAAAGAGGCAGAAACTTTATCTACTAATACATTTTGACAGTCTGAAATATGTCATTTTTCTTCATATATGTGGGTGCTAACATCTGATGTCTCTTACCTTAGTATCTACTAAACCCAGAAAAGAGAAGGATTTTCAGATTTGCAAAGGTTTGATACATCTGTGATTAACCCTGATAGTTCATGGTATACCAGATGTGAAGTCTATCCTCCCTCCAAATCTTTCCTATTGCCTATGTTGCAATGTCTGCTAGTAATCTGTAATTAAAGGAGTTAATAAGAGTATTTGGATAGTAGCTTCAAAACCAGAGAGTGACTTGAAAAGTGTCATCACAGTGCTTCTGTGCTCTCTATCCAGGATTAAGAAACTGAAGCAAACAATTGAGTCTTAATTTCTTCCTGAGATGTCTTCTGAACTGTAAAATTGATGCAGCTGTCAGCTCTATACGTTACACTAGACATGCTGAGGCTAATCCATCTTCCAGCAAGTCTAGGTTTAGGGTACACAAGTGTGACTGTAGGTCGACTTCTTCCCATTGTTTAGAGGGAGGGTAGGATCTCACTCCAAATGGGTAGTGATCATGTCAGGAAGTTACACCATTTACCCGTGACCTGAACAGAATGGAGATAGTGTCACCCATCCTAGATTTAGAGGATATCCCAGGCAGATATGTCAGAGAAGTCATTTAACCATGTTGAAGCTGTTCAAAACACTCTAGTACTTCCAATTAATGTGTTGAAACAGCACTTCACAGAACTGGCATTGCCAAATATGTGGACAAGCAAGTATTTTGAGAAGCGTGCAGCAGCTTAATATAGTTCCAGAATCAATAACTATTCCTCTATTTACAACCAGTCCCAGCATCTCTACTGTTGAGGAGGTAAATATCAATCAGGTAAAAACGCAATTCTCTTTCATTTGATAGAGAGCCCTACATTATGTATACCCTAAACCAATGCCACCTTGGGCTGCTCAGGGTGAAATCATAAACAGTACGACTTTTCCATGGATTTAGTGTGTACATGAAAGCTAACACACCTGATTCATGTGGAATCATACTTGAGACTTCTGCAAAAGCTTTCACATGGTACCCTATTAATAATATTACTGTTAATCTAATGTAACTGCAGTGGCAAGTAGGTACATCAAAAATGTTCCTGGGTATTTGTTTATGGAAATACAATTAATGTAAGATCAGCTTAAATACTTTGGGGGAAGACTAGTAGCATTCAGATTGCTACTAGGTAGCAGGTAAATGTGTAATCAGTTTGTATTGCATCTGTACTCATACCAAGACTTTATAGTAGTGACAGGGATGTCAAGACAAAATAAAAACCTCAAAACTGGATGATGAAGGTAAACACATTTATAGACCTCTCTGTTCTTACCTGCTTTAGGAATTAAGGGAGTTTCACTAAGAGATATTTACTATTTAAAATCAGTATTCCACTTAACTATAACATCACAATATCCCTGTTTTATATTACCCACACCTGTTATTTGTTCTCTAATTTTGCATATTTTGCATATGTTGAATATAACTTCATGGAACTTTCCTCCAGGAACTTTTCCTTAAAGAGTTAACAAGCTTTCTTTCTTTTTTTTTTTCTTTTTTTTTTTTTAAATTAATATTTGTTATGCAGTGCTTTTGTAGAAAGGATTATTGGAAAGAGAATTCTAAGGGAGCAACTGCCAAGCTTGGTCTCTGTCATTCTTCCTGGAGTTGATTATTGGCCCCTCAGTATCCAATATTTGTGTTAATTGGTGAGATTCTGGAAGAAATAAATACTAATTGGCTTTCTTTTCTCATTCTAGGATGTGTATTAGGACATAAAGAAAAGATATATCATTAATTATATTTTGACTTCATCCTCATCAGTGCATGCTGGCATTCCGAAATTCCCTGAAAGTTCTGATTATGCAAAAATGTTGACCATACAAGTAAGAAATTTTTGCACGTCATTGGCATGTAATGGATCATACGAATCACATCTGGTTGCCTATATGGCACTGAAAATTACTTGGTGATTTATTTCAGTAATATTTACTCTTTTTTTACTGTGAGGTTATATATTTGCAGGAAAGAAGACTTCCCTCATGCAGCAGATAGTAAAATACCAGCTGAAATCATGGGTAAAAGCTTGTGAAATTTGTGTTGGATTAACTTCTTATCAAGAGCAGTATAAGAAGGATTTTCCTAGGTTGGGTAACCATTCCTTCTGACCCAGTGATTATTCACTGTTTATGACTCTTCTCTGAGCAAAGAACTAACATGAGTTTGAAAAAACATGTTAAGCCTCAAATAGAATTGGGTTCAAACATCACAATTCTGAAATATATCAAAGGAAATACCACTGACACATCACTTCCTAAGTCATTGTTTAATTTAACACAGTTTGAAGACAGATATCTAAAAAGCACTAGTGTGGACACTGTTCCTAGAAAGCATCCAGTGAATAAGTTTTGATAAGGACAGTCTGCCTAGTGACTTACCAATGAGACATAGCACTTTTCTGTGTCTTATTTTCAGAACTTATGAAGAACCAAGGCTATAGTTTATTCCACGCTAAAATAAGCATCCTATATGCATGGCATTTGCAATTCTTTCTGAAGCTTTTGCTGAGCTCTTATATATGCTGCTTTTTACAACTCTGTTAGGCCTTTTGAAGGTACATAATATAGAATGAACTATAGCAGTAGCATGAGTCAGCTGTAGTGATGTATTTGAAGCAAAGATTTGTTGACAACCAGAACAAATGGCCACATCAGTCTTGCCATTTTATATAAGCCCAACAGCATTTAGTTCCAAAGCCTTAGAAATTGGGCAAGGGCAAGTATACTGGTTGTCGTGACCACCATTTCAGACAAGACATTGATAAAGCATCAGAAGACCATCTTATTAACATTAATTTTAATAGCTGTGCACGTCTTAGCACACCTTATGCAGTGTTGTAGAGACCAGGGATTGTGTGCTGAGTTCAATCCTGCTCTTGTCAAAACCCGTGTAGGAAATGGATGGCTTTGGAGATTGACACACAATTGAAGATCAAATGGAATCTGCAGGAATACCCCTAAAATATCATAACAGGAAATGGAGGAGGGAAGGAAAGGAAGAAACAATGGTTTAGCTTCCCAACTAATTCTAGTCAGTGGTCACAACAGCAGGAGTTTGGCTTCAGACATGAATAAGTGGCTTATTGACATCTGAATGGTTTATTTTTCTTGCTTCTGGACTTGTAGAGATAAAGAAGGAAAAAAGTGAGACAGGAAAAAAAATTGCCAGAGGAATTACTTGTTAAAGGGAAGGAGGAAGCAAATTTAGATTTTACAGATAAACAAGGACAGAGAGAGAGAGAGAGAGGGAGAGAGAGGGAGGTGTTCATTTGGTGCATCAGCTGCTTGAACCAAAGCAGGAAGAGGTACTTGGAGACTGCCGACTGGAGGCAAAGATTTAGAATTAATTCTGTGCCCTCCTTACCAATAAATATAAACACCTTTCTCTCAGAAAAGAGAGCATTTGTAAGGTATATTCTTCTACTTTGCTGATTGTTTAATAAGTCACTGACATGTACTGACATCATGATGATGTGACTTGAAATTGCTACAGGAGATCATCATGTTTGCTTCCTCTGAAGGGTATTTTGAATGTAGAATTCTATTATTATTATTTGTCTTATATTTGTAATAATTCTTGCATTTTGAAAACTTTCCTAGGATCTTCCTCCTCTACCAGTTGTGGTGCTTTTGTTTGTTTGATGGATTGTTAATTTTATATATATTTCTTCCTTTATACTGTTAAAGAAGAGGTAAGCTTTAAAGCCAGGTGGATATCTGAGGACTAATTATTTGGAAAAAGTTCCCCTTCTTGGTGGTATTTATAAGAATGTTTAGAAGTTGCATTTTCTGAATTATTCTTACTTGAAAAATTCTGTAAGTACAGTGGAGCTTACAGCATTATCCCTATACTTAGGTGGTAACTCAGCAGTTCTCCAGATGAAATTCTTAATTCCTAATGAGCTGAAGTCATTCTCCTCTCTTGTTCTTCTAGATGGAATGGTTTTACATTCCAACAGTAGTCCAGTTTCAACAGAAAACAGGTGGTGTCCTACATGGGTTTGAATCCCTTCAGGCAGGGGATTCACCTACTCAAATGGTGAGTGCTCCAGCCAACCGGCTTTTATGGGAAAGGTGAGCAGTACCAGTATGATCTACAGCTTCTGCCTTGTGAAAATCAAGGTATCAAATCATTAGGTATCTTGACATTCTGCACCACACATACACACCTTAGAGACTGAGGGACCTGGGCTCTAGGTACAGAGGCTTTTTAAGCCTGTGCTTGGTGTTGCCTGCTGGCTAACAGTGCAGAAGTGTCTGATTTTCTACACTGGCTGAAAGGAAGAATTCTTGTAGGAATGGCAATTTCTCTTAAAACATGAGATGTCTCTTCTCTCACATGCTCACGAGTCATGCCCTTCTGTTGATGGATGAAGTTTGTGTTTCTGCCTTTAGATTTTGTAGTGTATAAAGTATTAAAAAAGAATCAATGAAAAGAGAGAATCTTTAAATTTCATTTTAATGAAATCTACTGGTTTTCCCATCTCTTCCAACTGCCAGTGGCATCTATGGCCTCTTATAACCTTGTTTACCTCTTATTCTGACAAGTGCTCTCTGCTTTGCCAATCAACTCCTTTGTAACTGTCTGCTTTTTCATTTCTAATGAAACATCAGCTTGTTATGCAGAGATCATTAAATCTGTGCTTTCTTATGTTTCTTCTTTTTTCTCCCTATTTCTTTGACATGAAGAGAACTTTGCAGAAGTCTCTGGCAAAACTGTCAAAACTTCAATCAACTTATTTACTTGTTTATAAAAATTCAAATAAAAAGAATACATTATTTACAATAACTTAAAATTATCTTGATGATAAAGAAATGTATGCAGACATCTCACCCTCCCAACTTTCTTTCAAGACTCTGTAATCTGTGAACTTGATGGTTGAAAGGTGAATGTTTGTCACCTTCTATGTAGTTTTTCCCCTCTTTGATTTTATATGTTTTTTTGCAGCTGTTAAATTTCTGCATCTTCTTTATAACAGACATCTTAGGAATCAACATAGCACTTTAATGGCTTTCTGCCTGCTCTTAAAACTTTGGAGCTGCATGACTTTTTTTCTAGTTTGTTTTTGTATTAATGATAATTTTTTAAGTGACTCTGAATATTAGGTTCTATAACAAGCCACCTTTAAGAACAGCTGCATTAATCCAAAATTATGTCTTTGTCTAGTACTCTGAACTATATAATAAAATGACATGTACAGGGAAAGGCAGACTTAATTATCTTAACTAGACTGCTGTGGGCTCAACTGTGAGAGCTCTGGCATCTCAGCTCCACCATAAGCTGGGAGCACAAGCTGTCATTTAAGACTGCAGTCCAACATGCCAGGTAGGCATAGCTCTACTGGCTGTTCATGTTATTTGAGACACATTTAAAACCCGATCTTACATACACCAGGGAGTTGATGGGAAACTTTAACGAAACACGAGTGCCCAGAGATGTAGAAGTAAACATATATAGAAGGATATGCAGGCTTAGAGCGTTGCAAGTGCACAAGGGAGATTTTTGAGTTTCTATTAAATTCTGATTTGCTTGCTATTTTTGTTCGCTCTTTTCCCACGATTTATTTAAAATGTTGTCTTTATAGCATACATATGTACAAGCTGAAAGTTCTCTGAGAAAGTAATTTAGTTGAAATTCCAGTTCCCTAAATTCAAAATCTTTAATTTTAATATTTTTATATATGCCTTTGTATATCATAGGAAATGTAATCAGGAGGCTTGGTTGATTGAAATGTTATTTCTCAGATTAAACCTAAATGATTCATTTTGGGACAGGTGTCTGCCTCATGAATTTTGGATCTATTTCTTGAAATATGTTTTCCAGATTGATTTGTTTGAGACACTTTTTCATGTCTAAGTTAAGTATTCCTGACTCTGAAGCTCTTGCCTGCTTCAGGCCAAGAGATTGATTGTGCCTTTCTTTTCTCCATGTTGAACAATATTTCTTACTCTGTTGAAGACTGAACATGTGTTTCCAAAGTGAATTTAGGTTTGGATTAACTGACATTATCCATTTGTCAGGAGTTTTTTGACAAGCACCACGTGTTTCTCACATACTCGAACTCTTTATGTAATTCACTGATGGTTTAAATTACTACTACATAAGGAATGCAACACAAAGTGGAGTTAAGTCTTTGATTTTTTCCAGGGAACTTGAGTATTCAGTTTCAGCCTGACTATGCTACCTTTTGGTCTTGAGTCATCAACACCTATAAAAGTCTTCCCATTGAAATTTTTTGTGGGCTTGGGCAATATTTATTTACCACAAACCTTTATTCCTTCTTTCTCTGTCTTCCATTAACAATATGAATAGAAATGAATGCAGTGCCTTTTTTTTTTTTTTAAGAAACAAATCTATACAATGAAGAAGAAATTCACTAACAACTTATGGTGGTTTTTTTGTTTATTGAGGAGTTTGACCCATGCTTTTGCTTTTCTGACTATGAGAAACAGTCGGGTACTGGGACAGTGCAGATTAAGTTTCTCAAGACAGCATAAGCAGTGATGAAGTTTTAACTTGATTTTGTTCTTATTGTGCTTGTACATCTCCAGTGTGCTTGCAGCGTTCCTACAGCATTTTCAAGCAAGCTTATACCTACACCCCTTTTCACCTGTAGTGCAAGGGCATGAAACAGGGACTTAATATAGTCTTACAATATTTTGGACCCCACATCCCTTACCTCGAAGTTTTCAAGGGAAGGGAAAGGATTCAATGGAGAGTGGCAGAGTTTTACATACTATAAATCATCCCTTGATATCTGACATATTCTGGTTAGCTGAATCCTTTTCTTCTGCTATCTTTTAGTCTACGGGAGGTTAAACAGCAAAGGATTATTTCTCTCTTTATCACCTAAAGGCCTGCCACACTTCCTTTTTGATTACTTTCTGGAGCAGATGGGAAAATAGTGTTTTCTTGTTTTCTTCTTCTTTTTTTTTTCTTCTTTTTCTCTCTTGAAATGTTTTTCCTGTTCTTTTAAACTTTGATTTCTGGGGATAAATGATAGATGAAGAAATCACTACTAAATTTTTCAGAAATAAATTGAGGTGCATGTAAAGAACTTTAAAATGTCAGGTTCCCGCCTATATAAACATGTGCTATACCTCCTAAAAGCCCATCTCTTCAAATTAGAGAAGGTTGAACACAGTTACTTAGGAGCTATTGTGAGATATGAAGGCACAGTTTATTTTGGGAAAAGTGACTGCGCTGATCTGGGCTAAAGCGTGGCCCAGGTGGCTAAACAGATAAGTGACTTTGTGCCAAGATAGATGGTGCTGAGTTCTTTGTACCTTACATTAAGCAAACTCATTGCTAATAGGAAATAATCGTAGAGATCATTTCAAACTATGCAAGGAGAAAGAAGGGAGAAGCTGGCGTGGGAATTTCACCGAACCGATTGTCTACAGCCAATCTTTTGTCATCATCCCTTTACAAAGAATGTGTACTCATGTACGCAGGAACCGTGACCCCTGTGGTGGGAGGCTCAAAGAATAGGGTGCCAACAATTCCCACTCCTGAACAAGAATCTCAAAAAACCCCTGTGGTTACTAGGCATGGCTTGAGAAACAGCACAAAATAAACAGGCAAGTCTGTGTATGCAGCCATCAGTGCTTACAGGCATAAATTAAAATTTCAGTGTGAGTTACTAATAGCCTTTTTTTATTATTTTTAATTGGGAATGCATTTGGCATTTCTTCAAGTCTGCAGATGATAAGATTTGTTCTTCTCCCTTTCATTATTTAATTAGTAACATGTTCATGCCAGTCTGTTTCTCAGACTCCTACATAGTATTGAAGTATTTGAGGTACAGCTCTGGAAGAAAATTGCGTGCATGTTTTTTAAATGTCCCACTGCAACTGGAAATAAAGTCTGATCTTTCCATCTAAAAGAGGAATTAATTGAGTTTAATTGGGGGTGACATTCACTTAGTCCACTGAAAATCCTTATGATTTCAAAGCCCAAGAAAGGCCAAAAATAGGAGAAAGAATATTCCTGAAAGTGTCATTTGTACTTCCATCATTAACTAGGTCTGCAGTTGCTTTTCTGACCTGTATATTTAATGTAATTCATTACAGCTACTCTAAAGGTTACTTGCTATGAAACCGTCCTGGTGGATCAGTTCTCCCCTTAACAAGTGAATTTCTCGGAGCAGAAATGAACTGAACAAGGAGGGAGATGGTCTAAGAGAACTGAATCTTCTTCCCCATTTACACAGCCTGATATGGAGCATGTTTTGTCTGATGAGAAGAGGGAAGAGAAGCTATCCAAATTAGCAAGGATTATGCATCATTCAACACAAAATATGACCTGTCAGGATATATGCACTCCAACATAGTGACTGTTTCAGATGTTCTCATCACAGGCTTTGGGAAAGTACCATAAATGTACTATGAATCCTGGTTTAGTCTGAGCAGCTCTGTGGTTTGAGGAGAAAAGCCTAAAAAGATTGTATTTTGTAGTCACAGTTATTTCCTACAACAATTTTGAAGGTGATAATAAGGTAAACAATTCAGAACTATTTAAAATCTTAAGTCATACCCTAAGAAATAATCCAATTAGGTTTTAATAGTAATGTATGGTTGGGTTCTTTTTTATTATTTTTTTGAGTCTTCAGAATTAATTCTTGTAATATATTCTATTTTTTACCCTTGAGACTGTATATTAAAAATTCCTCTTTATTTTTAATTGAGCTTAAGATTTCTGTTAATAGCCTACCTCTTGACATAATGTAAGAAGCATTTTCAAATGTCATATGACTTAAAATGAATGTGATGATTGAGAAAAAACTCAAGACAAACTACTTGAAAGAAAGTCTGGTCAGCTGCAGGAATTCTAGCTCTATGTTCCGGTAGGAATAAGGGGAAAAGTAGAGCTCCCTCATTACTTTAAAAATGGAATTTGTTTAGTTTATGAGTACGATTGGGTTGTGTAAGATGCAAGTTTGGTTATTTCTTGTCCCAAGCATTACTGGACTTACATGGAATAGTGCAGGAGGACTGTGAATTTTCTGCAGAAAATTTGAAAAAGGATTAAAACTCGGCTTAAAAAATACCCACATATTGAAACCAGTAAATGCTGCTAGGTTCCTGCCCTGGAGTTCTGGTGTACCTGCTTATGGAAGGGAGCAGCTGGGAAGGAAGCATTCTCTGTCTTGAAGCTGGGGAAGAGATTTGTTTTTGAGAAGAGTTTGAGGATCTGCAGTTTTTTATGATTTATACACCACTGATAACTGGCAAGTATGAAAACATGCCTTAAATACCTGTATCCTCAGCTGAGTGGTCTGGTTGAGAAGTGCTTATTGTAAGGCTAAAAAGCAGTTGACCTACTCATATGAATAAGTGCTTCTCAGAGAGAGAGTTTTTGAATTGAGCCCTTTGGGAGGCAGAAGTCACAGATTGAAAGTTAATGATGCTCTGAGCATTATTTGTTTTCTTGATGTTGCCACAAAAATATTCCATATGTTTTCCAGGAAACGTGCTACCAGTGGTGACTGATTCCTGGCTTCAGATGATCCAGCTGTCTAGTCACTGTTACCATGCTGAAAGCCAAAGATACTGAGCACAAAAAGACTCCCATCATGTAGGATGTAAATCCACAGAGAAAGATTAGTCATGCAGGTTCTGTATTCCAGTTACCTTACCAAAAAGAAAAAAAAACCCTACAAAAAACCCACACCGAGCCCAGTACTTTTCTATGTGTTTTGCTTGAATCAGAAATGAAACTGCAATTTGAAAACAAAGCTGTTTCTCAACCTAATGTTCTACTGAGACTTCATAGCTAGAAGTTGGAAGCAAGCTATTTGTCTATGATATTTAAATGTCTTCAGTATTTGCATATCTAAGCATTTGTACATAACGTGCAAAACCCCTGTTCTGTTCTTGAGACAAAAAGACCCAAGCTGCCTTATTTCAGCTGTAGACTTCAAACTGATGTTAAAAGTAGGCCCTCAGGTTTCATCAGTCATCACTGACCAACTGTTACTGTCAAGTTCCCAATGCAATCAGAAACCAGACTGGGTGTTTTTAGCATGGGGCTTGAAGATTAACTATCTGGGTGCTTAAAACTTTGGCTTAAAGTTAAGGTGTAAACCAAAGTGCTTGTTTGTCCACCCCCATCCTACAGGTGAAGGAGGGAATGTTGGAGAGACAGCCTTGATGCTGTGCAAGCCCTGCTCAGCAACAGCCGAAACACTGGGGTGTTACCAAGACTTTTATAGCTACCAATAGAAAACACATCACAATGAGAGCTGCTATGGGGAAAATGAACTCCATCTCAGCCAAACTCAACACAGTGAGATATGTTCTTAACATATGTGATTATATTCTAGCAATATATGTGACTGCATTCTCATTTTCTATCTAATACATCACTGAATATTATCCTAACACTTAGTAACAAAGCAACAAAAAAAAACAGGAACAAAAGAACTAAGTATTAGCTAATCTATTCCACACCTACATCTCATTTGGAGCACTTGCTCACAAATATTTTCATGAAAAAAAACAACCCTGGGTTACTTGAAATCAAAAAAACCCATCAATTCTCAGTTTAAGAATTAAAAACTGATCTAGAATCAATCAGTGGAAGCTGAATGAAATTCTCTCTGGATATCCACTTCTGATGACGACTTTATTGTAGTTTTATGATTGAGGTTAAAGGAACTATATGAATCACTTCCCATAAAGATGTTTATGTTCACACTATGTCACTGCAAAACTGGAGTTTTCATAACAGAAAAAAATGTTAAGAATTCGCTTTGAATTTCACATTTTGGAGTAACCTGACATTCAGTATAAATTATCCTTTCATTTCTAAAATATGTAAATGTCATGCAGGGAAGGAACCTACACTTGGACAACTGTTTTGCAGTATACGTTTTCACTATTCAGAGAACAATGTCTCTTGCCTTTAAATATTTCTTGAAATGTTAAACTTATGAGTTTTTCACTCTTCATTGAAAATATTTTATTACTATCTAATATTATATTATATGATTATATTAGACTACTTATTTTATTACTATATAGTCTTTCAGTGGTCATGTGAAGGTTTAATTTATAAGGTTTGGTTTATGTTTTTATAAATGTATAGATTCCCAGATAAAACATCCTGCAATAATACATTTCATTATTTTAGGAACTACTTTGCTCCCATGAGAGTGGAGATGAATTAGAGTTTAACCCAAATATTAGATTTTAAAGAAAGTTTATCCAGGTATTTACTTTGTACCTGTTTGTTTCTACATGCAGACAATAGTAGCTAGGTATAGAACTGCAGTAGCCACTGGTGTTACCTGATTTTTTTCTCTTGTCATTTAATTTTTCATACGTATACATCTAGTGTTCTCTTAAATTCATTAATTTTAGGACTCCATATAGATTAATGTATATAGATCATAAAGATTTTTTGAGAATCTTGCTGTACATTTGTACAAGGGGGCACTTTTCTAAGTTCAATCACATGGACATGACCTTTCACTTCCTTTTTTAGGTGGAATCAAAACTGATGTCTGCCTGATTTCAGAAATCTATCAAAGTAGGATTTTTTTCCTACATTACCAGCAAAGATTTACAGGATGCAGGAAAAAAATGGGTGGAACTTCTGATAGGACCTTACTTGTTCTTTAATTACTGTGTCTGTTGCTCCTTGGAAAATAATTTATAGTATGCTTGGGACTGTAAGCTGGAAAAATGCATTACCGCTATTTGGTGCATTCTTTAGGGTCTGGCAAATGAGCATCAGATTCACTATTGAACAGAAATTGGAGTTGTCAGAGCAATGCACTTGGGAATTGGTTATGGAAAGTAAGACAATTTTATCTTTAATGAATATTATGTGATCATTGGCTTTGTGGTTCACATGGGACAGAGAAATCACCTTTAGTAGATTACACAGCTAAACCAATTTACATAATAACATCATATGCATTAAAAATACATTGCCCTTGTGGAGGCAGGGTTCAACTGTTGGAGAGATAAAAATAACTGCTACAAACTGGCATTTCCCAGCTACACAGATCAGTAGGGATCACAGAATTCTCTTGGACATCAGCTTTAGTAGATTTCAGCCCTAAGCCAATTTACTGAAGCACATTATGGACTTTGAAAGAGTTTGGTTTTTGAATCATACATGGTCCTCTCAGGAGGTGAGTTAAAATATATTTAATTGTGTTAAAACTTTTCCTACTAACTCAGATCACAAGGGATCATGTAATCCTATGAAAATGGTCATTATGGAGGAAACCTTATCAGTAAACTAATATTCCTAAATATGCAGGTACATTTGGGGCATACATATGCATTATATTAATATTTCTTCTCAGTAGTCAGTTGTGACTTGTTTCCAGTGTTTAATTGAGTTACCAGAATGTACACTACCACAGCCTCATATTAGACAATTTGAAGACATGTTTTGGTTTATAAGCATCCTTCTTAAAGAAGAATGATCGTTTGTGGATTATTGTTATACCTATGCCAAGAGGAATAAGAGTTCATTAAGGACTGGATTAATGAAATTATTTGGAATTCTTTATGTTATATGATTTAGTTCCTCCAAGAATGCTCAAGAACAGAATTAGAAGTGATCTGCCCAGTTACCAGCAGAGGGGCTAGGGCAGCAATCACATACAGGGATTTTTTAAGCCAACTACTGACACCAAAGAAAGGGTTGTATAAATTATCTGTTTTACTCCTCTTTTTACTGAACAAAGTCTTAAGAGAATTTGCCCATAAGCATCCCCCCCTGCCCCAGTCTACTTCATGAGTAGACTTCAGTACCCCATTGCTACACTTCTGCAGAGATCTTTATAATGAAAAATTATGAGTTAGGCTAAAATAGGAAATAGGAGTCTGCAGGACTGGGGTTGTGTTACATATGCCCCAAAAAGTTGAGCAGGAAAGAATTTAGAAAATTTTACAAGAATTACTGAGAGATATAAGCCAACAAATGTGCTGCTTGGAACTGATATTATCCACATGCTCTTACTGAGTCAATATTGAGATTGTTGCTTACTGAAGTCAGGCTGACAATAGTTACCATGGTCCAGGCTTTCTCACAGAGGCAGCAAGGGAGCCTCTCATCCAGAGGGGAATATGAAGATGTTCCATAATTTCTCAGGCTCTTCTGAAATAAAGCTTGTACATCCAGCAACAGATTTCAATAAATTTCTTCTTAGAAAGGTACCCCTTGGTGTACCTTTGCCAGTCCTGGATTCTTAGGGCCTTACATTATCACAGATCTGACTTGCTTTGGCTAAGCCACACTCAGTGTTGCAATTTTCCCATTTTCCCCAGCAGGGTGGTGATGTCCCCTTTGTGGGGTCCCCATCCCTCCAGTATTTTGGTACACATTTACTTTAAACCAATTCACCAGTCTGTGAATGTGAGGCAGAAATATACATTCTGACCTGCCCTAGGAACGGTGAGCTCTGGCACAGGGATGCTGTAGAAGGGAATGAACGAACTTCCCATTCGGAGCAGAATCAGTCAAAAATAACTCACATGAGAGGCAAAGAAATGTTATGGGCACTGGCTGGCAAGCTTTCTTGGACCTTGCTGAGGTGCAAAGGAAAATAACATTCTTTAATATCATCTAGTATATCAAGACAACACTGCTAATTAATGAAGTTCAGGTCAGTTTACCAACCTCTTTAATATGGATCAATTACAGAAAATAACATCTAAAATGTAACTGTAGGAATACACATAAAAACATTGGGAAAAAAAAAGCTCAACCCTGTAATGAATTGTTTCAAATATTATTTTAATTAAAAAAATAATTTAGTAAAAAATATGTTCAAGAGGTGGCTATTTTTTCAAGACAAGAAGTCTTTTATGAAATTTTTAAAAAATCGTACCATGTACAAGATACTGGTGACTGTTCACTGTTCATTTCTTTAAAAATTCATAAACTAGAATTTCCTTCTTGTTGCTTGTCAACAATCACACTGCATACCTAGAATATATTATAGCTTTCATTGGAAATGGAAAATAGCGAATACAAGCTTACATTTAGTTTTAAAAAAGTAAATCAGAATGGAAAGAAATTGGCTAGTTTAACTGCATATCAAGGTCAGACATAATTTCTTAATTTTGAGTATAGTGTCTCTGTCCTAGTTAGGACAGCTGAGATCAGTTCATCATGGTGGGTGTAACCCAAAACTGTATTCTGTAGCCTTCCATGTCATTTCCCAGAAACTAGACTATTGTTGTCAATAGACTATTCGCACCCTCTGCCCATAGAGCCTGACTCCTCAGGCTATAAACTAGGTGTTAAGAGGCCTGTGAGATAGGAAGATGTTTCTGTCCTCACACCCTTTGTGGAACTCCCCGCCCTGAGGGGAGCACTGAACATTCCTGCCTGAACTGGAGGATATATAATCTTGGAGTTTTGGAACATTTTTCAACCTACTCGTGGGATCCAGAGGAAGGCTGCATCTCATCGCTCTCAACCAGACTTAGACCACCACTGGACTGCGATCACCAGTTCTGGCCAGACTGCAGCAGCTCTCCCACCAGCAGGTTCTTCCCCTCTCCCTTTACTTTGGACTCAAACAGGGCCCAAGGAACACCACTTTGTTCAGGCCCCAGGGTACTGGGTTATACATTTGGGTTTTTGTGGGTTGAGACCAATTGTCGGTTTGTATCATTGTACTTACTGTATTATTTTAATAAATTGTTATTCTGACTTATAATCTCTCCTTTGAGTTGAGTTCATTCCCCCTGCTGGTTAACTTTTAAACCAGCACAGTCTCCCAACTACACAACACTATGAACATGTGTATGTTTATGTCAGTATTTGCATTTAGTTATCTTTTTTTTCCTAGTAGTGTCACAGGTGCAAAACTCTTCATATGTGAATTCTAAGGGAAATATTACTTCAAGATTTTTACATAGTGTTTGTTCTAGACTGCCTATCGATGTATGTGGGTTTGGGGATTTAACTTAATCAAATTCATCAGCAGTTTTATTTTTTTTACCATGATGATTGAACAAGCTAGTCAGTTGTCATTTCTACACTATCAATACAAGTGTAATCAAACCTTGAATGCTTTTACCACTTTTTTACAAGAGAAGGAAAGAATTTTGAATTAAATATGCAGTCAGTAGTAAATTCATAATATGATTTTCTACTGCCAATTCCCAGTCTATCTTGCAAAATGCTGTTGTGAAAGAAATGTTATCTGAAGTCAATGCATTATTTCCTTCAGATTTATCCCAGCTATGAAGTTTGAAACAGTTTTGAGATATTCCTTTGAAATAGTATTCTATCTAACTATTTATACATGTCCTAGATTTTTCTAGCAGTGTTCATGGTACATAAATAAATGACTGGGGTTTGTATGCTAGCAAGCAAGAGAGCTGAATGTTCATTAATCAAATAAATCTGACAAAACTCTTTATCTTTCAAATCAGAGAAATGAAATGTGAACTCCAGAAAGTAAATTAGGAAATAAAAGGCTATACAAAAAGAACAGTGGTGAAAGATTTTGTTGTTTACTTAATGTTGCATTTGAAAGGAGCCTGGTCATATAAAGTGTGATGGATTACTGGACTCAGTCTCTACTTTAATGTCTTCCTGTTTGATAACTGTGATCTGTGACCAGTACTGAGCAACTAAGGAGGTTATTGATCAGATAAAAAAACTCATACACTGTGATAAATACCTACAATATTATAGTTTGCAGGGAACCATAAAAGGATTTTTTTATCCTTTTCTGAAATTAGACTTCCCCAGAGTTTGTTTGTGTTTGGGTTCGGGCTCTGGAGAATTGCATAATCTTCTTTGGCTTCAGTCAACTGCTGTGTGATTCTTTTCTTGCAACACATGTCATAGCCTATTCTAGCTTTCCTGTCTTTGAAAATGTGGCAGCCCATGTTCAACGGACAATATTTGGTTAAATATTTTAAGTATATTTTAATAAATAAATACTTCAAGGGTGATTTTCCATAAAGGCAGAGACAGGTATTCTCTCCCTAACAAGCCTGCCCTAGATTTTCTACCTGCTATATCAGTCTAAGATGTGACTTCTTTTATGTTCCTTGAGCTCCCCGACTGAAAAGGGGTCTGTGCCAAGACCCCCTCTTGCCTCAAAGCTCAGTTAGAGGATTGAGGAAAATAATTGGCTCAAAGACATGGGCAAGAAGAATTAACACATCAGCTGGCAAGCCCATTAAAATGTCAGGCATTATCTCCCCTAAGTGACAGGAGAAGGCTGAAATGCAGTCTTTAATGTGTTAATCATTAATTTCAGAAAACGAGTCCACAGTTCGCTCTCTAGCAGGTCTGAGTGGAAGTGTTCCTACTCGACTGGGCAAACAGTTTTGGTGCAGCACGTATCACCCACATGATGTTGTTCTGGGCCAACTCAACAGTGCTCACACCACCCTCCAGCTCCTTCAATCAGCAGCACAAACGCCACTTGGCCGGGGTTAACCGGTCGCTTCCATCCAGGCTCTGCAGCAGCTGTGTGTGTCTCCCTCGCATCCTAAACCAGGTTACCATAGAAAGAACAGTTTCTGAGAGGCATGTTTGTTTCAACAGCAGGGATGGAAATTAATCATTGAATGTGACTTGTGAAAGACCAGAAGAGGTATTTGTGGCACCTGGAAGAAATTGTGGGAGGTAGGAAGGAGCAGCACAGGCACACGGACAGGAATCCTTAATCAGGAGAAAGTTTATAACAGAGAGAAAGAGAGAGAGGAGAGAGTGGAGGAAGTTCAGGACTATGTGAACTGAAGATTTAAGAAACTACAGAAAGGAAATAAAAATGGGTAGGAAAATATAGCAAAGGAGTGTGAAAAGTAAAGTCAGAATTTACTAAGAAAAAGAAAATGGCAGAATCAGGAAATAGAAGAATCAGCCTTAGTGAGCCAGCTGCCAGCTTTTGGCCACATAACCCCACCACACCAACCCCAGTATTCTTCCTCCTCACTCCAGAATTTCTATGCCCATTTGCAGTCCTCTTTTTGCTCTCCTTTCTTTTCCTGCTCCAGAGCCCCTCAACTCACAACCCCCATGTCTCCATGCAATTCTCCATAGTGTTTCAGCCTGCACTGCTTCATTCCATATTTTACACTGCACTATTCCTGCTGGCTCCTTGCTCTCATGGGAGGAAGACAGTGTTGGTAGATGCTGTGATGCTGCTGTTGCGTGGCAGGAGCCATGCAGTCAGAGGGAGAGGGTCACGAAAAGGGCAGGGGGTGCTTTCTGGGGACATGGGAACTGGTGATGTGCCAGTCTCGTGGGGCTGATTAAGAAGGTGTGTGCAGATCAGGGATAGGAGAGATCAGAGTGGGGGTCTAAGGAGTGCTGTGGCATGCAGAGGGTGGGATGGAGTGCTGTGCAGGGGTGGCAGTGAGGACATGATGTGCATGTTGGGAGGGACCCTCTGTGGGGTACAAGGAAAAGCAGCAGTGCAGGGCCCTTGCGAAGCCTGGCATGTTGCTGAAGTTCTGCCAATGGCCAAGCAGGGAGAGGCTCTGGCTGCTGAACATCTTATGCCAAACATAATTAAAAGCCTAATTTGATAAGTGATAAAGATCTATTCTCCTGTAGAGCAAAGGAATGGAAATAGTGACATGTGAAAAACTTTCTAGTAGGAAGAGAAGAATATTGTATGTGTGAGCTACATATAATACACAAGCTGTCAAGCTAAGTGACAGGAGATTTTGATGCAGTTCCCAGTTCGGCCAACTGTGTGACCTTAAACATTTTGCTCTCTGCATAATGGCTTACATCACTTAGCTATGGGGAAATTTTCACATTAAAACCCCTTTTTAATGACAGTGATCCACTCAGACAGTACCACAATGAAAGCTATACATTTGTAAAGGTAAACAAGTAAGAGTTTAGGTTCCAGTCTTGTTGAGGGAAAGGTGATGGTAAAATTTAATGCCTTTAGCTCACATCTTATCTTTTTTTTGTGTATGGAAGTCAGAGAAGAAATGGTTGGATGCTCTCAGTCATTGTGCCATGTACCCAAATGAATAAGGACAAGGTTATTAATTTAGGGGCAATATTTAAAGAAAAAAATAAAATAAGGAATCGTTAAGCATTTGCCTCCTATGAAAATCTAATGCTTTGGATATGTAATTCCCATTTGTGTACCTGAAAATCTCTTTCTTTATTGCTATAGAGAGGGAAGTACAGAACAAAACAGGATTTCTTTACTAGTTTCCATGTTGTTGTTTTCTGACATTGTTTGAAGACTTAATGCCCATATTTCCCATATTAGTCAGGTGATACAATTAGATTAGCCATCAAGACCAGACTTGGAATCAACCATGCTGCATCTAATGGACCAGGGAGTAATTCCTTTGACTTGAGGAATAGGAAACACTTTAAAAGGCAGGGACACTCCTTCTGATGCAGGAAGATATGATAGTGACCTCTCAGTCTTCCAGAGGCTTTCTCTGACTAGAAAAAGTGACTAGAATGGCTTCTTGAATTTTCCCCAAACAGTTCAAGCAGCTGTCTGTAACACTGTAAATACCACAGTGTACATCCATATTTCATATTTCAAGCTCAGGTTGTGTTTCCAAAATCTATTCCATTCGAAATTTGGAATCTGGTTTCAAGTCTGGGAGTTTTACTCTACCCTAAAACTCTGCCACACCCCTCCTCATCCTTTCATTCCCCCTCCCCCTTAACACTTCTGTTCCTCCATTGTTTCAGTTTGCACCAGAACAGGAAAAAAACAAAACAAAACAAAACTGATATTTGCTACTATTGGGAGATTAAGAGCCATTGCCCTTAGCAAATCTAGGAGAATCTGCCCGTGGTGAGTAGCTGGGACTAGTTGTGAGCAATGAAAATCAATGTATTGCAGTGCTTGAAGACACAGTATTTAAATGCCATTCTCCAGTGCGGTGAGGCTTTAATAAACTCCAAACATTGTTAACAGGCTTGGGAAATTCAGGATCCCGAATGCTAAATAGGAAGGAGGACAAGAAGACAACAGATGTTAGTGCGTGTAGGAATGTCACATGAAACCTCCAAAGTCTCGGCAGCTATAGTATTTATCAGTGTCGATATGGCAAAAATTATACCTGTTCTGCAGGCTTTCTTTCACTGTCACTTCAAAAAGAAAAGAAGCATTGTTTCACTGGCAAGGTTTTACACTAAACTCTATTCAAAGGTTGACATAGTATTCTAAGACAAATATACACTACAATATTTTTCTGGTAACGGTCCACATTTACAGGATATATTTGTTATTATATTCTGGTATAGTTCAGCCACATTATGGTTGAAATGGGACAAAAGGTTGACATCTTTTGTCTTCTGTGATTATAATGATGTTGCTGTGTTGTGAATGCTTTTTGGGCAGGTTTCCAAAGCTTAAATGATAATTTTGACCATGTTTGTTTATGTTGTACAAAAAAAGAGAAACATTTGTTTTGGAAAAAAAATAGCCATAGAAATATACTACACATACAAATACCAGCAAGCAGTAATTTGCAGAAAAACAGTATTCAAAAAAAGATTTATTCTATGCATATATGAATTTCAATTGATCATGTACCCTTCTTATACTTCACCTAGTTTCTCAATGAAATGCATGAAATTATTTCCATTCTATGGAAGATGGCATCCTTTCAGTGTGGAAGGTTGTAAAAAATGCCAGTGTCTTGACCTCCACCCTGATACAACCACCATTTTGGAAAAGAGAACTCATTTTTGCAGGTTTAAGTCTGTGGAGGTCAAAGGCACTTTAGAACTATTACTGATTATTGGTATGTTCCCAGTGCTTGCGAGCACTTGTCACAGGCGTGTAATCAAAAGTGGGAATGTGAGCTAAGTCAGAATAAGAGAGACTAACTCTCCTCAAAAAATTTCTATTTGATCATTTCACCTGGTGGTGATGAAGTATTTTATTCTCTATATTTTCTCAATTACCTTTCTGATCTGGAACCTACATAGAAAAGGACTAAACTATGTGAGGTCTACAAAATCTTTGAAACAAAGATTTAAGCAATTTCTCCCTTCAGCCCATAATGTAGTAGGGTTCTTGTGGTTTTGAGACATGTACACTTGGACCTTACTTGTATTGTTTTCTGTATCAAACAAGTCTGGCCAAGCCCTGTACATTTACCCTCTAAAGATTAATCCCCTGAGACATTCAAGACTACTCTCAAACTGTCATTTCCAAATCCTGTCTATGCATCTCAGCAGTTCCTTGACTGCTTGCACTTTTCTAGCTATGTGCCACAATCCCTGGAAGACTTCTTCCTTTGAACAAGGGCTGACAGCATATTTCTAAGAGATTTGTGATGCAGGAATTAGACCTATAGGTGTGGAAATGTGAACGTCACACTGATAAATCAGAGAAAACTTTTTTCTAAATTATAATTTCATTATTCCATTTTGTAGTGTTTAGCATTGGGATAGTCAGTGAATGACAATCAATGCCTACTAAGGCCCTGTAGAGATGTTAAGCCTAAATCAGATTAAATAACCTGTCGTCTGGCTAGTAAAAAGCAGGAACTCAAAAACACTGTGGTAGTTACATTAGTAAAACATAGTGAAACAGTTAATCATTCAAAACAGTTAAAGATTCAAAATATAGAAAACATGCATTTTGGGAAAGTTAACTAGGAAGAAAAGAGAAAAAGACATCTCTCATGTTCAATATACCACTGTCGTGTTAAGCAAGAATAACAAGACCATGACCATAAACATCTTAATTGCTCCCCAAGTACACATTACAGTGATGACCTGCATCCATACTCTCATAAGAATACGATGGTATATTGTTGTCTCTTGGGAAGACATAGTTTTGTTTTTGGTAGATAGGTTGCTATAGCTACCCATCACAATTAATGAAGTTTTCTGAAGATGGACAGTCTTACCCGTTGAAGTTGTAAGAGGAAACAAAACCTTGTTTCTGACTTTAGCTCCTGCCCACACCCCCACCCTGCAAGAAACCTGCCCCATTTTGTTCCCTATTGCATTCATTGTCATGAGGGAAGACATACAGTTGTGACTCATGGAATCCCTTTCCAAACAGAACAATAGATAAAAAATATCAATAAAACCATTATTCTTCAGATACCTAATAGCAGTAATAAAACAGTTGTTTTGCCCTCTGCCTCCACCCTTCCAATTCTCTAGGGTTTCTAGGCTGCTGGAAGGACCCATTGATCTGCAGTTTCAGCAATGACCTTTCTCCTAATATAGCCTATATGGGCAGAGCAGGAGTATCTTCTCTCACAGCATCCCAAAGTGGGAGAGCAGTAACCATGCTTGCTAGCACTGTCAGTGCTATAACTTCTTGGGCAGGATAACTGCAGTGATTAGTGATAGGCATTTCTGTCCTGTAGCCTTCTGCAGTGGGGTAAAATTTACCCAAACAAGGTGTCTCAACTGAAACTGCAAAATTTTTTTGCTTCACTTTGTTCTTCATTCACCAGGAAGTGAAAACACTTCCCCTTTTAAAATAATTAGTTCCCTTGGACTATACAAGACAGGAGAGAGAATCCAAGGCAGTGTTTCATGCACTCTTTCACATCATTTAACATCCCTCAGGCACGTGCCCCCGTCCGCTGTACAAGGGCACTAACAATGCAGTGAGGTGGTTGCCAGGGTTACCACAACCTGTCAAAAAAACTGGAAAACAAAAGTGAAGGAGCCACACTACCCAGCGAATTCCTGCCAGGCATGTTGCCTCACATGCTGCCTTAAGCCGCACTAGAAGAAAAGGCAAGTCTTTGACAGGCATGTGAAAAAGAGAGCTGTGTTGTAGCTTACAGCTTAGTGTAAGAGGCTGCTGATCTGCTGATTGGAAAGACAACAAATACCCATCCTTACAAGTGAGATCATAACTATTGGATACCTGAACAGAACTAACTCAGCTAGAGAAATAATTCTTAAAAAAAAAAAAAGTGCTAAAAAAAAAAATATATTAAAGTCCAGAAATCAATAACTGGAAAAGTTAGGATTGCAATCTTCTCTTTTTTTCTTTCCTTTTTTTTTTTTTTTTTTATTTTCTTGAACAGCATTAAATGTGTTTCTTATATTACTTAATATTAAACCATAATAGCATTTGCTGTACTTTGGCTGCATTGCAAGGTTAATACAGAGATGTACTCTAGACAGGCAGTCAGAAGGATAATAAGCCTTCATAAAAAGAAGACTCTCTTTATTCATCATTGCCATTGTATCACATACGAGTAGGGGAAAGACATCTTAATTCCTTCCTGGCAACAGTTCCCTAATACTGACTTCAGAAGTTAATAAAATCTCCAACCAAATCCAAACTGTTGAATCATCAGTTACCTCTGCAAAACATTGAATTAGACCAGTGATTCCAGTTCTCTCCACTGATTTTAAGGGGACCTCAGTGACTTACTTGAAAGCATACAGAACAGACATCCCAGGTAACTTGAACTCCATGCTGGTAATTTGATATCTGTGAGGCCATGACATTATACCTATTTGCTTACCTCACAGAAAAATAAAAAGTTTCTGTTCTAAACATAAATTTTGGTCTCTGACCAAAGTTCAAATTATTTGTTTTTCAGGACTCAGAAGGGAAAAGATAACATTGTGTTAATAGCTTTGTATTTTTTGTCATCTTTAGAAATCTTGGACCTTTCCTTCTTCTGTGTGCTATCTTAAACTAAACTAAACACAGACTTTTTTTCCACCTGTTTCTAGAACAAATGCAAATATTGTGAAACCAAAGGGAAAAGTGCCATTCACTGACTACAGATGTCTTCTTAACTGACAGAAAAGAAGACATCAATATCTGATTTTTTCCTTAAATTAATGATATCCAAGAGTGACACTGAAATCTCCTTTTATTTCTAAGGCTTCATAAAAGAATTTTGCCTCTCAGCAGTAACTGATCGTGACTAGTATAATGTTTTTATTTATGTTTCTCCAAGCAGCAGTAAGCATGATAGATGAACACAGGAAAAAGGAAAGAAAATTATGCTCCCAGGAAATCTGTTGAACAATGCAATTGCTCCATATCTGCAGGAAAAGAAAGTCTATGAAGTTCCTTTTCTATTGTATGTGTATTTACTGACAGCAGATTCAGTGGCTTTATTTTATCTTTATTTTTCATTTTGAACTTGGGAATATTTGAAGCTGAGAACATGACTGAGAGATAGTGCTGCACAAAATACAGAGGTATGCAAAACTTTCTGCATCTGAAATTCCCCAGAGATCTTTGTCAGAGGCCTCTATCTGGGTAAAAAGCAGAAGAGACCATATCCATACTACTTTCAAGGTCAAACTGGTCATAGACTGGTAGATTTTCAAAGGATTTTGATATGTTTCTTCCCTGCATGATAAGGTGTGAGATAGTTTCCTGAGATGGTGTTGCTAATGTGTATCTCAAAGCCCAGCCAGTATATCTGAACAGAGCTGTGCAGCATTGTTGTATGTGTGTATGAATTCTTTGGACTAAGATCACATGTGCTTGACATAGTTCAGCAGTCTGTCAGTCACCTTGAATCTTAAGACTTTCAGAAGGAAACTGCTGCTCAGGTAGCATAGTTTAAGTTTTCACAGCTACCAATAGATGTTGATGCTTGTCCTACAGTATGATCCTACAGTACTCCTGAACTGTGGTCACCTCATCTGTCTGAAATAGTGCCTGCTGAGTATCTCACACAGTTGTTACCATCATGGTTCTCATTTACTAAGCAAATGTGACTGCTCTTTTGTTTTCTTTTTGCATTTCACTCCTTGTTTGCTTGCTTGTGTAAGAAGATTGCTTTTTCTTTTCTGTTTTCATGACCCATTTTCCGATACCTCCTTAGGCCTTGACTCATCCTGGAGATGGATTGACTTAGAGCACTGTAAAGAAAATGTATTGATACAGTGTTCCTTGTGATGCTTCAAAAAATGGCTACCAGATTTTTATGGTAGATGCACAGGAGACTGAGCCTTCTGTTTTGTTCTGTGTTTGTATCATGTCGTGATGGTAGAGCACTTAGGTGCTATCCAATGATTCTATGATTCTGCGACTCTTTCTCAAAGCAAATAAAATACACTTTTCTCACGATGCTACTTTCCATTTTACTACAAAGTAGCTTCAGAAGCAGATCAGTTAAAAAGCTACTTCTACTTATAGAGGGATCTCAATGTAGCATATTTTGGATTAAAAGAATAATTAGAAACATATCAAAGAGGAAAAAAATTACCATGGCATTGCTTGGAGTATTGAACTTCAAAGCCCCATCTATGCTAGTAAATTAATCATACACAAAGAACACCCCCACACATTGGCCTGCCACTATCTCTAGGTGGTTGGATAGGTGATATGGTTTTGGCTTATCCGCTCACATTTTCTCAGACGTCTCAAGGAGCTGGAGCAGGCCAGGAACCATGCACCACAGACTTGTTGCATGAAACCATCCAGTTTTGGAGAATAGAATTCAATAGAATGAAACTGTGACAATCCCTGCCTCATATTGGTGCCAGAGATGTGTTTCAGGCATATCTGTTTACCAACAGACAAAGTCAATGTGTGTGCAGGAAATATTTGTACCTTTACTCGCTTCAGGAATGTGTGATCTACTTACATGCATTAAAAAAAAAAAAAAGCTATATTTACTGGACAGGAACACATGGCCCTATTGAGGACCAAGAACTATGGAAAAATCATGTCATAGATCCCACACAGTGAGGAAAAAGGCCGCTGGCTCTTGAAAACTTGAAGTCTTCTTTTCACTGCATGAACATTTAAGGACAATTTTCAAGAGACAGACAACAAGGCTGAAATGTTTTTTTGAAAGTGCCTACAAATGTTTATTCATGGATGCTGTGCACTCTCCACAGCTATGCAGGGAAAGCAACTTATACATATACAAATAGCACTGAACTCTGCATTTGTATGTGAAATTACCTGATTGACATTTCAAATCACTGTGTCTTGTGCAGTTATGAGAGTTACTCAATTGCCTCTATTTAAAAATTCAGCCTTAAGGCACAATTTTGTTGAGAATAAGAGTATATCGAAGCATCTTCTGTCAAACTCTGCTTTCTTTCAAGATTCTTTGCAATACCCTATATGCTACTTGATTGAGATTGTCCCTGTAGAGAGGTAATTGTGTTACAATTGTAAGGCATGCATTTCTTTTGACATAGGAGCCCTTTACTATGAAAGACATTAAACATAAATGACAGCATGATTCATCCTTGGTTGCAATAAATTATTCATTTTTTCTTGAGTACCTGGAGTCTAACAATTGAAGAACTTTCCCTCTTCCAGCAGAAATCTCTGTGGTTTCCCAGCCTTTTTGGCATTTTCTTGGTCTTAACCTTATAATAAGAAAGACAGTTTATTTCTCAACAGAATCAATATTACCCTGTCAGTTCATGTCTTTCTCTGGTCAGTTTATAAAATGCAGAGTTTAGAGTACATTTCATTTGAGATGGGGTTCATCTTATGGTGTCACACATCTAAGCCTAGGTGCCCTAACTCCGTGGAGAACTTTGCCCACACTCAAGTCTGTAGAGCAGTGGAAGATATGTTTCCTCCTGTAGAACCAGCTGGATTTCAGACATGATACCCTATCCCAGAATCCTACCTGCAGGTAACTGAATCAAGTTTATCCATAAAAGACAATGAAATCTGTGAAAGGACTTAGTTGGCCAAAGATGGTATCTAGTTTCTCTGAGTGAACAGTCATTTCTCTGCTCACCACAGCTATGTTGACCAGATCTCCAGGGATTGGAGTAGCAACTTAAGCATCTTCACACAATTCTAAGCAAGAAGATGTTTCCTCCTCTAGTAGATGAAACCCACCCTTGATGCCTTTGCAAAAAATCTCCAAAATGAGCTGTCAGATAAGAAATGCAGACAAAGAAATACATATTAATGACCATCCACATAGATGCATTCCTTTTCTGTATTCCAACTATCTTTACTTGTAGCTCAACAAACTTCAGGAGAAAAACACAAAGAATAAAGTGAGCATCGATTTTCTAGGCACTGTGTCTATATATATACCCATTCTCAGTTTTTCATAGGAATAAGGTATGACTTTTACCTTAGTGCTGTTATATGTGGCTACAGACCAGCTGAAAACTGATCCAGAGAGTATCCATAGACCAAGTTCTTCATATCCAGCCTTTTCTTGAAAGTCAATTAGAGAGAGCACTCAAACTGCTCCTAGAGACATTGTCATGGAAATATCTCTTATTCAGCTTAATTGCTCAGTGAGTTATTGTTGTTACTATTGTCAAGTATTCTATGCAAAATATTTTTATTCGCAGATGTCAAAGTAGAATAAGAAGGTAGACAAGATTTATCATGGAATGAGTAATTTAAAAATATTTATTTAATGATTTGCACCTCTCTTTCTTCAGTAAAGGAGTCTGCAAAATCCTGTAGCTTCTAAGTTATTTTATCATCTTCACACTCAAACGCTCACACACAGAGCTCTTTTTTAAATTAGTTATAGGAGTCCAAGAAGATGACGCCTTTTTTCTTAAAGGTCTTACTCCAACAACTTAATCCTCAAAGATTAAGATGCAGACTTTGGTGAGGATTTATTGTACATGTGCAAAACTCATAGCTTCTGAATTTTTCACTCATGAGACTCAAAAATTAGCAATGTTTAATAAGCAACTTTTCTTCAGTAGAAAAACATTAGGGGAGAGAGGAGCTGAAGGCAGATAGTTATGTCCAAGAAGCCAAACAGTAATCAGTAGCTGGTTGCAACATCAGATTGAGTATAGATCTATGTAAACTAAAGGTATTCTCAAGCTGTCCTCGTTACCTCGTTACCATTGTTCTGTTATATAACATTCATTAGAGATCAGCATTAAGGTGCAGTCCACACGAGTTAATTCAATCAGCAGAAGTCCCTTTTAGGAGGTCACAGAAGTGCCGTGATCACATCTATCACTGCTTCATACACCCCAGTGTCTGTCCAACTGACTTTAGCTGGTTTTGGATTGGAGATTATAGTTTCTTTTGGTACATTTATGGTTTTTTATTAATATATTACTTCTGGCATTGGTATAGTTCAGACTTACTTGCCAATATTTATAAAAACCATCCTTCTGTATTCAGTACTGGAATGCTAAAAAATTTGTCTTTTCTGGTACACCTGTATTCCTAGTTTTTCTACAGACTATATATTATCTTCAGACTTTTAAATGATCCTATGTTTTATATGTTACACTGGAATACACTGAAAACTACCATATGAAAAACAACAATGGGAACATTTGAATATACTTATTTTTGTTGTCTACATATGGGGGAGATTTTTCTGGTAGTGAATCCCAAGTTAGGGTCAATACTGTTTTGCTGCTTCCAGAAGACAGTATCACACTTGTAACTCTACACATGTCAAAGGAAAGAAAGATTTCCAGGTATTTCAAAATATTCTATTACCTTGGAGTGTAACTAAATTGAGTATTTAGCAGAATAAGGGATAGGTGTGAGGCTCATAATAGTCCATTATGTGTTAAAAAATCTTCCCAGAAATTTTAGATATTGACTTTATCAATGTGTGTATTTATATGTTGCACAAACTACCATGGTTAAATACAGTCTAAAAGTGAGAATTTGGCTTTGTATTTAGGAGAGATCAGTCAGTACACTATTGTAACAAGGCAGATTTAAATTCTTACCATCACAATGTTTTGTTAAAGCCTTTATTTAAAGAAAATTCATTCTTCTGATATTCTTTCTCATCTTCCTGTTCTTGCACTTATCTTTGTCACAAGAACAAGACATCTGAATTTCAGTGCCCAACATGGGCTTGCAAGCTATCACAGCATAACTAAGCTGTGCACTTTTCACCTTTTCAAAATTCAGTAATTTGACTGTCTGAGACTGTGGTTCTTCCTGGCAGCTGCTGACATTGCAAGAAGAGAGGAGATTAGTCAATCAAAGTCTAGAATAAGTAAAAGGTCACAGGAGTCAATATATTGCTGCCTTTTGCAGGCTGTGTGAGGTTCTAAAAATCCATTCATGTGACTTGAAAGGGAGAAAATATCTGTGTGATTCATTCACACAACATGGAACATAATAGAAACAGGAAATAGTGCCAGCTAACTAGTTACATTTTGCTTTTACCTTGGCAATATTATCCCCCTCTAAGACTCCAACAGGCTACTAAAAAGACAAGTAGTTTTTCCCATAATCATAACAATGGGTTGGTTTCCAGTCATGATTTTTTTTTTGTTTCCCGTTGTTGCTATCAAATTTGACTATTGCCTTTAGAAATACAACTTAGCGCTTGAAACTGTACAGATGCTAGTATAACAAGGCTTGGGCTAGTATCTACACTTATCAAATTTCACAATGATTGGAAATATTTTAAAGTGCTTGTTAAGGTCATCCATATTTTCCCTGTCTAAGACCTTTTTCTTTAACAAAAACAAACAAATTTTTAATTTTCACACTCCACCACTAAATGTGATTTAGTGGTATCCCCAGGTGCTCGAGAAATCAGAAGTCATCTCATAGAGAACTTTTAAGACTTGACTGCCCTCCCCAGCACACTTGACTTCCATCAGCTGAAAGGCCCTGGGTATATGAATACATTGTCACTATTGATGAGGAAAGATAAAATCAGGAGCCTTAAACATGGACATATTTTTGGTGGCAAGGCCAAACTTCTCAACCTTTCTGCTACCTTCTCCAGACCCTACGTTGTTGTAAACTCTTAAGTATTTAAAATCACCCATAAATGGGGCAAAGTCATCAACTTTACTCCTAGGACAAAGTGGATAAAAAAGTGGGAGGAGTGGCTGATAGACCAGAAGGCTGTGCTGGCATTCAGCAAGACCTGTCCAGGACAGAGAATTGGGTAGAGAGGAACCTAAGTTCAACAAAGCCAACTGTAGGATCCTGCACCCAGGGAGGAATAAACCTATGCACCAGTACAGGTTAGGGATAGACCTGCTGAAAAGCAGCTCTGCAGGGGGTTTGGACAAGTTAATCTCCAGGTATTCCTTCCAACTCCAGATATTCTGTGATTCTATGATACTTTTTTTATACCTGTTGGAAGGGGAGATTTGTCTCTATGAAAGCAGTAACCTACCCACAATGGAGGAAGCTAGCAGGCTGTGTAAAGGGCATCAGAGGTACTGCTACCAGAGTCGAAAGACTGGGTAAATCAAAATAAAAGGCAGTAAGTATTACCTACTACACATAGAGATGAAGGAATTACTTCAAGGTTTTATAGAAATTACAAATGATTGCCCTCATTTTTCCATGGTGGAGCCATGGCAGTATTACCTTCTCTGCTCTCAGTCTATTACATTTTTAATTCTGAACTCTTCAGAACTCTTCAGGGTCTCTTCAGATGGCAAAGCATCTGCTACCTGACTACATGATAAATGAAGCACCTCATCTTAAAACAAGCTGAGCTCATTTGATGAGATTTGCTGGGCAAATGCAATGAGTCCTTCATTGTAAAATCTTCTGAAGTTTAATTTTCATTAGTTATCTTTATTCAGCGGTATGAATATGAGATCAACATTTATAAGTTGGTAGCTTTTGAAAAAGTATCAATATGGTTGCTTCTCTTCACACTTGCACACAAAAGTGCACACAAAAGTGCACACAAGTGCTTTAGGAGAAAAATCTCTTGATGAGACAGTGCCATTACATTGTTGAGTTTATCCTGGAGTTTGGGGATACTTTGTTGCTGATTTGGAAACTTTCGTAATCTGGATGGTGGATCTGCAGGATATACTGATGAATTATTCAGGGATTTATTGGATCCTGTATTGGCTTTTGCCATAAACAAGTTATTTTAAGGTAGGTAAATATGAGGCTTCTACAGAATTTTATATGAATTTACATGGATAATCACTGACACTCATTTATACAAGACTGAAGAAAATTGTCCATAAATTTAAACCTGGAAATGAAACCTTCAAATAAAGCTAGGATGTCCTTTTTATGATGCTATATGCTTAGTAGCCACTGTCATAACTGGGACAGTGAAGTAAGTGAATCATTGCATTGTTCTACAGTGGCAAATACATATATTTTTATTGGGTTTTCCCCCATTTTGAAGCTGCTGTGCAGGCCAATCCTAAAAAAAACCAAAAAAGCTGAGGTAATGCTTTCAGTGTAACAACCACTGCTGACAGAATTGTGTGGTTCCAGTTCTCATATTGCTGAGCAAATACTTATTAGAGTGATAATCTCTATTTCTAGAATTATAGATAAAAACTGGGTTGGAAAGGACCTCTGGAGATCATTTATTCCAATATTCTGCTCAAAGGATGCCTAAATTGAGGTTGCTCAGAGTCATAAAACTTTTGAAAATGGGCATTCTAGATTGAGGAAATGATCAGATTTTTTCACATATATAATTTGCACCTCACGTAACTTGCATTTGTAGAATCATTAAATCATAGAATGCTTGGGTGGAAGTGACCTGCAAGATCATCTAGTTCCAAACCCCCTGCCATGGGCAGGAACACCTGCATATAGACCAGGTTGCTGAGGGCCACATCCATTTTGACCTTGAACAATTCCAGTGATGGGACATCCACAACTTACCTGGACGACTTGTTCCAGTATCTCACCACCTTCACAGTAAAAAATTTCTTCCTAATATCTAATCTAAACCTATTCTCTTAGAGTTTAAAGCCCTTCCCCCTTTTCCTGTCACTACAGGCCCTTGTGAAAAGTCCCTCTCCAGCTCTTTTACTGTGCCTCTTCAGGCACTGGAAGACTGCTCTAAGGTCTCACTGAAGCCTCCTCTTCTTCAGGCTGAACAACCCAGGCTCTCTCAGCCTGTCTTCATAGGAGATGTTGTACAGCCCTCTGATCATCTTCCTTCAAAGGTTCTTCTCTCTTGGACATAAATGCTCAAGTAGCTCTTGTGTTTGTTAATTAACAGAAAATCAGAGGAACAAGGTAGGGTGTTCAGAGGTAGACAGATGCCAAAAGATCCTGAGGAAGAAGGTGCAAATGAGGGCAGGGCAGGAAGGAAAATGAGGAAACTCCCAGGGAGCAGAAGCATGAGAAGTAAAATTTTCTCTTTATTGTCTGTTCATCCTTATAACTTGCACTGCTGCTGAATCACTAGATTTTTTAAATGGGCAGACTTCTGGAGATATATATCGAAATACAGTTTTCTAAATAATCAAGGCAGATCTTTTTATGTTGAACTGTGCTACATGCTTAGACTATATAAAGATGACTGTGGTCAAGAACACCTCTCACTTTAGTTCCTGTCCACATCTCCTTTCCCATTCTCTCTTTCATCATGCATTTATATAGCACAGCAACTCTGAGAGTTACTGGGGCATGTTTGGGTCTCCACTGAAGAAGAAATAAAGAGTACATGTATGCACGATTCAAACACAGAGAGTGTTGTGATCTGCCAGCACAGGGAGCAGCTGCCATTGCTGTAACTCACGGAGGGAGAAGGTGTGTTGTGACTGCAGCAAAGGCAGGGTATAGTTACATATAAAGCCTGCCTGTCCAGAATATGGAGCTGGGAACCATGGCTGTGAAGGATATAATCATTTCAACTAGAGATGTTACAAACTTTAATAGAAACATTTACAGGGTCCCCTTTAATAAAAAAAAATTTTTGAAGCTGAGAGAGAGTGAGCTGGTACGGTATTTCAGACAGGAGTCAAATGAGATTGCACATGGGAGGATAGAATTATTATCCATTTGTTTAAGCAGACTCTGGGGGCTGACCCTAACTGAACTTCTGAGTGCTTCCATGTCTGATCATCATTTGGCCACTCTGTATAAATAATCATATTTAAATTTACAAAAGGCAGAAAATTCAGTCTGTAACTCCATCCATAACAGCCACCTCCTGCTGAGCCTTTTTATTTCCTCCCGCATGGTACTTTGGATAAAAACGCTTTGGAAAAGATGAGCAATAATATCTGGGCACGATGATAAAGAAAGGGAGGCCTGTTCCCAAAACAACAATCAGAACTGTGTTTTTGTTCAAACAAAAGACATATTGGCTACTGTGAAACACAAGAAGGCTCTTAATGTTCTACAGGGGCTTTTGAAGACTGTATAAACATGAAAAAAACAGGGACTGTTTAGTGGGCTAGAAATAATTCAACATTACAGATGAATCATGTTTATTTGGCTGTAAAGAGGAACAGAGGATGTCTTACTAAGGAAGAATACAGTAAAAAGTCTTCTGCAGTGGATTTTACTAAGCTGAAGCAAAAATATTATTTCAAAACAGGTAGAAAATTTTATAAACCACTTTTGCCATAGTATTGTATGCTCGTATGCCTAGAAAACCCCACAGTAGTGTTTGCTTGCACATTTGGGTAATTTAGAGCTCAGTTTGGCAGTAGTCAATAATTCTACATTCAAGACGATGACTTTTACTCCAAAAGGTTACCTAGTAAATATTAGATAACACTTATGGAATGATCTCAATTTAATATTTTATTTAGTACAACAAACTTTACTTTCTTATTTTCTCATTTCTGTTCTTGTAAATGTAATGATTGTTTCCAGTCCTCCACCTTTACAATATTTATACAGAGAACTAGTGCATTACCATTTCTGTGGAAAGAAGAAAATCATGTATATGAGTTAATAATTAGTTCTCTGAAATGTATCATAACTTTTAACACTTGGTTGACCCTCAGGACAATCTCACAAAATTTTATTCTTTTAAAATTAGTTGTTTAGTGTATTCTCCCCCTGGAGTCACTGGATAAAAATGGGCAATTCCTGGAGACAATTTATCTAAATTAATCTAATCAATTTTAAACTGTATCCTATGATGAAATTATTGTCTATGGTGGTACCTCTGAGAATAGTGGGATTTGATATTTCAGCCTTTCAGACATCAAAATTTAAGTAAGGTAAATGCCTTCTTAGGGCCTAATAGGGTTTTTATTTTCTTTTTCTACATGCTTCTGCATTTTATACCTCAAATTTTCCACTTATAATAATTTAAATTGTAAAAAAACATGGACCCATGATAACATGTTTTTTTTACAGGTATAGTCTGTGTATCTATGTATCTATATATCTATATAGTGTATCTATATACACTATATATCTATGTAGTGTATCTATATATCCAGTGTATCTATGCTCTCCTTTCAAGAGTTATTTAGGTAATACAATAATCTGTAAGTGAACATGAGACCAACGGTATCAGAACTTACCACTAAAAATATTCGTATTAATAAAGTGCACGTTTTGGTACGCACTAACTGTTTGATACTTGCCTTGAAAGAGCTAATTCTTTATTTTTCTTTAACTTTGCACATATTTTTCAGTGTTTTTTCAGTCCTTACATTCAGTAGCTAAGGTAGGAGAGATGGAAGAGGTAAGTACTGCTTTTCTTGCTGCTGCTATTACATTTTTGAACATCTGTGAACGCTTCTGTACCAGTTTTACTGTCTGATGGCAGGGTCGGTGTTAGCTGTTGCCGGCCCATCCATCTTGCTCCCTTGCTCTTGCATAACAATGGGGATTTCATACTATTTTCCCTTTTCTTGACTCTGACTATTCATTATGAAGGTGGAAATAATGGCTCTAATGGCTATCAAGTCCCTCCCCTGCTTCCCCTCCATGTTACTCAATGTGACTCTTTCATTCTTTTGACCATGCAGACACAGAAATGTCCCAACGGCAAGGAGCTGTCTGCTCCTAAGCACACTTGAATCTGATTCTCTTCCTTTTCTTCCATCCTTGCCTTAGAGCTGGAAAACCACAATGAAAAAAGCAGCAACCAAGTCCAGTGAGTTTCCATTGTCCAGGATGTTCTTGACCGAGGCAATTCCCCTCCCCCACCCTCATTATTCATTTCATTTAGATGATTAAATTAAGCAGAAAAGGTTATTTTATTGGAAAAGAGCCTGCATTAGTTGCATAAAAGCTGTCACTGTTCCGTTTTGGCTTAGTCTCCTCTCTGGCTCCCAGCAGCTCGCTGCCGTTCCCCTTTCATTGAATTTTTAGCTTCAGGCACCTCTCTAGTCCCCAGGATCTGGTTTTTTTTTTTCCAAAAGTGAGCATGACATCACTGAATCTGGAGCCATTCCCCTTGCTGTAGAGCCTTCGCAGTTGTTTTGATATTGCCAACTTGATGAATACTGCTTGCTTTCTGTTGTTTCCCCTCTGGTCTGCCATGGCATTGGAGGTGCCTGTTGCTGGAGGGAGTTTGGAGACAGCACACCTCACACCAGTACTTTGTCCATGTGAGAGAAGTAATGGTCCTTCTCTAAGGAAATGGATTTTCTTGTCCTCAAGAAGTGAGAGGCCATATGAATTGCTTGGCTGACTACCACTCTCTCCCCACATTCTTTCTCTTGGTTTGTGGCTGTCCATGCCTGCTCCATCAGCTGTGTAGAGCACAGACAGACTTTTTGTGTAGACAGTTATTGATTAAATCCTGAGCTCTTTAAAATAAATGCATCAGTGAATGTAAAGACAATAACTGTGAAGCTATTTTTTTTTTAAATACAGAACCTTTTTAATCTTCAAAATATCAAAACAAAAGACTTTAGATAGTTACATAGTGCTTTCATTCTCTTAAAGCGGAGAAGAGCTCATAGGGCAAAAGAACCTGATGTTTCCTAGTTTGCCAAAGCTTTCGACATTATATTTTGGAGAAGTAAAACTGATCTGGCTCTTTTGTTCCACTCAAGGGGCAGTGATATCATTAGAAATTAATAACAAAAAAAATTTTTCACAGGTATTTTAACAAAATAATAAATACTTCCTGTTTTGGATATTGGCTGATATTGTCTATCTCATTGTATTTTTTTCAATTTAAAATCACAGGCTATTTAAGAAATAGGTAGGATGGAAAAAAATATGCTCTTTTATCCCCAGAATTTTGTTGCGAGAAGCAGAACATAAATGGCGTAGTAGAAACAACAAGAACATGGATAAATGTATCATTTAATTGTTCCAGGATACTAGTTTTACTTGCTTTCTTTATTTGCTAGTTTCACGGTGAAGAAAAGCTGCATTGTCTTGACTAAACTGGAAAACATCCTCCTTCATTAGAGCAGAATGATGAGTTGCTCCTAAGAAGTGCAGCTCTATGGAAGAACATCACTGTGGTTGGTTTTTTCTGTTACTTTGCAGCATAAGCTCTGTTTTGTTCAGCATATGATGCCCCTTTTACACGACATGTTGATATGTGACATTCTTTTGACATATCAGATTTTAAAAACATTAATGTTGACATTCATGGGTTCACTGGTATATTTAATGGATAGTAGATATTGCCTTATTATATTAATGAAGGCAAAGACCCACAGCTTTCTCAAGTGGTTGATCTATTGCCTCTGGCCATGCAGTTGTTTGCAGTGCCAGCATACAATCTATAGATGGATCAATCAAGCATGTTAATATGCAGTGTTATCACACAGAGCAGCTGCACTTGGCTAGAGAATAATAGGTTTTGACGATGCTGTACATTTGACATATGAACTTGCTTACCATCCCTTGTCAGAGAGAAATGCCTGCTCGGCTGCTGTATGGCAGCGCCTCTCCAGTGTGATGGGGTGGAGTGTGCTCTGAGGTGTGGTGTGACCTGTGAAGACAGAGAAGAGGAGCAGCTGAGACACTCTTCTGTTCAAACCCTTCCCTGCTGTCAGAGAGGAGGGCAAAGGCATATGACCAGAGAGCAGAGCCTAGTGGACCCACAAACCTCTTTTCGTTTTGGAGGTAGCAGTGAACCAAAACACGGCCTGCAGCTTTTTGAACAACAGCAGATCTGTCCTGAGGAGGAAACTGAGCAAATTGAGTAAACCGATGCCTTGCCATGTGTTTGTGGTTTAATTTTATGTATTTGTAAAGGAAAAATTGAAACATCCTCCAAAACTTTGGACAGTGTAAAAAGCAAGTGATGAAAATGTAATTTTTATCTTGCTCAAAACGTTCAATACTGAGGATTTAAATATTCGTTTCTCAAATAAAATGGTATTGCCATAAAATTCCAAACGGTCTATTCAAAATATTTTAATCTAGTTTTGTGATGGCAAGTTAGGGACAATGAATACAAATTTCAATTAATTCAATTATGTAATTTTGAAAACATTTTTTAATCAACATATTTTGTTTTCTATAATGAAGACTCAGTTAATCAGGCAAACAAAAATTATGGCTTATTGACTCTTATATTTTATTTTTCTGTTAATTAAATTTATATGACAAGATTACTTGGATAAATTCAACATAGCCAAGATGAAGCATTCTTAGTTCCCTTAATCTGGTCTGGAAATAAAAAGATTTGATGTTTGCTTTTGATATTTTTAAATTTAATTTATCTGAAATTGATAGTCTGAATAAATAAAACTGGCTGCTCAAAGGAGTTTGCTTGCACCTTCCAGTAGTTGAGTTTTGAAATTTTCTCTTGTTTTTTTTGGTTTTTTTTTTCAGTTTTCATAGTTTTCACAGTCTGAATTTGAGCTATAGTGCAATGTGGGATTTCATTTATTAAGGACATGACAGAGATTAATAAAATGCTGGACAAGCTACAAGTGATAAGAATTTTGAAAGCTTCACTGTAAAATTGAATGAAGTGGAGATAGAAATTGAAGACATGGAGATAACAATTGATGGACAGAGTCTATTCCAACTGAGAATACCAAAGAAGACTGTAGAACACTGTGAAATTGAATTGATCACCTGGAAAATAAGGTTAGAGTAAGAAATATCAGGTGTGAGGGCTGGAGAAGCTGAGCTAATCTTTTCTGAGAGGATTATGAGGGCCAGAAATAGGATATTTTTCAGCTCTTTAAATGTATGGCATACATGGCCTCTCATAGCTCTAGTGCCATCAATTAGACAACACACAAACATGGTATTTGAACAGTGTGAGTCTTCGGCCTCCAGTAGAAAAACTAAACACTAAAATACATGTTGGAAGCTGAAATTAGGAATGAAATACTTTAAAACAATTCAAAATTATGAAATTGCAAATTAAGTGAGGCATATTAGCTGAACCAGAATTTGGGCAACAGAGCTCTAACAGAGCATTTAATACCCTTTTGTCAGGAAAAGCCCATACCTGACTCTAAGAAATTCAGAATAAGAATAATTCCCTATCTTACATTTTTGATGCTGTTTCAAAGTTTAACTTCTTAAGGCTAACTTGCCAAGGCCTTAGGTTCAGGTATTTCTACCGCCTCAACGTACACAGAGCATATAGATAAGAAGATGGACTGTATATAGACTGTGAAAAATAGCTTTGATTCAGCTGCTGAAGGTTTAATTTTCAATAATGTAGATTGTCATTGCCCAATTCTTAACTACTGTTACCACAGAGTTCATTTAGTTGAATTTATATGATGTGATAAGTTAGTATTACATTTATTATCATAATTATCATGTCTGATTAATCTTCCTTAGTCTGAAAAGTCATGCAAGTTTCTTACTGGAGGGCATACTTTTAAGTTTTAATATTCATGTATAAGGAGCTGACCTGAAGATTGAAAATAATTAATCTGGACTAAAGGTACTTGTGGCAAATTAAAGACGGGTATGATGTGATGGTTTCAATATCCAGTGTTGTCTGAAACTGGATGAAGATGGATGTAGTATGAAATCAGAGGGCGTGGTGATTACTAGAGCTACACCCAACAGCACACAATGAGGTTTTAAGCACTTTATTTTCAAATTTGTCTGAGATGATATAACACTTCTTTTAGGTCTATGCCCAAACTCACCTAGATACCCCTGCAGATGTCATTCGTTCTGGCCATGCACGGGATATCTGGATAAAAACCTGCTCAAATGAACTCAGGGCAGGATTTGACTGTATTCAGTCATTTGCTAAAATTTGGTAATACAGGCAATGGAATTTACACTAGGTGACCAAAATGATTTCCTCTGGCCATCCCAACCTAATTTGTGTATGAAAATAATTAGTAATTTGTCAATAATTATTAATTATCTGGTGTTGATATTTCTATTTTTTTCCATTTGGTGCTTCTTTGCATAAATGAACAGAAAGATAATATCTTACTCTTCTCTTGGTATGGTTATTTATGAAGTAGGGAATTATTAACCGTGCAGGCTAATTTTAATTTTATTTTCACTGACAGAAGGGGAAAAAAAAAAAAGGGAGAAAGAGTTGTGGTCTAGGCTCTCCAAAGCACTGGAGCATTCTCCAGTGGAAGTAGCACCACTTGTAATATAAAACATGGACTAAATATTAGATGATTTTTGCATTTCGTTTTAGTAACCTTATCCATTTGGACAACACTGGCTTCTGAACTCTTGGTAAGCATACTCTAAGCCTACATGTAGACTTTCCTGGCTAAAATTTACTCAGAAAAATCCAAACAGCCACCAATTTGACCAGAAAGAAGGAACTAGGACAGAATTGCTCTGTAACTATGTCTGTTTGGCCTCCTTATAAGTGCATTGCTTACAAACAAGCCTACCTAGACTAACCAAGGAGAGAAAAAAGAAGATAACTAGCAAAAAGAAGTAAAGCAAAACCACAGGCTAATTATGAAGAGGCTTTGGCATGTTTTCTTCATTACCATGTTTGTATGAAGAATGAGTTACCTGAGTATTGCTACATATTGTCATCTAACTTCACACTGGTTCTACTCTGTATATTTTGAATGTATTTCATTCCTTTTTGTGGGTATCTCTAGGCAAACAGAAAGAAACTGCTTACCATCTCATTGGTATTTATTTTATTTTTATGTTGGGAATTGTTTGACAGTAGCTATTACTCTGTTTAGGTTTGATTTCTTTTACTCTTTGCTTGTGAAAATTACACAAATGGTTGACTTACAAAATTTGCTCAAATTGCAAAATGCACCAGTACCAAAACAGGAAAACATCTGGAACTCTTATGCCCCAGAGAATGGTTTCTATGTTTTTTCTGCCCTTCTGAAGTATCTACTTATACAGGTTTGCTAAATTCCTTTATCTGTATTTGTTTTCTGTGGCTATTAAAGATTGAAAATGTCTCCAGGTGATGATCTTATGGGCTAAGACTTTCAGATTGAATGTAGTAGTACATTTCAAGATCCTCGCTCAGATAACTTAGTCTTTTTTTTGCTACCTCTTTTCTGAGGTTATAGCTGTAGATCTCACACATCTAATATCACAGACAAAACATAAGGTGTTAACTGGGGACAAAATTCTCACTAAAGAGCTCTAAAACCTTGCTGCTTGTGCCCAGTGGAGAACTGTCTCCAAGGACATTTTACATCCTTCCCATCTGCTCAGTACAGGAGTATTTAAGATGGTTACTCTGTAAGACTTTCTGTAAAGGGAAGATACTGTGCAAACAGGGGTAAAATCTTTGTTCACAGAGATAGGACAGTAGAGAATAGCTCAAGAACTGCTTGTTAGCCTGGCTTCTTGAATGCATCTTGAACTTGGAGATTTCACTGACATTTACAAAAGCTAGTAATGAAAGCTCATCCAAGATACATATGTGCAGTATTTTATGAATATTTTACACAGCAACAGGGCTGAACTAAATCTCGCAAAATTAAACTGGGGTTAGAGATCTGTCATTTTAAAAAATAAAGTTATTTTAACCTTAGTTCGCAAAATTTGCATGTCTGCTTTTGGATGGGATCTGAAGCAGAAATGCAGAGCATTAAGTGGCATCTTTTTTCTTAAAATCATGAAATACTGGCAAAATTCTTCAAGGCAAATTTCTAGACAGTGGAAATATGTGTACCAGTTCAGACAGCTATCCCCGTGTCTCTCACCTGAACTCCTAAACCCTTGGCGATTAAACTATTACTAGCTTAAACCAGTCATAGTAAGTCAGTCCTGAAGGCTGACAGAAGTTGAAGTCACCATTTCAAGGCAAGAAGGGACACTACAAAAAGAAAATTAATATATCAAACTCACTGTACATCACATATATTCTTAGTATTCATTATTATACACCTTTCCCTCAAAGACCAAAGAGAAAGAGCTAATAAAAGTAGCACAAAGTTGCAGAACAAAATTATAATGCACCAAATTAGTTCATAACAGTCCATTTACCTTCAGATTTTATTGCAAGATGGCAGTAATTTATCAGAATGCTTTTAACTGAATGCTGGAATTCTGTGCTATGAACTGTGAAACATTTATTTTAAATATTTATTGCTCCTCTGAAAAAAAAAAAAGTTGGTAAATGTGTTTTAGAAATTGTCAGTTTAAATAATCAACTTTGCTTCTTTACCAAGGAATGCACTTTTGTAAAAGTGAAAAAATCTGCTATGTGGCTGCCATGATGCTGAATGTAGTGTTTGTGAGGGGTGGAAGTCTGTAGTCGCACTTGTGCACTGTCAGGTCCTAAACTCTTAATTCAGTTTGATTTGGCACTGTGAGGGATTTGCCACTGCATTTTCTGAATGAGAAAGCAGACACTATTATTGGGTCACATCCTACTCCTTCTTATATTTGTGTCAGCACTTTGTTCAACTGAGAGGAAAACAGTATTAGATCCAAGATACGCCTTGCATTGTGCCAGGGGTTATGCCAAAGTCTTCATTCAAACTCAGTTGTTAATGGAAGAGCCTTTGGCAGTAACGTTAACTTTCCAGAAAATTCAGATCTCTAGCAGTGACCCTAGTAAGACTCCAGGCACTGGGGTCTCTTCTCTGGCACTGAGGATGGCACTGTGTCTCTGAGGGATGTCATGAGCTGTGAGGAGACCCCATGTACGGGAGGAGACGAACTCTGAGGTTGCCACTGTTGTGCAAGTGTGCTAGTTTTGGCTGGGGTAGAGCTAATTTTCTTCACAGTGGTTAGTATGAGGCTGTGCTTTGGATTTGTGCTGAAAATAGCATTGATAATATAGTGATGTTTTTGCTGTTGCTGAGCAGTGATAACACAGAGCCAAGGCCTTTCCTGTCACACTGGCAAGGTAGCTGGAGGTGCTTGGGAAGTTGGGAGAAGACTCAGCTAGGACAGCTGACCCCAGCTGACCCAAGGGATACTCACAGGATCACAGAATATGCTGAATTGGAAGGGACCCACAAGTATCCTGCACAGGACTATCCCCAGGAGTCCCATACCATATGACATTATGGTGGGGGAAGAAGTAAGAAAGGGAGGGGATGTTTGGAGTGATGGCATTTGTCTTTCCAAGTCACCATTACATGTGATGGGGCCCTCATCTACTGAAGATGGCTGAACATCTGCCTGCTCATGAGAAGTAATGAAAGAATTCATATTTTGCTTTGTTTCTGTGCTTTTGTTTTACCTATAAAACTGTCTTTATCTCAACCTATGACTTTTGTAACTTCTACTCTTCCAATTTTCTTCCCTATCCTGCTGGTGGGGGGAGTGAGTGAGCAGCTGTGTGGCACCCGGAGGCTGGCTGGGATTAAACTAGAACAGTAGGAAACCCTGTCTGTCCCAGTTAATCTTTGCTCATACTCTGGGTCTGTGGACTGGGAAAGAGTGTGGTTAGACATCAGTATGTTCTGACAAACCCCACTAATGTAATAGCCTTCTGGCAAGACAGTGCAGGCTGCCACCTCTGACACTACGCCTCAGGTAAACTTCTGTGGTTGCTTCTCAGCTGAAAAGCCAAGAGAAAACCACATTTATAACTCACTACCAGTCGTAACGGCCTGAGCTATTGGGGCCCTTCTTGTGCCGATTATCCTATATGTAGTTTCCTGTCTCCTACTGAAACCAAAAGTTTTTCTTCTGTTTGGGATGTAATACATTTGTAAGGCAAATAATTAATAAATATTAGCTATGAATGAGGTTTTTACAGTTATTTAGTGCATTTTTTGACAGCGTTTTATTTGTGATATCCCTCTTTTAGTCTATATGGGCTAGGAGCTACAACAACTTGTAGTTAAAGAGCATAAACCAAATGACCTATAGTTAAAAAACATTTTCTAAGCCATTCCTGATGAAAAGAATAACAATAAAAATCTCAGTGAGTGAAATATAAAGTTTCTTGTGTGTGCAATGGGTTTTTGGTTTGATAAGCAGCAAATGAATCTAATTAAACATAAAGGAAATACATGTTATACCCCTGGAACTCTGTTGGTCAATAGGTGAGAAATTTGTGAAGCCAGTAAGGACAGTAGCTAAGGAAAAAGACAGAAACAAAACTATTAATAAAATAAATGGAGTTTATAAAATCCAGTAGCTCTGCATAACCCATCCTAAAGGTTTACTGAGTTCATGTGTTTTTACCTTCCTTCCTTCCTTCCTTCCTTCTTTCCTTCCTTCTTTCCATCCCAAATGTTGTAAGTTATTTAAAAAATTGTCATTAATAATGAATAAGTAATTTTCATGGTGAAGGACTTCAAATCTGTTTTTAGACCTAAAACTTAAATATAAGAAATTCAGATAAAATCGCATGGGCCAAGGTTCATGTCACAGAATCACAGAAACATAGAACAGCAGAATTGTTGGGATTGGAAGGGACCTCTGGAGATCCTCTAGTCCAATCAAGACAAGGCTGTGTCACCCAGAACAGACGTAAGTCCAGGTGAGTTTTGAATGTCTCCAGAGAGGGAGACTCTATGACCTCCCCAGGCAACCTGTTCTAGTGCTCTGCTACCCTCAGTGTACAGAGGTTCTTCTTCATGTTGAGATGGAACTTGTGATTAAATTTATGGCCGTTACTCGTTACTTTGCCACAGAATAAAGTTCTTAGGGTATACAGGAAGAGCTTATAGACATACCCTTACTTTAGGCACTAACACGGTAGACACAGACTCCAGAACATCTAACATTAGCTAAACTGAGTGGAGAAAGAAGGTTATTTGCAGAGAGTTATCTAGACCTTAGTTAAGGTGGGTGATTACAGGATATATCTAGCTCTTTCCATAGACTCTATGAGAAACCTGAAGTCCTGATGGGCATGCTTTGCTTAAGCATTTGATATAAGGTAAGCCAAGGACTCTGGTCTAACCTCATTATGGTCTGTGTGCATGCCTCTATTATCTCAGTAGTCGTATCCTGATCCTCCTTAAAATAGTATTTTGTCATAGAATACAATGTATGTAGAGCCATTCTCTGCTTACAGAGAAGTGGATTGGTTATAAAATAAGTTCAAAATTAAGAAAATAGACAAGATATGATGGGGACAAAGTGATTGCATGGAAGATGAGACTGATACCATAATGCTCTATTTTACATCATTCCCCCATTAGTAGCAAGTAAAATCTATAGGGTGTCTGTGCAAGGTTTGAAAATAAATGTTTATGCCACTAAAGCTTCATCTTCTTGAAAATTTCTCCATTTCTTTTATCATGAAGATGCTTTTCTGAATGAAGTGACAAATCCAGCTGCTCAGGCCTCCTGTTAATCAGTTACCAATACCAAGTCCTTCACAGCAAGAGACAATAAAATTTTAGTGGGCCATTACATACTATTGTGCCTGTGGAAGAACCTCTCTCCTAACTGAATGACATATTGTTTTATATTTTCATGCAGTTCTAAGCTGTGTGGTTTTTTGTTGCTTATGTTAAGGAAGAGTATCCTAGAAAATTCAGACAATTAATGTAATTTCCTATCAGAGGAGGGCTTCAAGTTGAAAAAATGTGAGAACATGTGAGGAGTTTTAACTTCATATCTTATTCTGAAGAATAGGAGAATGTCAGATGTGAAGTAGAATGCATCTCTCCTGTAAATCTAGCAGACTTTCTCAAAAATTTAAGAGACGAGCCTTTCCACATGGAAATTTCAAACCGGAGTGATCCATAGACAAAGTCAGCAACTGTCACTGTTGATTTCAACAACAGGTTGTCTGGTCACTTCAGTATGTCTAATGTCCACAATCTTATACATCAAAAGTAATTTCCATTTTTAATTTATAATTTGCTTATTTTTATTTTCAATGCAAATACACACACTTTCCAATTTTTGTCTATGTATTTACAGATTACTTTTGCTTTTAATCTAAACACCTCATAAAAATTTTTCCCTTGTTCTTATGTCTAAATGAGGTAGAATGCACATGTACAGGTGGTATTAAAAAGAGATGTGTGTTTGTCAATTTTGTCCATTTTAGGCACATAGTTTTGTTTGGGATAAATCATTATGTCATTATAGACTTTACTGTTGATGAAGTTATTTACTTTACCTGCGGTTGTTGCTTTGTGCTTTTGGGTTTTTTTGGGGTTTTTTTGTTTGTTTGGCTGATTGGTTTGTTTTTAGTTTTCTTCCAATGAGCTGTTGGCTAAAGCTGAAGTATCCATTGTAATTTCGCTTGGTGTATATATGTATACGTAAGTAAACAAGAAAAATGTCACCAGCCACTCAGAATTGCAAAGTCAGAACATTCAATCTGAAATCTATGGTAATATAGAAAAAAATTCTTTACAGTCCTGGATTGTGATATTAATCTTCAATACTTTTTATTTTCTTCTTCTGAAAAGCAGAAGGTTCTGCCTTCAGCTGCACCACAAATGAAGAACAAATGCATGTTAAAAGCTGGGCACAAAAGAGGAGAATTTACTGAGCATAATCAAGTAATTATTTTGGTGAAAAAAAAAAGCCACAAATAATCGAAAGACCATCCACTGAGAAATTAGTATATTGTATCTCTTGCAGGGATTATTAGTATCTCCCCTGGCTAAAATCTTATTGAGATTCATATAGATCACAGGAGAAAAAAAATCTTATACATTCACAAGTTTTGGCAAGTGAGTGAGACAATTGGGATCAATAATCCCTACAGCACTGAAATGGATGGTGAAGAGTTTCTCCTGGTTACTTTTGTAGAATTAGAAAAGGATCAGAATAACCTGTGCCTTTTGGTGGCTTCTGTGACAACAGACAATCAAAATGGTTCTTGTACAGTTGTCGTGTTTGGCTTTGATCTGAAGACTAAGATAACTTCTTCCATGGAGCCCCTGGAGTACTATAGGTATCTTTACCATTGAATTTATTTGAAAGTAAATCTGAAAAGTGACAGAACTGTCTTACAGAGAATTTGTGTATTCGCTCTTATAAAGTGAAATTCCTGTAAGGTGTAAAGTGCTGTAAGGTGTTGAAAAACTCTTAAGACATTTAACCTGGTTCTGCAGCTTTAAAAGACATTAAAAGATTCTAAAGCTGGATAAACCTTGTGATGGACTTTATACAGCACCAATAAATTAAGTGTTATATGGATTAAAATTTAGTCCATTTTTTTCTGTAAGGACATTTGTAGAAACTATCAGGCGGAGAAAAGTTCAGTGGGCTTCCGTCAGCAAAACCAGGTATCAACTTGGGTAGCTGGTACTGTGGGAAAAAAAATCACAGGATGGATATACAATAAAGAGAAAACATACAAATTTTTTTCTCCTCAAATAGGCCTATGAATAGTCTTTTGTTTCACTTGAAATAAAATCATAAAAGAACAGCAACAACAAAAGCTCTAAAGAAATCTGAATGGAAAAAATAAAAAAAAAAATCTGATAATGTGAAACTAGATGGACTCTGTGTGTATGTAAATAGGTAAACTCGAATTAGACTGAGACATTTCTCACTAACCTTAAACTTTAGCCAGATTTTCTTAGAGTAGTTTTCCTGATAGTGAATTTCCATATCACTACAGCCTACCTTGGTTTCAATGCATAGTAAAGGCTTCCTTGTTCATAGTGGATCATATTTCTGGCAATAAGTTGCAGGATACTTGTTACAAATAATAGAAATAATTTTCTCATGGAAAACATTACCCTAAGGAGTACAGATTACTGCAGTTAGATTTATCTGTAAAATCTTTCCTCCCTGCGAACTAAGAACTTCTTGGCTTCCTGCAAAAATCTGAAATTTACCATTTTGTAAGGAAAGAACTTGATCAAGAAGGCCATAGACAGTGTATTAAAATGATAAAAAAAGCTTTCCAAAAGTAGGGTTGTTATGTTCTGAGTCTGTTACAAGTTATTTCAGCCTCTAGGAAATGAGATCCAACTTTAGCAGGGCTACTGCAGCACACAAAAAGGAAAGTCCCGAGGAAACAAGGGCTGTAGGCTGTCACACAGAATGACAGTTGTGGAGCAGAGTCAGCTCCTTCAAACAGGCAGCATGAGTAGGGAAGAAGCTGCAGCACAAACAAACGTGACTGCTAGATCCGTTTGCTTCTGAGGGGAAAAAAATAAACTATGTAAGAAAGCTCTCATTTCAAGCCTAGCAAATCAGTAACTGAATATTGCAATTGAACATTTCATTGTCAAGAATCTACTATGATCCTTTGTGGTAGTTTAAAAGTAAATCAGTGGGAGAAATGAACCCAACTCAAAACAGATTACAAGTCAGAGTTACAATTTACTAAAAAGATTACAATAAATGCAATGATACAGAGAAAATTGGTTTTAACCCCCAAAAACAGGTGTATAACCCAGCACCCTGGGACAAGAACAGAATGGTGTTCATTAGCCCCTGTGCTGAGAACCACGTGCCCCCCCGGGTGTAAAGTAAAAGGAACGGAAACCTGTTGGTCTGGATGATGGTTGCAGTTCTGTCAAAGTAATGGTCATAGTCTTGTTGAGAGTGGCAGTCACAGTCCTGTAACTGCTACGACCTTAGAAGAGATTTTAAGAAATTAAAAATAAGGAAGCAGCTCTGGCTAGCAACAGTTGCTTCCTTTTAGCTGCAGTCATAGATTTGCTTCTACTTGGCATTCAAACTCTGCTCACCACTTTGCTGTGCTGCAGTAGTTCTTTGCCCGCTAGCTGAAGAAATCTATGCAATGAGAGGGATTCGGAGTGATTTGATTTTCCCCAAAGAGTTCATGAATCCTTTAAAAGTGTATGAATCTTCTTCCATCTTTCTTATAGGATAAGGTAAAATGACTGACTGAAACAAAGTTGGATGAGAAATGATCCTACAATACCTACTCCAATGGCTGAAGTGCTCCAAAGAGCACAGTACTGAAGTATCTTCACAGTAATCTTCAATTTTGCTCTGTTTCATTGCTGAAGGAGTCTGATCCACTGTCTTTTGAGATCATCTAACTCCAGGTCATAAATTTAGACTAACTTCATGGAAATGAATTGATTCCACTAGAGATTTTCAGCAGAAAAAGGAAGAGCAATATGTGCCATTGTATATTTGCTGAATCAGGCTACCAGATATATCGGTGAATTGTAAATACAAAACTGTCATTTATGAGCATCCACATAACAAAACAACAAATTACATATTTTTTCTCTCAGCCACAGCTGGTGGTGTTTTTTTGGTTGTTGTTGGTTTTTTTTTTTTCAACATTTTCTTTGTCTGCAAGACACTAAGTAAATACTGAATCCAACAACCTTGAGTTCAGCATTTGTGGTGTTATGCCCTTCTGTTCCCCCTCTTATTCTCTAGCTATTCAGTTATTGGTGGCAATGCTGCTGAGCAAGGAGGAAACATGTAATGCACCTTACATAAATATCATACTTGGTGGAGGAGTGGAAAATTAAACATGATTGAGATTAGGATGTTTTTTATTCATGGGTAGAAACAAGTAGGAAACCACTTGTACTCCAACACACTCTTATTTTATTAGCTTTTGCCCTCTGTGATATACTTTAAATGAAAACTATTTCTTAACATGATATTATAACATTCCAAGCTGTGTCTATAGCTCATACAAAGCAGTTATTGAAAAACCCTGCCTGAATATTGATTATTACCATCATTTTAGAAGCTATGTCATTGTGCAGTCATGGAATTAAATGTTTCAAGTATACACGTGTAAAAGTGCTGTGACTATCAACAAGAAACAGAGTTTTTGTCATTTAAAAAAGCCCTTTACTGCAGGGAAGTCTCTTGAAGTTTTTTGACAGAAAGCAACAGAAGTTACAAAATATTTCAGCTTACAAGTATGAGGTCCGTATGACAAGGCGTATATACGTATTTACATATACATACACAATGTATATATGTATAAAGATATGCTTATATAATACATAAAATAGGCATATATTCATATATTCATATATAGATATACATTGTATATCCATATATAAGATTCTCACAAAAATTATTTCGATTTCCAACAGTGACAAAAAGACTTGTAGAAAAGCAGCATCCACCAAGCCCTAGCAGTAACAGATGCACCACCTGTTTATTGAGGTTTTCTTCCTCACTTGAATCTTATTTTGTACGCAGGCTCAGGCTGTACTTCCTTTCTGGCATGTGTTTTCCTGATGAGTAATTAACATGGTCTAACAAGACATGAGTCAGATTCATAGTCTAAAGGCCAGATTCTGCTTATCCATTCCACAGTTTATCTGAAAGTTTCCATTTCTGTCTTTATGTTCACTCAAAACTAGGCAGTATTCAGAAAGAAAGGAGAGATGCTTTTGCCATCTCTTCACGGGCAGGATGAGAAGAGGATTCAGCAAGGGCAGAAACCAGAACTTCCAACAGGCACAAGGGCAGCAGCAGGAGATGCAGCTGGGGTGTGAGCAGACTGGAGTGGGGCTGCTGAATGATAGTACTTGGCTATGTGGGATGGGACAGTGCAAGGAGCAGACTTTAACCTCGGTGGAGTGTGAGGAGGAAGGTTATCCTTCCAAATAAAGTTGGAGAATTAAATTGCACCTTAAAATGTACTTGGCGTACTCATATGCAGGGAAGTAGGGGAATGCAAACAGAGCCCTTGCCAGGGCTCACTACTGTATTCCAGCATCTGTCTTGTGTGATAGATATATATATATATATGATATGTCATGCTATCACAGAATCACAGATTATGCTGAGTTGGAAGGAACCCACAAGGATCATCGAGTACAACTCTTGGCCCTTGTTTGACACCAGGTCAGTAATTATTTGGTTAGAACCACCTCGTGGGGAGTGTGTGTGTGTGTGTAGGGGGAAGGGATGGATCAAACATCATGGAGGTGAGGTGACATTATATCCCTTATGGCAGCCCCTGGAACCCACGCAGGGAAGCCTCAGAATAGCTGTCAGTCACAAACAACCCAGGAAAACTTCAGCATACCACATGACCTAACCCAGCTCAGATTGGCAGGGACAGTGAGGACAGTGCCCCTCACCCTGGTCTGGAACCCCAGAGTGGCTGGTTGGTTAGAGGCCCCATCTGAGGGATTGGCCATAGGGACCAGAGCAGATAGAACCAAAGGCGTATGTTTGCCACGTGTCATGGCCCTGCCATCTGGACGTGTGAGAGCTGGTCTTCCATGGCATTTGAGTGGTAGCTATATGATCTGTCTCTCCTTCTTTCTCGTTCTCTCTTGCTCTCTCTGCTTCTCTTTCTTTGCTCCTTTCTTAATGCTTTGAGTGGCTTGGATCTGGAGGGATTGGATTTTGAGTTAAGTGTTGTGGATAGATTGGATTTTGACTTAAGTGTTGTGGATTAATATGTGCTGAGTTGATATTGTAGTGGAACATTTTCTCTAGCTTGTGTAGTGCCCTTTTTGAATCTTTGCCAAGTTCCCTTATTTTCTCCCCTAAATTATCAATAAAAGTACTTCTTGAGAACAGGTCCGTGGCTTATTCTCTTAATGCTATCTCGAGGTATTAAAAAATCCTATATATATATTAGAGCAAAACTCCTACCTAAGTCTGTGAGCCTGCAGTTCTGGGGCTGGAGTCTTACAACCCTGCACAGGACCATTCCCAAGAGTCACACCATGTGCCCGAGTGTATCATCCAAACACTTCTTGAACTCTGTCAGGCTTTGTGCTGTCACCACTTCCCTGAGGAGCCTGTTCCAGTGTCCAACCAGCCTCTGGGTGAAGAACCTTTTTCTAATATCCAAACTAAACCTCCCCTGACAAAACTTCAGGCCATTCCCTCGGGTCCTGTCACTGGTCACCAGAGATAAGTGCCTGCCCCTCCTCTTCCCCTCCCAAGGAAGTTGTAACTGCAGCGAGGTCTCCCCTCAAGTCTCCTCTTCTTCAAGCTGAACAGACCAAGTGACCTCAGCCATTCCCTGGGTAAAGGTGAGCTGAACAAAGCAGACACAATGCTTGCCTGCTGATGAAGTACTCCTTTGTAGGTGTGTGCTATTTTTCTTCGAAGCTCTCTTAGCTTTTTCACACTGTTTTTATCCTTTCAGATGCTTTAACTTAAGTAACTGAAACTCAGATTTGGTGTTTTTCATGAAAATGCATCTTCATGTTTCAAAAAATTTACTTTAGCAAGACAAAATAAATTTTAGTGAGTTTCCTAGGATTCATTTCTTTACATAGGTTGGAAAATTTTTTTCCAACAAAAGCAGTTTCATTTTGCCATTTTTCTGGAAGGTTGAATCAGCGTAAAGTGAATATTAAACATTAACCAAGCAAAGATCTAAAGGCCTACATTTAAAACAAAAAATGTATAATCTGATAATTAAAATTTGCAGGGTTGGCCCTGTTACAATTAGGTTTTCACTCCTTTCCAGCCTTAGTTTCGCAAATATATTATCTTTTTAGACATCTTAGCCTAAAAAAATAACTCAAAGTGGTTATAAGTGCAGTGTCTCCCCAAGGCAATTTTTCAGACAAAAATGGACAGAGGAAGCTTCTAAAAATGTGATCTGGTCTCAGGTCATCCAGTCAACCATGGTAGAGTACTACTGAAAATATTTATTTGTAAGATACTTATTCAATAATGAAAGACTTCACATGACAACAAACCAGCAAGAGATCAAAAGTGTGCAACAGCAGTGACACAATATGCATTTTAAAAAGGGAGAGACAAGTCTCACTGCTAACTTGCATCTCCTTTGTGTTGAATGAATGAATTATTTTGGAGATCAGAAATCAACAATAACACTTCTAGTCTGTAAAGAGATGAGAATATTTTTCATAACATATTTATGTGTCTTTGGTAGCTAGTACCTATTTAGTCTTTTGAAATGTCCATTATTATGACTGTAGACCAATAAAATGCTATAAGAAGACAGCTTTTTTTTAATATTAAAACTAATTTAGGACTTTTTGTTTATGAATTTTATGACTAACATGAGGGAAAGTTTATGTATAACTCAAGGTTACTTTTAATTGTAGATTTTCTCTTTTGCATATACGGTAATTTGTGTCTGTTTCCTTGGTGATGTTCTTATTTTGTCAATATTTCATAAAAAGTGTATTGTCCAGCCCCAGCATGGCCTTTGCCAGAATTTGGCAGTCTCATGCCAACAGCCAATAACATTTAGTTCACTTAGAATATAAAATCAAGATTGCTGTGCATCCCATTTAGGGAGAGCTTTTTAAAAGACTATGACAGATAATATCTGACTTAAGCAGACAGGTGTAAGAAGAGGAGGAGCTAGTTTCAGAGGAGCAAAGAGTAGCTTGTCCTTTTTTAAAAAAACAATTTTGTAGTGTTATTGCTTTAAAGTCTGCATTTCACATGTTAGAATTATTGGATATTTCAAAACTCCAAACTGCTGTTGTTCTACTTTCACTCCTGTTCCCCATGCAATTCCTTAATTCTTCAGTCTCATAGCAAGTGGATGCCTCTTACCAAGATGAAATGGTGACATCATGGGCAAGTTTCTTGGTGATTTGGACAGCAATGTGACATTAGCAAAATGGCTCAGCAAACCCTCAAAAAGCAATATGGGGAAATGAAACCTCTTTTCCATAAAACTGTATCATAGTTTTTATTAAATTCAAGAATTTGCATGACAACCTGCTCTGCAGGACCAATCCTGAGCATCCAACATTGATGTGATGGTTTCTGTAAAAAAGGCAACACTTACAGAGTGTAAAGTCCCAGTATGTAGCAATGAATTTAAATGAGCATGCAGCAACTTGAAAGAAGTCAATATTTTAAGATTTTCTGCATGATGAGACTGGATAGCATTCATTCAGTATGTGCTCCTACTCCTTAGTACCAAATCTTACAAATTCTATTACTCATACCTAGCAGATGCTAAAAGACTATGGTCATATTTCTACAGCTGAAATATTGTAAGTTAGGTACATTTCAGTGTGATTCAATTCCAGTTTCAGGCTTCTTAGATTCAGGAGTGACAAAGCACATATCAATTTCAAAACATATATAATCCATCTACCCTGTTTTCTTCTGAAGAATTATGTTGGAATGGCGGGCATCTCATCTGAGTGCACTGGGAGTGAAACTACAGTAAACAGCACAGATATAAGCACCTACAACTCCTTAACATAAACTATTAATATTTTTTTTCATTTTCTTAATATTTTAAATGAAAATTAGGCATTCTCCCAATTTGATGTCATTCACCTTCTATCTGAAACATGTAAATTATATTTGTACGGTCATTATCGTGATAAGTTAGAGGACAATATCATGCTTTTCTCCTGCTCATAAATTATTCTAAATACTTAAAGTGATGCCCATAAAAATTTAAATTTTTACTAGAAACTGCTAGAAGAATAATAGGCTTTTGTTATCCTGCCGATAAAAAAACCCCCAAATTAAACCTAACCAAATTTTAGCCTAACTGTAAATCTCTGGTAACTATAACTTACTCATGCTTAAAAGTGTTTTTTTATGCCTGACAGGAGCATGCAATATACAATACTGCACGTATTTTGTCTTCTCATAATGCTTAGGTATTATTTAAGACAAACTTATTCCATTTCACAAAAGCAAGGACTGAGCTATTTTCCAATGATTTGCCCTTCTTTCAGTTGTTTGCCACTCTGATGTCCTGTACCCGATATTCTTTCTAGGTAGAGGATGTCCTACAAAAGCAAAGTTAACCTCCTTTGGCTTCCAGTCACTGCTAACTCAAGCAATAAAATTCTGTGCTATACATCTGAAAGAATCACTCATAATAATTACTGATAAGAAGCTTAAAACATTTAAGTTTTATTACTTTTAAAGGGCTAATTTAAAAAAGAATAATAAAAAATTCTTTTCAAGAGCAATAAGGTGGCACAGTTCACAAATTTTTAGTTTCATTTATGAGGAAATATAGAGTCAATGCAGAAAATAAAGAGGAAGGAGTTGTCTAAAGAGAAACCATGGTCTTTTAGGTAGAACATCAAAACACTGCCCTGAAGAACTAGTGTCTGTGTCTATCCCTCCTTTGAAACGTGATTACTTGATTGAGATGCAACATCAAAATTCAAAGTCACAGAAGGGTGGGATTATGGTTGTACGGGAAACTTCATTCCTATGTGCCTGTATTACAGGGCATCTACAGGGCACAACTATAAAAATAATTCTCTAAGGTAGACATAGTATGTCTTGTCAAATGCTTGTTTTTTCTGCTGACGTGACCACATTGCTTTTATGGCATATAAACTAAAGTAGGTGTAAGTCAATGAGGTATCTGTAGAAGGTGAGTCTGGAGGAACTATCTGAGGAAATGCTACTTTATTTGCAACAGTGGAAGCTTGCATAACCATTATTGTCAGAAGATAGAATCCATTTAGAGTTTAAGTCATTTGAACGCAGATGTCTCCATGACAATTAGGTGTCTAGTCTCTTGTCAAAGTTAATGTAACTTTCAGTTAACACAGTCACACAGAATCACAGGAGAGGTAAGGTTAGAAGGGACCACAGTGGGTCATCTTGAATATCTCCACTGAGGTAGAATCCAGAACCTCTCTGGGCAACCTGTTTCAGTGCACAGTTACATGCACAGTAAAGAAGTTCTTCCTCATATTCAGGTGGTACTTCCTGTCATTAGTTTCTGCTGTTGCCTCTTTCCTATTGCTTGGCATCACTGAGAATAATCTGGCTCTGTCCTCTTGACACCCTCCTTTTGGACACTCACAGACATTGATGAAGTCCCCTCTCAGTTGTCTCTCTTTGAGGCTGAACAGGTCCAACTCCCTTGGCCTTTCCTCATAAGAAAGATTCTCCAGTCCCCTAATCATCTTTGTAGACCTCTGCTGGACCCACTAGGGCCAAGTAAAATGTCCTGAGTTATACCTGTCAGATTTGGGTATGTTATACTCTCTAGTGATGTGGAGTACTTCAATTATTCAAACAGTATCTCAAAATCTTGCTCTTAACGGCTATTTCTTACAATGCTTTCCACAAAAATCTACTCAAGTGTAACAAATCCCAAACTTTTAGCTACAAATTCATTTTATCTTGGGATAGTTTGGATAAAAGTAATTCTTTCATTTCCTTTATCAAGACATATTGTCACCAAAATTAAAAAATATTATTTTTTTTCTCTGTAAAATAGAATAATATAATGGTCTAGAATGGTAGACTTAGAGTATACCATAAGAAATTACGTAGACAAAGAAGGAAGAAATACTATCATAAAACACCATTTAATCCATACCTTAGGGTGAAATAGCTGTTGAAGAGCATAATGAATTAAAACAAATAATCTGGTGGTTTCAATCCATGCTTATGATATCTTTAATACAATAAAAATCCCTGAAAATAAGTTATTTTTAAATAAATGAAATGGAAGAATATAAATTATTCTTCATACTTGAACTTATTAAAATATTTCAAGTATTTTTAAGGTATCCCAATTATTACTTCACAATATAGCACTTCTTTACATGGAACAAAGCAATAATTCTCTTGTGATATGCAAGACTAACAGGGTTTAATTGTAATGGAAACAAGCTGCTTGTATGGCACAATGAGTGCGAGTTACAGCTTTTTACCTTTTTGTTTCCAAGTCAGATCCTGCCCAAACATCTGATCTTCTAATTCCTTTATGTACATACAAGTCCTGGGGAAGCCAGGAGGAATTCTCTTCATAGAATTTACTCAGTCTGCAATCTCAACTCTTACTTTCTTGACAATTAAGAGCGCTATTACTGTACAGTGAGTTCTCAGTCAACAATTAGCACTATTTACCTATTTATTCACCCCAATAAATGTAGAGGCCCAGGAGGAAAGTCCCAGTGCTTTAGGCACTTGTGTATTGACAAAATAACCCTGTTTCCAGACTTTACAGTGAGAGGTAAAAGCTGAGGAGGTAAATACATGATTAAGTGTTTTTTTCAGAGACTTCCGTAGGGCAATGATGTAGTTCGGAAGTTTAGTAGTTTGTTGGTTGGATGGCCACATCCAAAGAGTTACAGGCCAATGGTTCAGAGTCTGAGTGGAAACCAGTAACGAGTCCTGTCCCTCAAGGGTCAGTACTGGTTCCAATACTATTTATTGTTTTGATCAATGACACAGATAGTAGGATCAACTGCACCTTCAGCAAGTGTGCAAATTACATCAAGCTGAGTGTTATGGTCCACATGCTGGAGGGAAGGGATGTCATCCAGAGGGACCCTGATAGGTTTGAGAGGTGACCATGCAAACCTCATGAAGATCAGCAAGACCAAGTGCAAGCTGCAGGATGTGGGGCAGGGTCATCTCCAGTATCAATACAGAGTTGGAGTTGAACGGATTGAGAGCAGTCCTGAGGAGAAAGGCTTGGGGATACTGCTGGATAAAAATTTGGACATGACCCATCAACGTGTGCTTGCAGCTCAGAATGCAAACTGTATCCTGGGTTGCATCAAAAGAGATGGGACAAGCAGGTCAAGATAGGTGATTCTGCCTCTCTACTCTGCTCTGGTGTGACCCCAACTGGAGTACTGTGTCCAGCGCTGGAGTCCCCAGCACAGAAAATCATGGACCTGTTGGATCAGGTCCAGAGGAGGGTCACAAAAATGATCAGAAGGCTGGAACACCTCTCCTATGAGAAAGGCTAAGACAGCTGGGGTTGTTCAGCCTGGAGGAGTCTCCGAGGAGATCTTATTGTGGCCTCTCAGTTCTTAGAGGGATCTTACAGACTTTTACTAAGGCCTGTAGTGACAGAACAAGGGACAATGGTTTTCATCTGAAAGAAGTAGGTTTAAAATGGACTTGAAGAACAAGCTTTTTACAATGAGATTGATGAGACACTGGAAAAGGTTGCTCAGAGTGAAGTAGTGTGGTGTAGTGTAGTGCAGTGTAGTGTAAATACCCCTCCCTGGAGTTGTTCAAGGTCAGGTTGGATGGGGAGCAACCTGGTCTAGTGGAAGGTGTCCCTGCCCATGGCAGGGGAGTTGGAACTAGATGATATTTATAAGTCTCTTCCAACATAAACCATTCTTTGATCCTATGGGAAAGTCACAAATTTCCTGACTCACCATCCAAACATCTTTAGATCAAAATTAGAGTGGACAAAACCTCTTCTAAGGATAAATCTTTTAATTCTTGTGAGTCAGGAAACTGAGACTTCTGTGAAGCAGAAATGCTATGTCCACGTGTAGGAAGCAAAACACTCTGATAGTGGGAAAAAGCAGCAAAAATAAGACAAAGAAAATACTGTGCCCATCAACCATTCAGGTGCAACTTATACGTGTCTTTACAATTTTCAGCGATGCATAAACTTATTTTCCTGCCTTCATATTTTCATTTTTGTTGAGATTTGAATATAAAATACAAGTCCCATATTAATTTAATCATTTAATCTCTGTTTAGCCTGAATGAATCTATTAATACTCAGGACTGGACATAGAAAAAAAATCAAAGATAGAAACTCTCATGGGTGGATGAGTCATCATTTTCCCTTGGAATATGTTTTCCATTTAAACAAAGGCAAAAGGTTGTTGTCAGTATAATACAAAAAAAAAGAAAAAAGATTTAGAAAATGTATATTTCCAGGCCAATAACTGATTCAGACTGTTGGTTTCTTGCAGAGGAATTAATTCCACCAACCTTTCAATATCTACAGTGTTGATGTCTACTTTTGAGTTGTTATCATGGCTCCATTGGTAGTCAATAAAAAGAAGTCAGCACTTTTAGGGTGTGGTTTGTCCACCATATTTGAGGTACTCAAGATGAAATGCAATGCTCCCTAAGTCTGATAACATAAATCTTAATACATTACTGAAAAGGGTTAAAAGACTTGTTGGAAGTTAATTGCAGTGACACCGAAAGTAAATAATGAGGTCACATGTTTAGAAGGGATGCTGAAAACCAGTAAGAGACAAAAAAAACCCCTAAGGATTAAGTGTACAGAAAAACCACTCTATGGTGGGATTCTAGAGAACCTCTGTCTATTCTGTTTTCCAGGAAAAAGTTAAAAATTTGTCTTGTTTACAGAAGAGAAATAAAGACAATTGCAAGAATTGCTCATCAGACAGGCTTTTATATAAAAAATAAGGTCCTCTTCTGAAATCAATTCAGCTCAAGGTCAGCCTGGATTTTAAGACAGTTTAATTTTGAGGGTAGTTAATTTAATTGCTAGAACAAATAAGAGTATGAAATATGTCTTTTTAATATCTATATTTTTTGACTGGATGAAGTTTCCAAATTCAAATTTCTTAATAAAGAAAGTTTCAGGAATTTGGAATGCTTTTATTTTACTTTGTTATAGTGCAATATAACGTCATAATTTCTAGTGAAACCAGTTCAAAGCATGAAGACTTTAAATGTGTCTACCTGAAGCTCTTCTCTTACCTGAATCAAAACCACACCACTCTACAGTGTTCAGTGAAGCAGTTTGGTTTCATCAGGGAGCTCTTTGTCTGGGGGAATGATTCTGTCAACATTTTTTGCAAATCATGTTTAATAATTGACCACAGGAAGAGCTTACTAATGATACAACTGATTCTTCATCACTAATTCTTTAAATCTGTTTAGGATGTGTTTCTGAAATATCCATCATATGTAATCAAAAGTTATGGGTTTGGTGTAGGGATGATTAGGTGAAACTGCAGGATCTGAGTTATTCAAAAGGTCAGACTAGATAATCATAACTGTTCTCTGTGACCTCACAGGCTATTCATTTTATGCATTAGGCCTTCTGCATTTGATTTTAAATATGCTTGGCTCCCCTATACAGCAATGGAGATTATTAAACATATATGGCCAGAATTTAAAATTCCATTCCCTGTGCTATTGCTATTGCTGATCATTTCAGACAGTGTAACTTCATTTGAAATTTCCCCAGAGAGGTTAGCTTAGAAGTAAAGGGTTGGAAAAGGGAAGATAGAAAACAAAAATCAAGGTTTGTACAGATTTGTTATCAATAATGAAGGCCTGCCCTGGTAGTGTTAAGGATTCCTATGCAACTTAGTCTCAAGAATGGAGATTTCCACTGATTGATCTTTCTCTTACCTGTCCCTTATCTGTCATTGGTAAATGACGTCAACTCCAGCAGTTGTTAGAAGAGAGGATCCAAACCAGGCTTAGGATGTAAAGACATCCTTTAAGCTACAATTACAAATGTTAACTTGCCTATGGGTCAGACATACCCCAAACGAACAAAGACCTCATTTTCTCCTACCTACCACTCACAGTTTTTGGCTCTCAGTCAATAGCAATTCAAAAAAAGAACTGACAAACAGGGAAAACTGATTCAGGATCCAACTTGAGCAAGCAGAGGGAAATAAGTATGAATGTGAGCTGCAGGCTAATTTGGCCTATTATCCTCTCTTGCATACTTCTTGTTATTCACCTTTCACATATTTATCCTGAATCTCCTTACAAAAAGCAGCCTCTTGCAGCTTTGATTTCAATTTACTGTCCCTAACATTTGGTTAACATTCTCCATGTTGTACTGTGATTGCACTCCAGTTCCTTCCCCCACATGCTACTCATCAACCCAATTTATTGACTCATAGAGTTACTAAGGAGATGCTTATCAAGCAGAATAAACACCCCTCTGCTTGCCAACTGGTACTGTGTAAATTGGCTTTGCTTCAGTGTCCAGTCATATTTTAACAAACCCTTGACAGTGCCTCAAAATGCTTTGCTTTGTGTTCTGCTTTGCCAGCAGAGAACATTTCTAGTGGCACAAAGGAGGTTTGTATTTTAAAACCTTTTTTTTCAGTCCTGATTTCAATACTTGCGTGTTTTCATGCTTTATCTCCAACCTAACTCATCGTAGTCTCTAGGAAAACATTTCGCATAACTTCTTATTGCCATGCTATCCAACATCATTAAATTTGTTCACTGGTGCACATATGTAAATGTATTTTGGTTCAATGACTATTACTGAATTGACCTGGCAACCAAATGTTGCAATAGAGCTGAGGAATTCTGAGTTACTGAAGTATACAAGCAACTTAGGAAACCTTTTTACTCTAGTGTGTTGATGACCTGTTGCTGTGAAGTTTCAATAGAAGCATTGTGTGCACTGATTGTATTGATGCATATTTCATTATCAAACTTGTAAACTCTGACTACTAAAAGGACAAGTGAGTTATTCCAATAAGCAGTGTGCTCTGCCATAGTCTTTATGTATTCTGGGAATTCAACAAGGTTTTTCTAAGTTTTTCAGTGCCCAAGCTCTGCCATGCATCAAGAAATCATATCATAATATTGAGAGTCATGTAATGCTTGCATTGTTCCAATACTTTCATGTTCTTCTAAAACACAATCACTGAATTCTTCACAAATCAGAGGACACAAAGTTCACTGGCACCATGGGGCTGTAGCAAGCCCTTTCCTTTCTCCCTTTTTCTTTCGTTCTTGTAACACAGCTGTTTATACAGAAGGGAAACAATGTTGAGTTTGTTAACAGCTGGCAGTTAGTAGTAATTTATTATGGAATGGGTCTTGAAATGTCCCTATCTCCTTGACGATGAAAAACCAAAAGGCTGTGTTGCTTTCAAAATCTTGCTTTGGGTCTTGAAGTGGAGTTTGAGGTTGTGCCAATTCCAGACTCATGAAAGCTGCATAGAGAAAAGGGGGCCAATTCCTCAGCTTCTACTGAAAGCAAAATAAGCTTCATAAGACAGGATTTGTTTCCACCTATCGACATCAAGACCCATCAAAATATCAGTCTTACTGGGACTTGGCATATCTCTTTTCCTGTTTTTTGAGATAATGGAATTTACTTGATTTCACCTGCCACTCTGGGCATGCACATTTTTCATTCCATGAAAAGTTTTTGTTATTTTGATACAGGAGGAAACATACTCCTCATATTAAATGGTGGTATATAGTAGGTTACTGGAAATCAGCTCAAACATTCCAGGGAGAAAAGATGGAAAAAGCTCTATAGAGATGTTCCAGAACAAAGATTCATGAAGAAAAGGGGAATAAGGATAGCAGAAAATAGGGGTAAAACTATTCAAGCACAGATGTATTGAGCAGGAGCGTTAGCCTACTGAGAAATGACCCCTCCAAACCGACTTGATGAATGGATAAAATTCTGACTATCGTTTACTGCAAATGCTCTTCTGGAAATATTTTCTTCCCTTAAACAATTTCCTAGTGCTATGGGGGAGACGCTGCTGGTGTAAAATTAGCAAGGTGCTTTGCCAGCTTGTAACACTCTGTTGCATTCTCCACTTCCCAGCCATGGAGCTGAGAAATGCTGAGGGGCTTGAGACAGCACTCCTGACACAGCAACCAGAGTGGGGGGACCACACAGATCCCTCACTCATGGCATAGGCAGCACAGAGACAGCAGCTCCACGCTGTTTGCACAAACGGTAGGGGACAGATGCATTTTCTGCCTGAATAAAGGACTATACAGAGGGAAGAGCCTGAACAGGTTTCAGAGGAAACTGCTGTTAGTCACAGAGATGATAGGAGGAGTCCATTTGAGCAACTGAAATTGCAAGATAATAACGGTCAGGGCTAATATAGAGGTTATTCATGTTATAACCTGTATTTTAAGTGGATATTTTTTAAGCAAATAAGGTTACTGCAATTGTAAAAAGATATAAAAAGAGGCAAATTTGTGAAATTGCCTTAAAAATATATTCTACACATTGGGACCTGAGAGCATCATTCAAATAATGATAAAAAATGTCAGGAATATATGTACTAATAATGATGCATTTAAAGTCCTTTGGTGAACAATTTGATACTTATTTGTGTTTTACCCAGTAAGTTGTTAGTGAGAAATGCAGGTTTCTACAGGTAGAGATAACTTTATTGAATCAGACCCCTAGTCCTTCTGCATCCTGACCGCCCCATACAGCAGAAATAACACATTGCTGTGGGTAATCTTAATATTCATTCTGGCAGCTAAGAGCTTCCAATGAAGAACACTTATGAGGAAGGCCAAGGGAGTCTTCTGTCATCCCATTAATTCTCACACTCTTCCCTTCCTCATCTCCTCTTCTGTTCCCTCAGAGGCAAGGACTAGGAGGCTGCTCAAGTTACTTAGCAGGTGTGCTGTGGTGCCATGATGCAGTCATGGCCCACAAATCACCCGATGCAAAGACCCTACTTCATCACATGCTAATCTTGATGGTACTCTCTGTAGGAGCTGCCAGAGCTGCATCTGCCCAAGTCCCAGCTTTTTGAGAGTTCTTTTCTTTGAGATCCGAAACCCCCAGAATCCAAAGGGAGCTCTCAAAGCATTCATTCGCTTCTCTTTGTGCTCTCTGTTCTTGTTTACCACAGTTCCTGTAAACTGCTACTGTACCTGTGTGTTTAACATTTAAACTGACCTCTTCCAGCCTGAACAACTCTCCACAACTCCCTTTGATATTAGGTACCAACTAATTTATCAATCAATCAATCAATCAATCAATCATTTTTATTAATCTCATAAGTAAGTGTGGTGCTTTATCTAGACCTCTAAGTACTTATTTGTCCTCCAATGCAGTGGAATAAAAAAGGTAAATTAGACTCAAAGCACCTGTTGCCGGAGTACAAACCTACTCTTGTTGAGGCCAGCAGGAATTTCAATGATGGAAAAGAGGTGGGGACTCTGTAATGTTAACATCCAGTAACAACAGTGGGATTTTGCAGTCATGTTCTCCAGTATTTTATGCAGGACTATACCCTTACTGAATAATTTCAGTGGTGGACAGGCTAGTGTCTCTTTAGTCCACCAAACAAATACACATGTGGCTTTTTGTCCTTTGTCATGTCATGACTCCTCAAAGTTTATTCTCCAAATCACTTATCATCTTTCAAAAACATAGCTTAAGAACTTGTTCTGTTTACAAAGGTGCTGGTTTTACCCACATGGCTATCAGTGGCACATGAATTCAGTGGTGCTAGCTTTACACTGGGATGAACACAGAGACTCAGGCCTGGAGGCCACAAAATGTCTGGCAAAGTATCAGCTCATGAAAGCAGTTTTTTATAATATCATACAGAATAAATTATGGCTGACATATCTGCTGGAGTGATTTTTAAAGGAAATAATTCATAAAGCTGAGAGGTGTGAAGCAGTGAACATAATCTACATTGACTGGGAAAAAAAAAAGCTGTACCTCAGAGGAAACAAGGGGTTAGCAACAAGCTCAGAGAGCATTGTTCTGGTCGTGATAAAGATCTGTCTGAAGGGCTTTGTGCTGGTGATATCACTGCTGTGGGAGGAAATAGCTTAGCGAGATAATAAATGGAGAATTATATAGCTTTATTTTTCTCCCCACTTACAAATGACTTAATCATGCTGACAGGATCTCCACTAATTTCCACTGTATGTAGAGTACCTTATACTGGAGCCAAGCAAGTGTCAGTCTAATAACTTAGCTTTTTCCATCCATTATATTCTCATGTGTCATTGGTATAGATTTCTGTTTGAAGCATCTGGTAACTTGGGATTATTATATTTAGCAAAAAAAAAAAAAAAGAAAAAGAAACAAAGAAAATTACTAATTTTGAAAGTGAGGTAAGTCTTAGGCCTCAAGGCTAAAGGCAGCAGGTAGGACTTGGTGTTCTCTATAAATACAGAAGGAAGATGTGGTAGATTGGAGGAGCAGTTAGAATTTGGATGGTAAAAGAGTAGTTTCAGCTGTCATTTAAATCATCATGAGCAGCATCTAGATAGGTGAGCATGGAAATGGATCACTGAGCCAGAATCTCTTCTCATCCCACTGCTAGAGATCAGGAATAATCTGGTTTTATTTTATACAAAATTGATAAGGGAAGAAATACACTCAATGAGAAATTTGAGTGTCACAGAAATCAAAGACAAACTGGAGCACAGTGTAGCTCATATGACAAGAGGAAGAACAGAAATGAGAAGAAATTACTTTATTTCTCAGCAAAGGATGTAAGGCCACATTCTGGCTTATATGAGCCTCTAGGGAAAAAATCCCGGACTCAGACAGACACACTGTCATGCCTAGCTAGGGCCAACTGAGTGTCACAGGGACTCCACAAAGGCAGAAGAGGGCACAAATAAATATGCAAAAATGATGACAGAGCTCAAAGGGATGAATCACAAACGGAAGCTGGAACAACTGTCACTACAACATATTCATGCATTGTGTCATGGTTTAATGTCAGAAAGTAATAAGGAAAAATGATAAAATACCAATTAAACGCTGCATATGAGCTAAACAGTTCAGAAAAGGGTTTTAAAAGCTCTTACACTACTAGTAAAAATACCTTAACAGATGCATAAATGCACCTTGGGATGAATGCATTATGCATTATGGATTCAGGACTGCCATTATAACCCTCATAATCACTTTTTCCCTTGGTCATGCATTGTACATCTGTGACTTGTTGGCAAGATATTTCAGTGAGAGGAACTTGCAATTTTAGCTAGTCTTTTCTCTTTGGAGAGCTTGGCTGTTGGTTTTGCTCTTTCCATGCTTCTGAATTTCTGCATTGTAACCTTTTGAAAGCATATGCTGCAAAGTGCTTTTTAAAAAGCCTTTCAGTATCTATAAATAGAAAAATGAGACCATAACCAACAAAAGAAGTCAGCTCTATGATCTCATTTCAAACAGCATAAACCCCAGCACTACTAATGGCATAAATATCAGAATATGATGAACCACAGAACATAAAAAATCTTCAGCAGTTCTGAGAAGATTTCTCTGCTTTTAAATTTTCCTGATAGTCCAGAGTACAAACTGGCATCTTCCTCTGGCAACATCACTAGTCCTTTCCAGTGAGGAAACAGCACGACACAAGTGATAACTAGAATACATAGAGCAAGCCTCCACTTTCCATTGAAAGTTGAGCTCTGAGACGTCAGCAGAGGTGAACAAAAGCACACAGCCATTAGTGAAAAACATACTTCTGCAGACATGTGACCATGAGTCCTGCACTGCAGCCAAAAGCATTGCTAACAACCCCCAGGTGTATGTTGTGACAGCATGAGGAGAAAAGACTAGAGAATAACATGACTTATCTGTCCACAATCTGTTTCCCTCTCCAGCAATGGGAGACCTGATAGTTTTGAAAGTACCTTCTCACGGTCAGCATTGTCAACATCATGGCAATATGCACTATGATTTTGAACACTGCAGTGTATGAACCTCTCTCCTGGGTACGGTTTGGACATAATGATGCAGCACTTTTCATCGATCCATTTTGCTAGTGTCCAATCAAGCTAAAGAAGAAATAAAACACACTTTTTTTTTATCAATAGCCTTTCCATATTACTTCTGATGCCTAAATAATCCATCATTACCTGGGTTTAGGGATAAGAAAATATGTAGAAATCTATCACAGTGGACAACCCAATATATCTGTATGGGAGTTAGAGAGAATATCTTGGTCACATAATTAAACAATTTTCAAAAGGCAAACATTGCTCAAAAGGCAAATAGTGTTGAACTTTAAAATGGTTGAGATGAACAACTACCCATCTTAACACAGCATTTTTTTGGAGAAAATTAAGGAGTTAATAGAGTGGGTAGCAAAATTTTCCTGGAAAATACATTCATTCTGGTGCTATGTGAACTGTCTGTTTCTTGACATGCTTGGTAAATTTAATTCAGAGGGTGGGATTCATTTCACCTAATGTGCAATGTCAGCCGTAAGCTGGTCATTCTAGGTGCTCTTTGTAGTCAATGGAAGAAAAAAAGCAATTTTAGAACATGACCGATGTGATGGTTTTAAGGCATCTGCTTTCAGAGAAGATGAATTGAACCACAGAAGTCTTCATTATCTGTAAAAGGAACCCAGAAGTAAACACCCCCTTTAGAAACAGGATAGGCTTTAGTTTCCTGTCCTTCCTACTTCATAAGAAAAAAAAGAATCTCATAAAGTTACAAAGGAAAACCCTCTCTGAATACCAACATCCATAAAATAACAAATCAATAATAGTATTAGATGATCTCAAACTGTTTTCAGAGTAGGCAAATATACCTATTCCAGTTTTTCTGAGAGAAGTGTGAAAAAATTCATCTATGGTGGTCACGGAGAAGGTCAGTGCCAGAAGCAGAAACAAAAGCCAAGTCTCCTGCCTTCCTGTGTGCTCTTTCAGCTCAACAAACCTGCCCTTAATTCCTGTGCTCTAGTTATGAGATTTAACTTTATAGCTCTAGTTAATCTTTCTGAACTTTTCTGAATGTCTCCATAGACAGTCTCTGAGGGAACATTATTGGCCTTTCCCACTGACATTTAGAGCTGAGAATACAGTTGTGTCACCTCTCCTTTTCACCTTGTAAGGCATCACCGTCTCCCACACGTCTGCTTTTGGGGCAATTTTGAGAGTTGTCCCGCCTACTCTTTTCTGCAGCAGAAGCTCAACTAGAGGTTGCCAAGAACATCGACATCTACAGGGCTGGTTACATCATCAGTCTCTCTAGCCCTCTTTTGAAACACAAAACTGGACACCAGAGACCAGATACTAAGGAAAAAAAAAAAAAGAAGAAAGTCAGAATGACTGATTGAAGTTCTTGCTGGCCAAGTCTTAGGAACACAAGTTTCAGAAAACTTCTAAAGGCTTATCAAGGTTACTGACTAGTAAAGTTGTATCCACAAACATGGGATTTAGGCAAAAAACCCTCCAGAAACAGAATATATTATTTTATCTGAAATTTATAGAGTTTTGTTATTATATGAGGGTTTCTTAGTCAGAAGCCTTGACATAGATCTGAAGCAATTCTCTGAGACATACAGCTTCATGAGCTGTGCCTAAGAGATTCTGGGGATTTACAGTGTACACTAATTTTAATGCAGTGTAACAAATTCTCTTCTGCTGCATAGATATGTAAACTCCACTAAATTCAGCAGTCTTCCAACAAAGATGTGCAGGAGAAACACATATAGAGCAAAAGATATTTAAATTCTGCCCCCCAAAGCCTTTTACTGATCGGGGGGTGAGGTCAGTAGTGTACAGACAGGCCAATAGTGTCAGCCTCACTGCCCAAAAAGGGGGATTGTAGTAGAAAGAACAATGAATCCACCAAAGACTTCTACCCTCCTGAGGTAGTGGCTGCAGGCTGGCAGGGCACCCTAGAGCATCTCACTTGGCACAAGGGGTCTGTGCTTGGGCAACTGCATTCCCTGTGACAGGCATCCCACCGATTTCAGTGGTATTGCTTGACATCTGTCACACCCATAGTGCCTGCATGCAAAGTAAGTAGAGAGATTGTAAGCATCAGATGAAGACAAGATGAATGCATTTTTTTAGAAATATATAGTTGGGGTGAAGTGCAGGACCTGATCTTTGTGAGAAAAGGGATTATTCAGAGATTTCTAAAGACAAGAAAAGGTTTTGCTTGGTGTAATTCCCAATTAATGAGACAGAGGAAAACTAAACATGTTCCCAATCTTTACTGTTGTGTTTATAAACAGAAGGTAATTCCATTTATGAGTATGTGAATTTTTCTCTTCAGATTTGTCAACAAAGTTATTATATCTGGATCTGGACACAGTCTGTTAGAGTGGTTTTGTAAAACAAATAAGAAGCAAACCGAGTTCAGCATCATGTCTGTTTGGTACACAGAAATCTCAGTTCCAGCAGGGCTTAATTACGGTTAGATGATATGATGCAGAATCTAACTGATCCTTTCTTAAACCAGCTAATCGATCCTGTCAATGGTTTCCATCTTTAAAATCGTGTTTGATTGCCGTGAAAGGAACACAAACCTCTGTTACTCTCTTCCTATAAATGAATGTTACAGCTAGCATGGTAAGCAGGCAGCCTGAATTTCTGCACTGCCAGATCTTTCAGAGAAGCTTCAGACATTAAAGATCTAAAAGGACGCTGTTGTTAGATCTTATATCCTGCATAAACAGTCTGAGGAGTTTGAACCACTGATTTGAGCAAGCTGAGCAACAACATTCTGTTGAAAAAGTTTTTCTTAATTTATAGGTTTGATTCTCTCCCTTCCTCTTCAGAAGAGAATGAAACCTGTGAAATAACTTAAGAAAAACAAGAAAGCAAAAGAAAACAAAATTTTCAGAATTACTTTCTTGAGACCATACATATAATACTACAACTGTTTGAGTATTTATTCTTTTATATCTGTCCCCCTAAATAAAATTGTTGAGAAACAGTGGATTAGAGCACAGGATGACACTTAATCTCAATTTAAAGAGTGAAAGAGATGACAAAGCTCCAATATCCCTTTTAGCTTTTTCCAATGATCTATTAAGCCACTGTTTTAAAGTATTACATCTAATGAGATATGCAAATAAGTCTCTTCTGTGGAACTTCATGTTCTAAACCAATATAAAATGGATAAATTAAATCTAAAAAAAAACTTGCTGTGAGGATGTATAGATTTTGAAGGCCCTGTTTTACAAAATGGTAGTCTTGTTTGCTGAGATGGAAAATACATTTTGCTAATTTTAATGCCCACATCAAATCACAAAATTCTTAATTCATCACAACAGACTCTCAAGTGTGTCTGACATAATTCTCCCGTTAAAAAGTTATGATGATGAATTAAAAAAATGCAATAGTAATGGCAAACCTCACCATTCTAAAATTTGGGGTGACATCTTAGATCCTGAGGGTGAATTAGACATTGACTTCCCTACACATCTGTTTCAACACTGTTACAAAGAAAGGATCACAATCTGGCTTCTCAACAATCATAGTAAGAAATCAAAATGTACATTTTACATGCATTGCAAATATTTCACAAACTGTTTAGCACACAAGTCAAATGTTCCCATGCACACTCTGATTCTCTGTGTAGTTCATCTCTGAAAATAACTTTTCCTGTAAAAATGACCTTGTGAATTAATTGTTACATACTGCTTACTTGTTGCTTTTAACAAACAGTCAAAAGTTAAAATTATTCAAGAGCCATTCAAAGTTGTTTGAATAACAGCATTTTTTGTTGTTGTGTAGCATTAATCCCAGAAGAGTCACAGGGATGTATGAGGAACATGGTTGAAATTAAATGTTCTATCATGCAGCTAGACAAGAGCGTGATACACACAGTGACCTTGAATCTTCTCTGCTTTTTTTTCTAGAATTTATCAGTTATTCCTTTTCCAAGATAAAAAAAAAAATAAAATCTGTGTCTAAAAGTGTTTCTCCAGAACTTTAACTTCCTAGACCCCATATTAAACAAACCTCCTTTCTTAGTTATTTCAGTTTGGACCATAGCTCTTTGTAACAGCACTTTTACATCCTGCAATTTAGATGAACTTATAGTAACAGTATTCATATGAACTTCCATATTAGGAATGTCATGATAAAATTTCCAAACAGAATCCATCACATTTTAATATTAAAAATCAGTTGAAGTATTAGTAGTGTGATACCTGGACTGAGGTCAGGTGGGGTGCTACTCCTAAGCAAGTTTATTTGAAATTTCTGAAAACTACATTGGATTACCTTGATTCCTAAATATAAGTGATCAAACATACAAGAAGAAAATGACTCAATATATCGTGATTTCTTCCCAGCTGGGACCCATGCCCCATGCAGCCACTTACTCTCCCACCAGCAGGATCACGGAGAGAATTGGAAGGATAAAAGCTCATGGGTTGAGATAAAGACAATTTAATAGGGAAAGCAAAAGCCGTGCACACAAGCAAAGAAAAACAAAGAATTATTCACTGCTTCCTGTGGGCAGGCAGGTATTCAGCCATCTCCAGGACAGCAGGGCATCATCAAGCGTAATGGTTACTTGGGAAGACAAACACCATCCCTCCAAAACCTCTCCCCTTCCTCCTTCTTCCCTCCGCTTTATATACTGAGCATGATATCATATGGTGTGGAATATCCCTTTGGTCAGTTGAGGTCATCTGTCCCAGCTGTGTCTCCTCCCAACCTCCCATGCATCCTCAACTTCCTTGCCACTGTGGCTGTGCAAAAAGCAGAAAAGGCCTTGGCTCTGTGTAAGCACTGCTCAGCAATAGCAAAAGCATCTCTATATTAGCAACCCCGTGTTCAGCACAAATTCAAAACATAGCCCCATACTAATCACTGTGAAGAAAATTAACCCTACCCCAGCTGAAACCAGCACAAATGGGTTTTTACAAAACAGTAAACTGTCAGAAGAAAAGCAGACAAAGTAGTAAGAGTTAAAGATGACTGTTTACATAATCCATATTATGCATATTATTATTAAACTCATATTTGACTTTCTGAAAAGTGATGGGATGTGTACAAAATATATAAGAAGTAAAAAGTAAGTTTGGAAAAGGTGATGGACCTACCCATGTATTTCCTAATAAACTGGTGATACAGACAAATATGTAGAGTGTGAAAGACTGGGAATTTATATCCACGTCAGCCAAAGGGGTTTGAACTAAACTCTTTTCAGAAGAATACTCTAGCCACCTGCTGGAATCTGAAGTATGTTAAGGAATCGCTCTACTTTTTCTTGGAGACTAATTACAGCACAGAAGTTACATGGCCACAGAGATAAGCAGTGAGCAGTAGCAGTGCATAGTAGTGTTGTGATATCTGTAGGCCTTTATAGAAGGGAGGTCTAGAATCTGCTTCAAAATATTCAGGCAAGTTATATTCAATAGTTGCTCAAGCACAGAAGCAGTCCTGGAAGCAGAATCCAGACTCCTACTGAGGGCTTCTGCTTGCTGTCTGGCTCCTTGAGTCTTGCATTTATAGCAGAATCTGTGAGCTGCATCTCGTTACAGGTCATAGACCTGCAATATGAGGAAATGTCTGAAGTGTGGTTTTCCTTTTTCAGTGAGGCACTGTCTCTAGTCAGATAGTATTACATGAAAACTGGGGACAGAGACATAAAGCTTCCAAATGGAAATATGACTGTTTACAGCTCTGATCTGTGTGTACAGGTCCTGGAGAGAAGCTTGAGTTCAGAAAAAGAAGTTCAAGGATGTTTCTCCATCACTCCACAAAATGGTTTCTGAATCCTGCTCCACAACTGATACTTAATTGTATAAATGTGTATAAATCACGCATATATAAATCCTGTGTTTTCTCAACCCCAATGCATTAATAACCAAAATTACCATGAAGAAATAAGTTAGGGCTGATTCTACACTCTTCTGGTTCTTACTATGGTCATTTTGTTTTATAAAAGACAGAGGGAAAAAGTGAAGGAAGACAAGGAAATGGTGCTACTGGTGCAAGTGGCATTTTAGAGTTAATTTGGTTTAAGAGTGTTTTATATTCACAGGCACAAAAGATGATCTAAGGAGCACGCAGTGTACAGTCAGTCTGGGATATCTGTGGAAAGAAATCCTAAAGGGCAGGCAACAAATGCAACGGTGACCTAAGGAAGCATGAGGACATGGCCAAGCAACTGCCCCGGGGCAGCCCTCATTTTTGAGCAGCACAGCTTGGTCACTGCCTCATTAGCAAGGCAATTGGAAACAGAAAAACAAAACCAACACACACACAATGATTGCTGTTTACTAACTATGTATCTTCTGCTTAGCTCCAATGAGTCACTTTGGCAGTCATGGAAGTGGCAAAGCAAAGGGACATGACAGTAATAAGAACATAACAAGAGAGGAAGCAGATGCCACTCCCTCCTTTGCAGTTTATGACCAATTACAGGATTTCCATAGTCTCCATGAGGCAATTAAAGCATTATGCTTCAGTGCCCAATTAATATTCACTTGACATCATCAGTTTACCAACATCTCAGAGAAATAGCCCTGTTGTCTCTAGTCTGAACTAATTGTATTAAAACACAATAGCCACAAAAAATCATCCTAACGACAAACAACAAAACTGAAAAATCCCAAACAGAACTGAAAATGAAAGCTTCCTTGATTTGGAAGGATATTTTTCCCCAGTATCTTTAAAAATGCTGAAACACTGGAAAACAAAAAGACTGCTTAGTAGAGTACAGTAGGAATATTTCTATGATGTAAACATTATTTGGAAAACAAAACAAAACAAAATGACTCACTTTAGCTTAACTAGTCAAAGCTTTCAGATATATTCTAGAGGGGAGGGGAAGAGTAGATCTTACATAAATCACACTATAATTCATTTAAAGACTTTATTAACTTGCACTTGATTAAGAGAAGTTCATGAGACCAAACGTATCAGTCCATACTCAACAAATGTCCTATTAAGTCACATGGTAAGTTTTCCTCCCAATACTGGGAAATGAGACAAAAGAAGCAATGGTTGTGGATTAATTAGACTGTAACTCTTACTTGTTTCCCATTTGGAAGTGCCCCCCTGGCCCACCTGATTGTGTCCATCTCTCTCTGCTGAGCCTGGAGTAGCTAGGCTGCTGCTATAGGCACCTCCATCAGACATCGAATGGTGGGCAAAACCAGTCAGGGATGCAGAGCTCACTGAGAGCATTTACAGGGCATTTTAGTATAGGCAAACCAGAACAGCAACTATTCCCATCCTGTCTCACTGTGGATGAGACTCCTAACAGAAGAGCCCTAAATCCCACGTTCACCAAAACTTGCAATTTAACATCCAGTATATGAAGTTTTCATGTATGAAAGCCCTGATTAACCACTCTGAAAGGTTAGAGCTGCTTATTATTTACTAATTAGTGGGCTACTGATGTTCTCAGGTTGCCTGGGTTACGGTTAGGTTATTGTTATTGTTATTGTAGGGTACTGCCAAGTTGCTCTTATTGCCAAGAACAGTCCCCGGTTTGAAAAAGCAGAGCCTCTCAGTGCCTAACTCCCATTTAACCATGCAAGGTTGTACCAGTGAGTCATCCCTGTGTCAGTAAAAGAGGCAAAAAACATTGATAGGTCTAACTCAGTACAAAACTCAGACAACTTCAGGTTCTTTCTTTAGCATTTCTTTAGAAGGGTTGACTTAAGGTATCTTTCAGCTCACATTTACGTCTGAGTGCTGCAAACACTGGTGCAGAGGCAGGGCTGGGTTGTGTCCCTTATCAAGGCCTGTTGAAATAGGGCATCAGAAAACATAAAAAATTCAAAGGGTCACATGAGAACAGTCCAACTGGGAGAGCAAAACCTGCAGACAAAGGAAGTCCCTGGCAGAGGTGACTACAGATCATTCCTTTGGTTGATTTACATTTCATCCAATGAATGTCTAACAAAAAATGCATACAGACAAATGGGATTCTGGGGTTCAATGGGTTTTGAGAGGGAGTTAGTGATTAAGACACAGATATGTGCCTTTTCTTCTTCTTGAGCTATTTTTCTGACCCCAAAAATCTTTTATTTTTGCTGTAAAGTGTCAGGGGGTTTACATGATTTGTGGAAGTCAGCTCTTCTCTCTCCCATTCCTTCCTCTCTCTCTCTCCCACACTTCCATGTAGTTTAAAAACCTGTTGCTCTAGACACTGTTCTGGGAAAGGAGGGACACTGGTGACAGTATGGGCATTTAAATAAAAACTGAGTCCTACTTCTGTTGAAAAATTTATGAGGAAAAAATGAAGCAGTCATCTCTACCCAAAGTCTGAAGGAGAAATTTTTATGAAAGCTCCCATTAATATCACATTCAGAGACATTCCTAAATCCTTGAGAGAGGTGAGATTTCAGCTCAGCGTTTCTTATACCCAATATATTTGAATAATCTATGAGGAGTCTGATCCTGGTAGAGAAAACGAAGACTAGAGAGAAGAAAGTTTTCCGCAAAGTATTTCCAAAAGGAAAAAAGACCATATTCTTGTCCCTCTCCCTGTGAATTTGTGTGTAAAGCACAGGAATTATAGAGGAAAACGAAAAAATTAACTTCACCTGGCTGCATTGCTTCCTTTCTAGTAAGGCATTGAACCATTGTGTGTTGGATGCCATGTTGTACACAAAAATGTTGCACAGTTGCAGATTTTTTTTATATGGTTTAAAGAAAACAAACAATTAAAAACTCCAGAAACCATAAGAAAACAGTATAGAAAATGGAGAAGCAGAGGACCTGACCTAGCAAGCAACCAGGTGCAAAATCATCACCATCTCTCCTCAGTGTTTACAGGTTTCCAGAGTAAGTCAACAAGTTATCCTCTGAAGGACCAGGGGAAAGATATTAACCCTCCTCCCTTATAAAGAGGGAAGCTAAGGAGAATTCAGAGAGAACACTTAAGACATATTTTTTTTCCAGTTTTTGGAATTGTAAGAAAAAGAAAAGTGTCTGTGTGTATGTGTGTGTAGGGGAGTGAGAGATCAGACAAATTTGTTAAAATAGAATGTCTCCTCTGGTAATAGGAGAAGGAAAAAATTCTTGGGAGCTTTAGCTAATTTAAATTGTGTGCCAGTTTTGAGTGGGATAGAGTTCATTTTCTTTATAGCAGCTAGTATGGGGCCTGTGTTTGGATTTGTGCTGAAAACAGAGTTGATAACACAAGGATGCTTTAGTGCATGGCTTTTGCTTTTCCTGTTTATGTGTCTTTATCTCAATCCATAAGTTTTTCACTTTCACTCTTCCAATTGTGTCCCCCATCCCACCGGTGCAGGACTGAGCAAGCAACTGCGTGGGACTTGGTTGCTGGTTGGGGTTAAACCATGACAACTGTCATTGGATGAAAGGGAAGTAGATTGTTTAACAGTGGTTCAGAATTTGCCTCACTCATATTTATCTGAAGAGACTGATATTCAAGTAAGCGCTTAGATAATGTGGTGGGTTTGGGTTTTTATCCCACCCCAACTGGGTTTCCAGTTTGTTTTCTTCATCACAGAGGAAAAATTTGTTTTCTTGGCTGTTATTCCTCTTTGAAGAATAGCAGTGATGAGCAAGAGGAGGAACAGACTGGTAACATTTGTCAGTGCTCATCTACCTTTATTTATCTCTTGTGGCCCTGTTTTTGTGTTATCTTCCATTTTGCTTTTTGGAGAATGCTCTGAGTTTTCAAAAGAGGCTCTAATTATGACTACACTGCCACAGTTTGGTCAGAAAAGCCATACATGTTTGAGTTTTGAATTTATTCTGAACTTCCTAACATTTTGTGAGGTAGTTTTGGGTCATGTTTAATGCAGCAACTCATATAAAGTTCTTCAGCTTCCCCCGTTTTCCATTTTTAAGAAAAAAAAATTAAAAAAGGTTGAATGTTAGTGAACTCCTAAGCAATTGTTCCCATCAGAAAGTATTGGCACCATGCAACAGACAATTTACTGTGCTGAAACATGGAGTCCTACATAATTCTTTAAAGGAATTACAACTTTTAAAGATTTTAGTATTTAACACCTCAAAAAGACTATTGACCTCAAATAATCACTTTAAGAAGTGCACACATCATAACTTTGCATTCATTTGAGCTCCTTTTCAGCAGATTTTCAGGAAAAAAAATAAATTATGAAATCCATTAGCTGAGCTTTGGTCTAAGCTTTTTTTGTCAATCTGGGTATGAATGCACTGACAGACTCTCTGTTCTCTTGTTTCCACGAAGAAATCAGTATTACAAAAGTCACAATGCAATGTGCCAATGTTTATATCTTCTTAAAAACTGTAAACTGCTTGTCCACTTAGGTTTAAAAAGTTAGCTGGCCACGTAAAATGGATGCAATGAATGTATAGAGTTTCTTGCATGGAGAAACCACTTAAAATAAATCAAAACTCAAACTAAATCTGAAAGAGGATCAGTAAATATTAGTATAGTTATATTAAATGTATAGTGTAAAAATCTACAGCTGTAGAGAGTGACTCACTGACAGCTCACTTGTGTACTTAACCAAACTGAAAAATCAAACGTAAAAGAATGCATCAAAATGCACAGTAAGATGTTAATAGTTTATGTTGCTGCAAAACCATATACGAGCACATGAGCATGCAAAAGCACTTCTTTACACTTAAACCCCATTTCTCCCTGTGTGTCTGAAAACACTAACATTCTTTATGGATCTTTTCATTGTGTAGAAAGATACTGATAGAAAGGTTAATGCCAGAATGAGGAAACACAGAGAAGGATCTACTGAATTGCTCGAGATACCCAGCTGTCACTGAAGGTGGGAAGCATCTCAGCTAGTTTCCAGCATGTACTTGGCAAGTCACTAGTTTAAGTCAGGATCCCTCCATAATCAACAGGGTCACAGTGGTGCTTCCTGAGGGCAGTTCATGCTTCCTACAGCTGGTGTCACCATTTGATGCAGGGAAAGAAGAAGAGCTAGTGGAAATGCTAGGCAATGAAGATGCATGACATCTTACAAGGATGCTTGGGGAAAAAGGCTTGCTTGTCCTGAGAACTGCATCAGTAAAAGGTATGCAAAAGACAAGATATCAGAGGATGTGTGGCAGATTATGGATGTCAGAAGAATATGATTGGATGAGGGGAAGAATGAGATCAAAGGATATAAAAGAAGATGGCAGAGGGGGATTTCTTGATGGAGGGAATATGAGAACCTTTTACACCAAAGAGAAAGGAGGAGTCAAAGACAAGATGTTGTACAGAAAGACAAGGACTAGATGATATTATTTTATATACATACGTATATATATATATATATAAACTTACTTTCTTGGAATATTCTCAACTCTCTTAAGAAAAACCTTTGTCACAAAATGGTGTGAATGTAAAAAGTAAAATCTGATAGAAAAGTCCAAAGCACACATTTGCAAGGTTCCCTTCCTGCTGCTTAAATGGAGGAATAAAATGTGGATGGGTAAAGGTTAGGGAATTTGGAATAAAATCAGGATGCAGACTAACCTAAGTGACTCCGTTTTCACTCATTACCAGGATAAATCTTTGAATTTTTTTCCACAAAATTTACAGTTATGACCACACTGCCTTCACTAGTGTATTAAAGTACTTTTATAAGTGTATTATGTTACCTTCAGTGATGCTTTTCATGTCATAGATCTCTTCTTTCTATATTACTTTTCTCATTCTTTTCTGGTGCTGATTGGTGATGAAACAGCAATAAGTATAACCCCCAACAGTCATTTTGTAACTACTGTCTCACTCAGAGGGGCCATATGTTTAAGTCCTGGTGCATAATTATTTCTGTTTTAAACACAGTAATAGACATATCATCTGTTTTTTAGCACCTCTAACTTGGAGGAAGTAGGTCAGAAACATGGGAGTATTAAAGAATAACAAAGGAATCCATGTTAAGTTGCTAATTACCTGGTACTGTATTTGTTTTCAGCTTATATAAAAATGTGATGGTATTCCCAAATAATTCATAATGCCTTAGGCAAACAAGCTAGCCCTGTAATACTTTGGATAATTGAAAATGATGAAGTAGAAGATTGGAGAAGTTTATTTTGAAATAACAATGTTCAAGTAAAATGCCAAAAGACAGAGAGAAATACTAGAGATCTTGAAAGGAGTGAAGAGAAGAAAGCACCATGATCCAGAATAAGAAGAACCATAAACACTGCAGCAAACAATTTAATTTTATTTTAAATTACTCTTCGGAAGCAAATTAAACAACCAAGGAACCTGTGATTGTTAGGTTTCTTAGCCTAGATGTTCAGGTGTTATAAATGCCTTTAAACAGAACATTGTGCTTTGCACTGGAAGGAATTAGTTTGCTAGATCTAAGTCAGCCCCAAAACATTAAAACTCAGCAGGGCAAATTCTGTCCTCAGGTACATACCTAAACATCTTTTCAACAGAGCTTGCATTGTAATAAAAATCTTCAGAGTGATAAATGTTTTCTTATTCCTTTCCCAGTGAGTCTGAGCAAAATGCATCTTCCTTTTAAAATGCTGTAGTGATGTTGATGGAGACATATAATACACATTACAAGACTGAATTTTGTTCCTTGTCAAAATGTTCATGTTATTAATAAGAGATAATTTTTGAAAAGATATGTTCTTTCCCAAGCATGTGGAACTCTGTGCATGCAAGATTCATTGAACAGGACCCTTCTCTCCTTCAGCATCTTGGTAGAATCAGGACAACTACATACCACTGATGTTCCTTTGCAACACCTTAGTGTATCTTTTTTTCTTTTTAGTTGTGATGACAATCCCCTGGGGAAAGGTCAGGCTAGGTCAGGAATAAGGACAGAGGCAGCGTCATGAAGGGGCTTGAATGTTAACCTACAGCTGCAGCATGGGTTGGCTGGCAGGCACCAGGTAACTGGCTACTGTTAAAGACGAGGCAATCAGCTTGTGGATGCTGCATAAATTGATGTAGATGAGTGTTTCATTTAATTTCCTTCTCCATTCTGTCTCTCAGTCAGTGACCTAGGTGCACAGGGTTTGGATAGCATTCCTTACAAAGCTTTTCACTGACCAATATTCTACAGGAAATCACACTAAAAGTGTCACAGCTCCAGCACTGGCATTCCAAGACACTTGTCTGCAAAGTTGCTTTCTGCTACTCTGCATCATACAAAGTCAAGTTTCCCCTAACAATGTAGCTTGGAAAAGGACAAACAGTACTCTACATATCCCTTTTGGATATCTTATGGCAAAGAAGAACAAAGGAAGGAGGACAGGATAGACCTTCCTTGTGAGGGAGTACTACACTGAAGCAAGATGAAGGAGGGAAACAATCTCTCTCCCCTTTGTCCTCGCATTTATTAGATGAGGAAAACTATCTACAGGCTGCACTTCCGATCCCATAGCTTACCTCTGCATGAATCACTGTTGGAAGCAAACACTGAATATTTCATAGTTCTCCTTAAAATGGTCCCTGTATCCAAAATTAAAATGGGACCAGAGGACCAGAGGAGGGAAAGGGTAAGGTCTCCTGCCACATCCTCTGAAGGGGTGTAGGAGAAACTCTCCTAATCAGATAACTTTCTACCTCCATGTCTGATTTCTTTTACAAGAAGAGAAGTCCAAACTTCTTTGTTGTGTATTACTATCTTGTTGTAAGAGGGATGACATTCAGAAAAACTAGGATAGCTTCTAACCTCAAATATTTATGGGTTTATATATTTGACTTAAATTATTAGGGTTAAGCAAACACATAAAAGGAGCGTTGACCAAACCACTGGCTCAATTCACAATGCCAATATTTCAGCATTTGAATGGGAGTTTCATGCATGACTTAATGAACACTCTAATCTTAAAATTTAATAAAGGAAAAATTCTTCAGTAATCTGCTCACATGGGAAACAGTGAGAAGCAATTTGCTGGATCAGCATTGAAAGCCACAAATTTTCTAGCACAGAACAGAATCCTTTCCATTTTTTCTGGCAGTGATGTGTGGTTAGTAAATAATACATAAAGAAGAATCAGGGTTATGTTTAAAATTGCACCCTGTTATAAAAATAGAGCTGTCAAGCTGGATTGCTGAGGCCGGCAGGGGGAGGGCATAGGCAGAACAGAAGTAAAGGATTTTTGAACAGCTGGAAGATGTTTTGTGACAAAAAGGTGAACTTAACAGTTGTGTAAAAGAGCAACAATGGTGTGAAATTAATTGGTCAGATTCACTACAGTTACAATCTCTAGTATAAGCATTACTTTCAGCTGTGAATGAGGATAATGTTGCAGTTGAAACCTTGGTGTTTTCTTGCAGCTTAAACTGTGTATTGGCATGAATTATTGGCCCCAAAAGTGCACTTTTTGTATGCAATTTGCTGAACAGTAGTCAAAACCTCAACAATAAGTAAATAACTATTCCATCAGAATAATGGCAAGTGACATTGTTAATATACTCCAAGACCATTCACCTCTATGTTTCTTTTTAGTACTACTAAAGTTGATATTAACTGGAAAAAAGAATAAGAGCAATTCTAGCCTTGGTGTATAATACTGTGCTTTTAGTGAAATGGGCATGCTGGCAGACACATAGCACGCTGCTGGCAGAGGAATTAGTGGTCTGTCTCATACTTAGCTGTGGTAACATATCAATATTCTTCTTCTGAAGATACTCTGTTTCGGTGAGCATTGAGAAAGCTGCATGTACCTGTTACTCTTGCATTACATATTGTGTAACTAAAGAAAGCAATTCATACTCAAGGGCTCTAAACTGTTGATATCCATAGTTAGTTCACCCTTAGTTGGGGGGGGACTGTTGCAAAGTCAGACAGTACTGCAACTGCTGGAGCAGAGCTTCAAGCTTCCTTCTTCCCCAAAGTAATACTCAGACACTTTTTTCAAGAGGGAAGACCTGTGCGACTGATAGTTCTCATCCACCCTCTTGGCAGTGTGAAGTTCTTTGAGGTATTATCCTTCATCAAAGCTCAAAACTAATAAGATAAACTGAAAGTTCTCAAGTATTTTGTTCATGCTTCTTAAACAAATGGAAAAGAGACTGCTTATTTGAAACTTATGTTGAAAGACAAAATATTCTAAAGTGTCCTTGAGGCAGATAGAGTCCTGACTCGCCCACTGGTGAGAATTTATGGGCTTTTGAGGGGGTGTGGTGGTTTGAAAAACCAGCAAACCAGCAAGTTTCTTTTGCCCACAATTTCACACTTTTCCTGCATATTCCTAAAAAGAAAGAGACTAGTGTCTCAATTCATGGAAAAATATTCTGTCCAATAAAATTTCCATTAACAGAATCACAGTTTCTCTTTAAAGCTGAACTATCCCAGGTGGATTTGAGACCAAGAAAGAAAGCTGTCTGGTTTCTTTTATGTCAAACTTCAAGTTTTCCACAGAAATGCTAGTCTGCATTTACCTATAAAAGAAATTGTAGTAAATTTCTGAGTAAAGTAAACAAGTGGATGTGGAATATAGCTACTTTTTTTGGTGGTTATGAGTAGAAAAGCACAAGGATTAGTCTGAACACAACAATGATTGAATGACATTGTATGACCTGAGGTGAATTACAGCTTCCATTCCCTACCCTGTGACAGTGTGGAGCAAGATTTCTCCAAGGAATTTTTGGAGTGGTCAGTGAATCAGAGCTTGCAGATAACACTCCAAATTCATCTGTGTCCAGTGTTTACTAAACTGACAATTTCTAAGCTGCTAAAAAAACACAGATAGTGTATTACACTGAAATGAGAATCTCCTCCTGAGACGATCTCTTTTCACATTTGATTATTCATGCTGCAAAACAAACTTCAAGAGAAATGAATAAACAAAAATTTGAGGTCACTTTACATCAGTTGTAAATACCTGTTTCCTGAGAGAAATAAAATGTGGAACTCCATGGTTTGAAAACACAATCAACTATTCTTTCAAAAGGCCTTCATTCTTGTCTAATTTGTCAAGAAAACATTGCTTGTCTCATATGCAATGGCACTGTAAGAGAACTTAACTACTTTAGAACCCATTTGCATAATTGTTACCTTATTTAAAAGAAATATGTTATGGAATTTAGTATTTTCAGGGATGGCGTGCAATTTTCTTATTTCCAAGCCTATTTTTCTAATATTTCCCAAATTATAAACATCTGAACATTGCTATTTGACACTACAGAGAATATAAGCTGAGCTCATTATTCCTTCAAAATAGGAAGGCAACTTTATTCATTTTCAGTTCAGATTCAATGAGTAATATTAGCATGACACTGAATGGAATGAAATGATGTTGTATATAACACTATATTTTATTAAAGGACAGAAAAAAACGTTGACATTCTATGAAACACCAAGTTGAAAAGGAGCTCGGGAACACTGGTGTCTGACAGCTTATGCATCCAATTACTGATATGTCACCAAAAATACATGGGAATAAAGTAATGAGATGGCAGTTTCTGTAACAAAGGGTAACATTGTCTTTTTACATCTGGATCACCAGTTTCATGCTATGTATAAATATACATTTCCCTGTTAACTCTTTTTGGTCACACAGATCACCAGATCAAAATGCAAAGTACAGCTAATATAGGTGCAATGAAATTAATACGCACCTTTGACTAGTTTTATGGCTACTAATAGGACCTTATTACAGTATTAATATCGCCTTCACAGAAATATATTTTACTTTAAAGAATATAGCCAACATATTCTGACCTAAAACTGAGACCATAATCTGACACAAAAATTACATTGAGAGTTTTCTCTCTTTGATGCTTTAGAAACCTCATTTCTTCCAGTCACATCAAGCATTTGTGAATAATTTTCTCGCAAAATTTACTTAATTTTCACTTGCTCTTGTCAAATTTAAATAGGACAGTTGAAACATCTAAAAGCAGCATGATAGGAGCAATCCAATTCAAATACAAACAGTGTTTTCATAAGAAAATGAGTTTGAAGCTGCCCAGTTCAGGTCAGATTTTCAAATTCAAAGGCCTATTCCCTCCAAAAAAAGATGTCTTCATGAGCCAATTCTTTTTTTTTTTGGCTTTTGGGACACCTCAAGGCTTAAGTACATTTAGATACATAACCAGTTAAGGTGCCAGACAGTAAAGAGAATGGTCCTAAAGCAGATCATCTCCCTTTATGGCTTTAAATTTTATGCATTCAAACTCCAAGCCATCAGCTGTATTGTGGCATGCATACAGAAATGCCATAAAAGCAACCAACAGGAGGTGAGGGTGCACTAAATGGCTGGGGCCGTGGCACCACACTGAAGACCTCTGGGCTAAGAAGACCACAAACACAGCACTATAATGGCAGGCCAGCAAGAAACATCTATAGTGATGATAGTCTTTCTTTTTAGCAGGAAGATGATGGTCTAGTGAAAAAAAAGATGTCTGTATTTTTGCAAGTTTATACATCTTCTGAAAGACAATAGAATGGGTGTGTGATGAGGCTGGCAGTGCTCTCTGTAGCCATCCTAGTCAAGGTGTTGTACATACTATGGCACCAAGCACTTCTGAACAGACCAAGAGCCCCTCTCCAGTTCAGCATGCTGGGGAGGGACTGTTTGCATGTACCTTTGGTCTGTATTCTGCCCCTCAACTTTTCTCCTTCCTGTGGAGAAATAGCCCTTTCTGAGCTGACTGTGCTCCCAGCAGCTCCCACAGCTTCCTTGGTCCTCTCTTGCAAGACCTCTCCCTCTCTGACTCCTGAGCAGCACACATGAGTGTGTTATCCTGTTGGGATTTTAAGAGCATTTCAGAACACACTTTGTGACTAATGTGGTAATGGAAGAGCCTTTTGCAGAGATTATGGTGTGAGGCTTCTCAGATAAAGTTGTGGTTTAGTATTTCAAAAGAAGTAACCTGTTCCTTCTCAACCTGGTCCTCAACCTGCTTCCCTTCCCTACTGCCTCCACTGCAGGTCGAGCATCCTCCAAATGCATTTATTTCTGCTTTGAAATCAAGCAAACTTAATATGTCTTCGAATTAACAGAACTGTGTATATAAAGAAATCATGAGGTGGAATTTAGCAGGCAAAGAGTTGTATCAACAATAAAATCAGAGTTCCTTATGGATAACAGGAGTTTTGGAGAAGTAAGAAGTGACGTTAAGAAATCCCAGTGCAGAATTCACCTGTGTTTGCTTTTGTTATGTTAAAGATCTGAGGATGTAAGAAAGTGAATATTTCTTCCCAAAGTGTGTTTGTATACTATGTTTCCATCATGTCCATACTACTATAATCAAATATCCTGCATATATAAACTATGTCCTAGTATGTCGCTTGGGGCTTTTTAGAGGAATTATTTCAGATTGTACTTTTGGTGAAATCTTACAATATTTGAAGTAGTAATTACAGAATGCCAAAATTAATTTTTCTCCAATAATTATTTGTCTGACAATCCCAAGCAGCTAACTTATTCATAAAATTGAATAAGAATTTCTCCTATGGCTTTCACTAGTAGTAATGACATACATTTTTATGCATCACTAATTTCCATGAAGAACAACGGGGCACTATTTTATTGGCATCTAGAATTACTCCACTGCACTTTGATGCATTCTTTTCAAGAGATGATGAAAGGGAAAGTTGAGCAGTCTGGATTAAGTTTCCTTCTTTTCAGGCCTTACAACATTTTACTACATCAGCAGAGTGTTAAATAGACACTTTGGAATACTCTTAAACTAAATTAATCATTACATCCTGTTTGGGAGAAGTGTCAAAGCCCATAGTACATGTAATTCCTTGGGAATTTTTACATTATAAATAAAATGTAGAAGTGATTTGATCTTCTGTTCAAAATTAGATAGATTGACTGAAGTGTTGGAAGGGGTTTTTTGCCTTTTAAAGCTGATTTTGCTATTCAGCTTTTACTACTTCTTTCATGACTTTCTAGGGCATCCTATGAACAAACAAAACTTCAGCAACTACACTGTATTTTTAGAACTCCCCTAGGACAGCTCAGGCATTCTCAGGAGTGTTACAAAATTGAATTTTCTATGTTAGGTGTAGAGGGGTCAGGCCACTAGGTTACTCCTGATGGGTGAAAAGGTGCAGTACAGGAATGGAGCAGAACGGGATCAGAAAGAATGGGCCAGCCCTGGTGAGCCAGTATTGCAAGCTCAGTGCAGTGCTTTACATAGCCAAGATACAGAGGGTAACCATGTAAGTAACAGATTAATCCCCTTCATATTCTTTTCACCTCCACCAGCAGCTGCAGTATTCCCATACCACAATCAGTGTGAGACACACAGGCACTTTTTTTACACTCTGCTGCCCAGTGTGAGCAGTTGCCTTCATCTTGTACCTAGGCTAGATTGGATATTTCTGTCTGTTTTGGTTGGGGGTTTTTGTTCATTTGTTTGTTTGTTTGTTTTGTCATTGCTTTTATTTTTTTTAATTTGATTTTTCTGTCCTTGCACAGTATACAAGCATTAGTTTGAATTAATGAACTATTATTTCTGCTCCTGCTTACAGTGGTGAAAATCTTTGCCAATGGGCAGCACACAGCCTGTGTGAAAGCACAAACTCTATCCCACACATGCCACAGTATGCAAACCCAGGATACTAATCTATTGCTACAACTATATCAATGTAACCAAGACCATAAATAGTTTACTGGCCTATTTGCTGTCATAACTTATGCAGGATTTGGCACACAGTACATTTAATAATTTAGCTAATAGATAATTCCCTAATGGAATCACAAAGCAAGAGCATTATGAATGTTCAGAATTCTTTTCCTTTTCTGCCTAGTCGAGACACATCAACTCATCCTTTTAAGTGTATTCTGCTTCTGTTAGGCATTTAGGTCAAAACAATTGTTTCCTTTATGTGCCTGTAATTATTATGAAATATGCTGAATTGCTAGTCACATTTCTCACAGTCAGGAACTGAGGGCCAAGTTCACTGCCCTTGCCTGCAAAGATGTCACCTCAGAGTAGATGTTACCTATTGCAATTATTTAAACTGAGTAATAATGACAACCTTATAGCCTCAGATACAGATGTGTATTCCTTGGGGGATGCATCAGTAGTCTGGATTCCCAATTCAGAAGTGAAAGCACCCAAATTATCATTCTATAAAAGCTGTGTCTGAATTATCTACATCAGATTGCTCACTGGGATCAGGGCAGGTTAACAGATGTTTCATGAATTGCTGAGATCTACTTTCCTCGTTTGGCAGTAGGGAACCTTTTAATTGAAAACATCATATTAGATCAGGAAACCCAAAAATAAACTATACATTTTGGGCTACGTTTTTGTTCTCTGACAATAGAAACAGAATTTTGAATATTTCTGTTCTGGATTGAAATAATCCCATTTACATCCTGAGGTTGTCCATTTCCACAGTGTTCAATTGGAAGCTAGGGTACTTAACTAGAGAAAATTCTTCCTCCAGGTGTAAGACTGTAAGTACCCATATGACTGAATCAAAAATTAATAACAACTTTTTTTCTATACAGTTTTCATTGTTATCCATATCTGCAGTTCCACTTTTGTTACTAAAGTCAGAATATTTGGTCTCTTCATTTCTTATTAATTGCATACTCCATGTAAAAATAAGTTGTTTCAAAGGCAGTCTTTGTCACTGCCATTCATCCAGCTCTTTTTACTAGAAGTCTAAGAGTAAGTTTATAAGTGGTTCATTGTAATGTCATTTAAACAGAAAAAAAAAAGACTTTACATATTTCTAGACAAAAACCCCAATTTTTGACTTATTGTCCATTACATATATAAATATAGAAGGAGATACAACAAGCTATCAAAAACTCTTTGTTAAAGATTAGCTCACTGTTGTGTCACAGATCAACCTAGTCTTAGCTATTCTTGGCTGAATTCGGGATGCATAATGATTAATGCCTGTAGCAGTCTTTCCAGAAGTGACTCTTTCTGTGTAACTACCAGCAGCAGAACACCTAATCACCTTTCTGGTTCTGGAGTGCTACTGTAATACAACTGGTATGCTGACTGCCATTATGAACACCATTGAGGCAATAAAGCTCCACGTACTTGTGTGGTGGGGGAAAAGAGTTTTTCCCCTGAAGTTATAAAATGGTAAATCCCCGGGGGGTGGTGACCCCCTTGGAAGTTTGAGCCAATGAGTGCTTTTGTAAAATATAAACATATCACAAGCAGACCGGGAGAGAAAGTAGTTGTTAGTTGTTGTAGGAGAGGTGGCCATGTTGTTGAGCCACGAGGAAGGGGCTCAGAGCCCCACAGGGGAGCTCTGGCCCCCCCCAGCCCCCGGCTGGGGCTGCAGGGACTTGGAACAGTGTTAGACTGGGCTAAGTGCCTGTAGCTAGAAAGCTGAAGGAGTTTTCTCCACCTTGAGTGGGCAGCAGGAGCAGCAGCAGAGACAGCAGTGAACAGAGGCTATGGTTGATAGACAAAAGATAAGAACTGAACTGAAGAAGGAGCAGAAACGAGCATGCAGCCGAGCAGAGAGACACAGAGTTGTCTGAGAGATGAGAGCCAGCAGCAGAGAGAGAGAACTAGCTCAGACAGAGACAAAGTTGGGGTAAGAACTGAACCAGAAACCCCCAAACTCCTTGGAGACCCCTCCAAGAGAGAGGAGGATGATGGACTCTTACTTGCAAGAGTCTTAGAGTGCTACAGCACTGCAGAAAGGAGCTGAAAAGCTCAGAGAAAGAATGCAGAGAGGGTGACCTTGGCCCTCCTCGCTGTCGCTGCTAAGCTAAGCTAGCAGCCTGAGATCAGAGCCCAAGAGCTCTGTAGGGGAACTTGAATCCCCTGAAGATAAGGACCGTCATGAAGACCCCTGCGCTTTGTGATATAACGTGGTGAAGAGCCCTTGTCCTGGGAAACGCAGCCCATGGAAGAGAAGACCCTCACTTTAGATGATAGGCCATGAGGGCTTGGATACCCCCTCGTGTGTACTGGCAGAGATCCAGCTACAGCTGCTGCATGGAAGAGAGAGACTGCTACTCTGATGAGAATGCTGCTCTGAGAAGTTAAAGGATCTTTCCTTCTTCCCTCCTGGACTTTTATTTGGAGGGGAGAAGAGATTTGATCCATTGTAAATACTTTTATGTCATGGTAGAGATAATTAAGATTGTATATAATGTATTGTATTATTTATTTGTACAGTCATTGTAATATATAATCCCTTCCCCCCATTCTGAGTCTCATGTGGTGTCTGGAAAATCCATCTCACGCTGGGTTGAGATGTGGGAGGGGGGCTTGGACTACGGAATTGGATTCTGGGGTTCTCAAACCATGACAACTTGTCTGCTTTCAACAGGACAACACAAAAAGATAAACAGGAAGGATCGCTTTTGAAACCCTAAGACTTTGGGTATATATCTGAAGTGCTGAAGAAGACGTGAAATAAATTCAGAATAGTCTGAGAAACACTTCTGTTGATACACTGCTGTCTGGTTGCTCGATAGATTGATTTCATCAGGATAAATTCCCAAGCACATTTTCTGAGTGAGAGTAAATAACACTGCTGGTCAGATTACATTTTCCCCCATGAAATAATTCTGTAATTTGGCTGGGGAGTTGAGGAAGGAATATGGAGTGGGGTTTTTTTTACAATTGAAATTAAAATCTAATTAAAATTAAAGAAACCCAAACTATCAGTAAGCAGTCACTTCTCAGGATTTATTTTTTTAAAATGAAATATCTTGAAAAATTATTTCAAGAGTAAGTTTCCAACTAAAGTTACTATGGAGGTCAATCAGCATAAGTGAATGTAGGCAGCTGCAGGGGTGATCAAAGGGGCTCCATTTCTTCATTTATGAGTGTAGCTGTGTCTGAGATAATCAGAAGGAAATGAAGGTGCCAGAATTTACACCATGTGGCACAGAACAGCAGTAGGATAATTCAAACCAAATTCCTATAATACTTTCTGTACTGAGCTCCGAATTCAGCCAACAGGTGGCCAAATGTATTTTTTATTTAACAAAAGGTATATTCTACTTCTACTTCAACACAAACCAATTCTTTCAAATAATATAAGCCTTTTTATCATTCTTCTTCATAGACTCCAAGAAAGTAAACTGCCATCTGGCCTATGGAGATTTTAAAATACAGGAGAGGAATTTACCAACAGGGAATTGCACAAGGCACTCTCCTCAAGCATTCTGAAATCTATTGACCTGAGTCTCTGGTGCACCAGGTCACCTTGAGTTTCAGTGACTTTGAAAATTCTAAAGAATCAATATTTGCAAAGACATGAATTTACTCTCAAGCAATGACCTGGATGCAAGCACATCTACAAAATCTAGGGATGCTTCACTGATTTTTCATCAAGCAATCACATTCTTTGGCCAAAGTTCTTTAAAATTAAAAATTTAATTGAATAGGAAATTATTTGAAATGTATGAAATGCCACACAAGGGAAAAATATTGCTTCTGTGTGAGGTAAGAAAAACAGGATATGAAAGGTGATGAAAGCGATAGCAGATATAGACAGATCTATTTAATGCCTGAAAAACAGTAGACAAAAAAAACTGCAATAAATACTCAGTTTTGCACTGAACATGGTGGATTTATTTTGCTTTTATAGCTTTCTATAATGCCATGTTCTTGATAATGTGACTTTCTGAATTTTCTAGTGGTTTTTGCAGCTTTAATGAGTGAGGAAAGCAGCAAGACACGTTTTGTGACAGTACCAATTAAAGCTTCTCCCTGAAAACTTTTGCAGGGAAAGATGTTGATCAACAGGCTGATGTGGTACACAAAAGCACACGTCACTTGTCTGCAGCCACATTCGTTGATGCAAAACAATGGCCAGGAGGCTCTTCCATTACCACGTTAGTCACGAAGTGTGTTCTGAAATGCTCTTAAAATCTCGACAGGAAAACACACTTGTATATCAGCTTCCAGGTTTGTCTTCATTAGTAAAAGAGCTGTGAATTCGTGTCTCAGGGCTCTTCAGCAGTGTTATGTATCCCAGGATGAAAGCGCTGGGTGAAGACAGGCACTCCTATTTTATTGTGAGACAAACATATAGAGGTCTGCTCTATTTTCTCACCTGATGCAAAGTTTATCTGACAGAAAAACAAAAAGTAGCTAATCTCCATTATGCATTTTGACTTCACTATGTTAATAGAAGCTCAGATCTAAATCCCACTGCTTAGATTTGTGGACTTCTAATTCTGGGTTTAAAAGCATGTCCTGACACATACTTTTGATATTTCCCCCAGTCTAAGTTAGTCTAAGGGTTAGAAGCAAGAACTGACAAGGCTAATCATGAAACTGTCTAACTGGTTTTGGTTTTTGCAGGAGGCTCAGACAAGTATAGATGTCCCAAAGTGACACAAGTCAGACACATAAATCTTGATGACCTCCTGATCTTCTCCAGTGCAAAAGAGGAGCAAAGTAATTTCATTCCCAGATATGTTTGACATATAAAGAAAAGAAAGAATGAAAATTATTAAATACTACCTATGTCTGAGCTGTATAGAGGCTGGACAACCAGAGGAACTCTCCAGATAGTACAGCTTGCATTTACAGGGAGCTCACAAACAGCTTGAGATCTGTTGACTGTAAATCCCATCTGCCTTTGTGGCAGGTAGAATTGGTGCACTTTCAGGCAAAATATCAAGAGTGCTTCTGCACAGCCCTCCAAGGCCACCTTCTCTGCACAGCACCACAGCAGCAGTCTCCAAAGCTGTTCCAAATCTCTGTATGGGAAAGAAAATTGCTGTACTGCATGCTCTAAAGCTCCTGATTTATCTCCCTTTTTCTTCCAGGGACACTCCAGCTGGGTCAGCTTAAAGCCAGCCCTGCAGTCTACTGTGCAGATAGATAATGCAGAGGGTAAACAAATATGACTTCGAGCCCATCCTCAAGATGATTTCCTCATTGTATGAATGCAGCCATAGCCTAGTTGACACTGTGGATAAAATGGAAGCTGTGATGGTTGAAAAGATCTACGCAGAATAAAAACCAATGTATTGGCTACAAAATCCGTATTATGAAGCTAATTTGTAATTAGGTGGTAACATCTTTGTTGTGCTGTAGACTATGAGGTGTGCCTAGAGGAAAGTTTCTGTAACACTGGCAGCATTGGACTGTGAGCTATTTCAATTTCACCAACACTGGCAAAGTCATATTTCCAAGGACACAGGTAGCACTTAGAACTGGGACTCATTTTTCTTGAATCTAAGCTGAATTTCAATCTAATTTTGTAACTTTGGGCTCCTTCTAAAGAAAATGGTGTGTAGTAGACAGAGGTCTAAAATAGGCCAGTTGACTCTCCAGAGCTGCTTATCTCTCCTTGTCTAACTTACTTGTCTAACTGAAACAGGTGAACAGGAAGCATAGCTGTGATGTAGATACTTAAATTTTTAAGGTCTAAAGTTGAGGAAAAATGGCTCAGTAAATACTGCCATAAATCAGTAAATATTGCCAACACATCATAAAAGACAAACACAGCACTTAGAATAATTATTTTATTGCTATTCTATTAATAAGTAACATAAATGTAGAAAAGACCTACTGATTCTTTGCTGGAGTGCCTGTGTTATGCATTATAAGCCCATTGAAAAAAAAGCATTTCAGTAGAAACCTATTTCTTTGATAAGTTCTTACATGCAAGAAGACTCTTGTCTTTTTCCATGGTGAGGAGGCATTATACATGTACAGCTTGTGGTACAAGGCAAGAAGTTAGCAAAAAACAGTAATTAAGTTGAAAGAAAGAAAAAGAATTATGTAATTTATCAGTTATAGAGTACAGGACTCAAATTCTGGGGCATGAGATTATACCTAAGAGTGTTTTAAATTAGAATCATATCTAAAATTTGCAAGGGTACCACTGAAGCAAACTTTTTGCAACATAAATTCACAGAGATTTTCTTTTACCAGCATGTGTACACAAACACACACAGGCATCATATCACTTGCCACAAAGATTTCAAAGCACCACCATCATAACTCCTGTGATCTTTGGATCAAGCTCCAGATAATCTGGATTTAACAGCTGAAAGAAAAATAATTCATACTTTCCACTTATTATTATTTCCTTAAAGATAAACAATATGGTATATATTTTTAAATGTTTAAAATGCACCACCATGTAAGTTCTTATATCCCTTTTGTGACACCAGTCATAGCGTACACTTCAGTTTCCAACAGGAGTGGGTGATCACAAAATGAAAGCTGTACACAGGTACTCAGGATGGATTAGTACTTTCAAGACAAATTCCATTCAGCATCCATTCTGTCTTAAGATGAAGATCAAGTGTATATTTTTATTATAGTTTGTTCCAGGCTATGATCTGTGAGGTCAAGTCGTAATTTATGACATTCGTAGTCTGCCTTCTGGAGCAGAGAGATAGTTGTACAGATAGTTATAGTGGTGATCCTGGGGTAAAGCGGAGTATTTCTAGTTTCAGTCCAACACAAGAATACACATGAAGTATTCCATCTGGACACCTGCACCCAAACCAAGGACTTCTATCTCCTCTGTGCACATCATCCCCCTTCCCAATCATACTAAAAAGCCAGAGGTCCGAGGCCTCAGACAACCTCAAAAAACCTGAAGGAAGTCAAGACAACAGAGGATAATCTTTAGCATTCTCAGTACTGAACTTGCATGAACGTTGATCTCCCACATGGCTCTGCTTCCTGCCTAGGATTCTGACTCAGAGAGATTACTGGAAATCTGTATCTGAATTTTGAATGTAGGGAACACGGTTGCACCATTTTCTTCCTCTGTTCACTACTGGGGAAAGTGGGAAATAAGGGCATAAAGATCTTATTTCACCTCCCCAGAATTGTATCATGTTTTGTAGAAACTGTGAAAATAAGGGAGATTTTTATTTCCAACTTCAGTGACTCCTTGTAAAGCTAACCCAAATAGGCAACTGAAAACAAAGTGAATTGTTCCCTTTAACTGAAAAATCATTAGTGTCAACGTATGAACCAAAGCCCAAGCCAAACTGCATCCTCTTTTTCTAACATGTTCTCTGCACAAGATGTCAATGAGACTTGTACCCAGAGAGTAAATGTGGCTAAAATGCTGTGGGGCTTGGTGATCCCTGTCATTCTAACTGACCATTAAATTCTGTTACTGGTGGGCATACATTACAAAGCCAGTTGTAAGGTATTATAAGGTTAATAGTAGTTTCTAAAGGGCTAGACATTTACTTAGATAATAAAACCACCTCATTTTACAATAGTAAAGGTTAAATAAATAAAATACAAAAATTAGTTTGAAAGCAGTATAAATACAAATAGCTTCAAGGCAGAAGCTAATCCATAACTGATGAAAATTCCCTTTGTGTTGTTCTTTCATAATTCCTCTCTACTGGAGAATTTATTGTACCTTTATTTTAAAGGTTTGGTCCCAGCTCTACCACTGATAGCATATTGGCATATAGAGTTAGAGAAGGACTCTTTCAGCAGATGATTTATAGATTTCTAATGGAGTGTAGGAAAACGTGATTTTCAATAGCCTGCAATCAAGAGACATTCAAGAAAAGCTATGCAGACTGTGAAAGTATAAGCAAAACATGATCATCCATATTCATGAAAACACATTAACCTACTTACCTGGAGTATTCAATTATTTCCCTATTTATGGATAATATGTGGGCTATATGTGTGCTGTAAGTGTCAAGATCAATTTACAAAGTGAGTAAATTGCCTTTTTATGTCCTGATATTAAACAATGTCCTGTATGCATGGCTGTCACTCTAAAATTGTTTAGTTTTCTCCTATCATAAAAGCTCCAGCTATTCTATTACAGGACGTGAATAGGAAAATGGAATGCACAGGATACTATTGAGCAGTTAATGGCACAAATACTTTATGTGAATCATTCAGAATAATGAACAAATGTTTGGAGATATCACAAGAGACTGGTACAGTCACAGTCAGTTTGACAGCGATGGAGAGAAGGAGGAATTGTACATATTGTGTGCAATAGTATAGAGAGAGCACAGACAGAGGTAAATACTTCTGTAGTGTTCTTTAATTCAAATGAGTAAGTCATATTTATATTGCTTTCTATCGTAGGTCCGGGATCCTGGTTAAATATTGCATTCATACTTTCTCATGAAATACCTTTTGTTAAAATATTTTGCATAAAAAACTTTGAAAGATGAAGAAAAGCATGAAAACACCTGAAGCATGCAACCTAAAGAAAGTTGAGTTTGGCTGAATACCTTTACCACTGGAAAATTTCAATTTTTAAGATATCTTTCAAATTACTCAAATAGTACATTTACAAACACCTATACAATCCTGTGACACATCTGTGTAGCCAGTACACAGAAAACTGAGTGCCAGTTATAGACTATGTTTTGCTTTAATAAGTGAGAAAATCATTTTGGGAGCTACATTATTGATCCAGAAAACATTACCTCTCCATGTGTTTGGTGAAATATCCATGGAGGACTACACTGAACAATAGCAATGAAACGAGCTAATCTTCCGCATAAATCCAGATGATTGGAAAGTGCTCTGCCAAAATTGTGTTAATCAGAATATATACTTTTCTATATTATATGGAAGTTTTAACTTCATTTGATTCTTTACCTCCATATTTTTCAAACAAACAAGAAAAGTATGGGAATACGGTTTTTTTGTTTGGTTGTGAGTGTTTCGTTTTGTTTTGTTTTGTCTTGTTTTTCTAAAAAATGAACATTTCAATTTCAGATTATCATAAAGAAATGCTGAAAAACTTATAATGAATTTTTTTACAAGAAGTCCTATGAAAATACTGTTTGTATTATTCTGGCATCCGCACAACTCACTACAACCCCAAGAAACTTGCAACAGATTCTTTCTAGTTTTCTTTTGTATGAGAATTATTTTTTCTTTCAATAGATAACTAACCAGCAGAAGCAGATGACCTTTTCAAGGCAGGTTATAATGTTAGTAGAGTACTAGTTGAATATTATGGTTTGGTAGTTTATTTATATGTTTAGTTTTCAGGGGTAAATTATTGATTTTGCAAACTGTGAGTTTTTTAAGAATCAATCCCATGCTTTGCTAATCATACATAATAAGAAACATTAACCACATCCCTCTGGGTTTCATTTTGAAGTTTCTGAGTGAGACTACCTTTAATGCTTCATGAGATAGTTTAAAAATGCTAATATTTTCGATGCAAACTCAGAAGGGCTTGGCAATTATTTTATGCAAGTTAATATAAGCTAGTTCTGCCACACTTTCTTCCAGCATATGGAGAGAAGGTAATGCATGATAAAACTCAGAATAAGGCTTTTTATGGCAGCAGATTCTTTCTTTAATGGTACAACATTTCTGGGCAATTTGTGAAGGCTTAAACACAAACACTTCTTAGAATAACAAGTCATATGCTGACAGAACGTGCCTTTCCTCTCATAACAGTTTTGTACTAGTGTACCCTACAAGTAACATTTAACCATTTCTACAACAGATCGAGACCTTAATTTTTCAAATACAACCATGTAGAAAAATTCAATTAATATTTCAAATATTGTGAATATAGAAATAGATTCTTACTTACATTATACTTGTAAAAACACTGATACTTAAGGGAAAGTCTGAATAATTGTCAATGAGGCAAAGAGCTCAGACTGTCCTTCAATTGTCTAACTCTATTTTCCTTCATTGGTGAAGACACCTACATTTGGATAAACTAGCTCTGAGGTTAAGATTGAGTTTGTCTTACTGGAGGCTTTTAACTGATCTACCTCAATTTGCTTAGGCTTCCATTACCTCTCTGAAAAACAGGAATGACAATGAGTATCTTTAAAGATAGTGCTTGTGAGATTATTCTCATTACATAACATTCAGATTTTGTAACAATTATTAATGGTTCTATAATATTGACTTTGTAAGCATTATATATTTTTTTCTGAGCTGGAACTCTTCTGTGACCATGATGAATTTATCTTAGAAACTCCTATGATCAAACGTTCATTGACATAAACATGTCCCTTGATAACCATTAAGGGGAGTAGATGTTTCTTCACAGCTCATAATAAAATAATCTTTTCCCTCCTATGTCCCATTGCTGTAATTTTGTTGGCATTGTCTCGAGCATAGACATTTAAAGGATATTGTATTAGGACAATAGAGAACATATAAAAAGAAATGGATATACTGTGATTGGGGTATGGGGTACTAGTAGCCACTTTGGCTTTAACCACTTGCAGCAGCTAGCCATAGTTGTGCACAAGTCAGACTGAACATTCAAACACTTACGGTAATTTTGAATACCCTTTGAGATCTGTTCTGCTTTGGGGCTGACCAGCACTGACAACTGAAGTGGCCAAGAAGGCCAATGGCATCCTAGCTTGTATCAAAAATAGTGTGGCTGGCAGTGATAGTACCTCTGTGCTCAGTACTGTGTCCAATTCTGGGCCCTCACTACAAGAAAGACATTGAGGGACTGGAGTGTATCCAGAGAGGAGCAACAGGGCTGGTGAAGGGTCTGGAGCACAAGTCTTATGAGGAACAGCCAAGGGATTTGGGGTTGTTCAGCCTGGAGAAAAAGAGGCTCAGGGGAGACCTTACTGCTCTCTACAACTACCCGAAAAGAGGTTGTGGCAAGGTGGGGTTTGGCTTCTTCTCCCATGTAATCAGTAATAGGACAAGAGGAAGTGGACTCAAGCTGTACCAGGTGTGGTTCAGATTGGACATCAGGAAGAATTTCTTCAAGGAAAGGGTGTTTAAGCATTAAACAGGCTGCCCAGGGAAGTGGTGGAGTCATCATCCCTGGAAGTGTTTAAGAAACAACTTGATGTGGCACTTCACACTATGGTTTCATTGGCATGGTGGTATTTGGTCAAAGGTTGGACTCGAAGATTTAAGAGATCTTTTCCAACCTCAGTGATTGTGTGATTCTCTCTTATTCATGATCAGGATACCCTGGGAAAAGGAAGACCCATATGATATGACTATTACTATTTCCCAATGCCCACTGATTGTCCCAAATCAGCATAGATGTCTCAGCAATACCACCCCAGTTCCACAAACACTGAGAAACTTAACTCAGTGACAGCCCTGGGGGGCTGTGATGGAGCCCGCTGAGATCAGGAAATGGTGTAGGCACATTAGTACAACACAGTGCCTGAGCAAATAAGTCATGCCAGAAAAATCATTCTCTTCATCCTTTTTTATTTACCAATCAAGTAAGCTATCTACAAATAATCAAAAGCTCACTACACTGTCAAGTTATTCGGGTGCATCTACATCAGAGTCAGTTTCAGCAGGGATTTCATGTAGCTTAGCATAAGGCAGTTGCCTGGTGGAGCACTCTTATGTGAATTTGCTCCCAAATAGCATAAACCTTTCAAACTCAGTTCTCATTCTGTACCTCCAGTGACATTTCTGTGACCACTCTTCCATTATTTCAGTGGGCAATGCATTCATTCTCCCTGGCCCTTTTCCACATTTTTCATACTTAAATCATTTAAGTTTAAAGGCATAAGAAGAAGGTTTACAGCTTTGGTAGGAGAAGTCCAGAGCCTGACATGTGACCAATGGCTTTCTCTGTGCTTAAATTCTAGACAGTAGATTAAAATAGATGAACTGATATCTAGTAAATATACAGAAAATAGTAACTTTGACAGGCCCTTACATATCTATTAGCCAAAGGGAGTTATGAAGGTGTCCCAAATAAACATTTTGTTTTTCCTCACGAACACAGCTTCAGAATTTTCCCTTTCATGATCTGGACTTTTATGTAATATAGATAGAGAATGTGGATTATTTTGCACTGTAAAGCAATGGACAAGTTACAAACTTGGTGAAAGCAATTCAGTGAATCACAGCTTGGATCCATTGCACACTAAGAAACCTGCAATCTCCCCACAGAGTTTTATGGATAGAAGCATTGGATAAAGCATCAGTGCATGCCAGACTTTCAAGACTTGTGTCAGGAGGAGTTCCTAGGTTTCAGAATTCATGTTTTTTGTTGATTTAAGTTAATAGATTGTTTTAAAGGCTTACTCGTGATGCTTAAAATGTTGCAACCACCGACACAGCTACTAGGGATTTACCCACTGAGCAGATGAGAGTGACCCTGACCCTGTAGTAACAAAACAGAAATCTCAATAAAAAATTCTATTATGTCCACATCTCTATAGGACTTTTTCTTGACACTGAAAATTATATCCAACTTCTCCGTTAATTTGTACTTAATTCCAACTTAGTCTGCTGTCATGAAAAAGGCAATCCTCCAAAAATAATAATAAAATATTTAAATAGCAGTCAGAACCTCTCAGTCAGTAATAATGACATGGGTAACTAACCTAAAGTTAAACCTGGAACTGTAAACCCCACCTGTACAGTTATTTATTTCCAGGAGTTGTCTGACACCTTGATACTTATTGTTCTAACAAATTACCCCATTAAATATTTCTCTCCTGCTCCTGTGTTTATTAAGCTAAACATGTAGGTTTCTGAAATCTACAATTGCTTCTGTTATACAATTATTCAAAGTCAGGACACTTCATTTCATGTTCACGTTCACCAATTATGATACCTTTCTTCATAGTGCAGCTATTTCAGATCAAAAGTGTTCCAACATGGGGAATAGAAATAGCAACTGAAAATAAGGTATAACCCATTGTTACCAAAGAGTTGATGAGATTTTACATGGCAATTGTAATGCAGTGTTATGTTTATGAACTCCTTTTCAAAACCACGTTCCTATTTTTAATCACAAAATGCACTTGTTTTTTTATTTATTTTGTCTTATTTTAGGAATAGAGAAGAAAATGTAAAAAATTACAGTATATAGCAAAGACATTAAGTTATCTTCCTTAAAGCTTTTGGGATTTCAGATCTTCAACTTTGTTAATTCCAGGCCAGAATGAGATTTTATCTCTCAGAGGTAAGAAAACTGGGAGATAGTTCTGGTTTTCTATATACCTTTCTGTTTCAAAGCAGAATGACGGAGCTATGCTAGGTGAAAATGTAACGAGAAGGTTTTGGAGTCTGACAGTCTTCTCTGGTGCCCTTAGCCAAAGAAAACTACTCCAAGTGGCTAGTAGACTGAGACAAGAGTTTTGTAGTGAATAGAGAAGGCTAGAATGTTTGCTTACAGTTATCTTTGGATCAGATTTCACCCCATGCTAATGCCGTTTAGTTCATCTACAGACAAGACATCACTCTGAGGAGGTGCATCTGCACAACAAAAAATTGACACCTTATCAGAACATAAGAATATAATAGACCAGAAAGAATGACAGATTAGTTGGATTGGGAGATCAACTGCAATAGTTTTGATTGATTTATATTCCAGGTGGCAGTATTTATAAAGGTCACTTCTCAGCACAAAGCACTCAACCATGCCTTAATTGTCTGATTATTCCTGTGACATATATATTTCTTGTTTATAGATGTTGCAGCAAGAAAAAGACCTGATACTATCATCTAACACCATCTTTTTGCAAAATGCCATACAGAAAATGACATCATCCATTTGTGATGTGATCTTTGGCATCAAATACCAACCAAACTATTAGGAAGTATCTTTTAAAAATACACTAATTGACAAAGACAATCACATAATCATAGAATTATAGAATCATCTAGTCTAGAAAAGACTCTGAAGGTCATTGAGTCCAACCATTAACCCAACACTGCCAAATCCACCACTAAACCACGTCTCTAAACACCACATCTACATGTCTTTTAAATACCTCCAGAGATGGTGACTCAACTACTTCCTGGACAGCTGGTTCCGATGCTTGACAACCCTGTTAGTGAAAAAATATTTCCTGATAACGAATCTCAACCTGCTCTGGTGCAACTTGAAGTTGTTTCTTCTCATCTTATCTCTTGTTTCCTGGAAGAAGAGACCAACCTCCACCTCACTACAACCTCCTTTCAGGCAGTTGTCTGAAAGAATAAGGTCTTCCCTCAGCTTCCTTTTCTCCAGGCTTAACATCCCCAGTTCCCTCAGCTGCTCCTCATATGACTCCAGACCCTTCACCAGCTTTGTTGTCCCTTCACTGAGTGGACACACTCCAGTACCTCAATGTCTGTCTTGTAGTGAGGCGCCCAGAACTGAACACAATATTCAAGGTGCAATCTTACCTGTAATTCTGTAGACCAATAAAAAATCAATCAATCAATCAATCAATAGATAAATTAATAAAAAACTAAAAAAATCAAGAATTTAAATACCCTTTTGTGCAGTCTATTCATAGGAACACCACAAAATTTTCCAAGGAAGAAAGAGTAACCTGTAGAAAGGGTGTTGGAAGGGTTTTATATTTCCAGGCCTTTGGATTTTCCTTCGTAACTTTTCGTAAGTAATTTATTTTACCTGATCCCTTACTTGTTAAGGATATTATTTTCCTATCCACAGGGCAGTTGTGAGGAAAAATGCCGTTAGTAATGATGAGGGATTTGAAAATTTGGATGTAGTCATACAAGTATCTAAGTCCTTAGTTATCTATTACTTCAGAAGGAAATTAGATTTGGGAGATGGCTTTGTCTCTACCTCAAACCTATAATTTAGTAAAAAAAATTAAGTACTGGGACTTGGCTGACTAAATTGGAGAATTACATTATTATCAACTCAGTTTCAGTGGCAGAGCTGGTGCTTACACATCTGACTACTAAAAATATTTTGAAGACTATAAAAGCACTCACTAAGATGAAAGAAGACACTACTTTTGTGCTATCTTAATGAAACAAATATTTTGAGAAAAACAATAAATTTAGTCCTTTGTCTATGGAATAGCTTTGATATTCAAATTCCCTTCTTCTTACATCTTGACTCTTATACCCAAATACACATCAACCTTCCGTCAGTTTGACACTAAAGGTAATTAATACTTTTGGCTTGAAATATTTTACTGTGTTACTCTTTTTAAATAACTCATTGACACATTTTATTGGAAGTCAACTTTGTTATTATTTAATATTAACACCAATTTTCATTAATTCTGAAATGTCATCATTATTTTTAAAATTAGAATGAAATTTATACCCAAAATTTTTATTCATTAGACAACTTTTTAAATAGGCAAATATTTCACCCATTTTCTCACACATACTGCAAATGACAAATTAACTGATCTCTTCTAAAAACCTTAGAAGTACAAAAAGCCATAAAATCTCATGCTTTTAATTAAAATTCTTAATTTTGAGCAGTACTTACTAGGACCTCTATTCAGTGATATTCAAATATTTTGAAAATCCAAAGAGAAAATTATTTTAGTCTATCAATATGTAGAATGAAAGGATTGTTCCTTGTAGGGTCTTTGGAGAAATATTTTCATTTATCAGAATATTCCAGAATTAATTCAGAACATATGCCTGACAGTTATAAAGAAAAACTCAAATAGATCAGTGCAATAAAAGTCTTGTGCACCTGAAAATTAAGAACTACTACCTTGTCATTTAGGTACAAACCTAAACACACAGACCCTTAGCTCACGTTTATATTCCTTGCATAGAAAAATAAAAAGGACTTAGAAAATAAAAATCTTAAATGTTGTTGGAGTTGGGCCTTTCAATTGAGCCTTTCTTCATGGAGCAGAGAAGGAATTGGACAGCACTCCAGGAGAATGGCAAATCAGAGTATGGTCTGGATTCAGGTTACATGTGACAATCTTCCTTTTGAGTAGGTACTTTTCATCCATCAGTGATTCTCTTGTAAGGACAGCAAAGACAGTCATCTGTGCAGGCACAGCCCAGTCTCCTCCTGAAGCAGAGCCAAAATGCAGGAAGACCAGAATGTGGAGGACCAGAATGATGACCAGCATTCCTGAACACTTCTACCCCGTGTAGGCTTGGTTACTGAAAACTTTGAGGGGAATTAAAAAAAGGAACACAAGGACTTGGGTACTTTAACCTTTTCTTTAGATTAGGCAAGCCAAAAAGTGAGTCTAAAGATGTACAGAAAGATAACTGTATATTCGGAACACATAACTGACTTTCTCCATGTGCGTACAAACTTCCTTCACTGAAGAGGGTTTGGTTGGATTTTGCTGTTTGGCTTTCTTTTTAGAATTTTTGCTAGCAATGTATTTCCTGTCCGAGACCCTAGAAACCCAATACTGCTCACATCTGAAAGGATTCAAAACCATATCTGCATCTTTATAAGACTGTCCTAACAATTCACTCTTTAAGTTATGGTTCCAGCCTTGGAAATGTTTCTTTATATCCTAGAAAAAAACCCCATGAGCACGTAAAACTCCATGGTCTAACAAAGCACTACGGTGAAGGAGAAAAACCCTAACCATTTTTCTAATAGTGATTTAGAGTTTTTTCCAAAAGTCGTTTTACCCAAGAATGTGAACAGACTTTGCAGGGCAATAGAAACACGTGTCTCTTAGTCAAATGCTTTACATTTGTGTACTAAATCATGCTCTATGACACTAATTCTCCATGACACCTGCCTTCCACTTTGATTTCTTCTTCAACTTCAAGAGGATAAATAGAAAAAGACTCTCTAATGTAGCCTGATAGCTAAACAACTGTTCTGGAAGGAATATGAATGAATTCTCAATGGAAACATTCTCCAATGCTTTAATAATGCTGAATTTTACAATGCAATGGAGAAGGTGCATGCTCTTCCAAGGGCATTTTGAAAGCAAACAGAGACAACCTGTGCAGCTCTGGGGTGTGTTTACCTAGCACCCAAAATGAGCATTAGGTAGCTCTTAGCTGTGTATAGTCATAAATCAGTTGCAGTGCTTTTCAGTTTAGTAAAAGTTAGGATTCCAAAAGTACAATTTCTATTCCAATTCAAACTCAAAATCTGTAGTGTCTCAACACTTGCAATATCTCCAAGACAGTCAAAAAAAGGAGTTGGAATACCTATACTCTGGATAAAGACGACTAAATTATGCCTGATTCCTACATTTGGTGCTTAAGATAGTTTCTGAGTCTAACCCTATTCACACAATTTTATGGCTATAGTTCTTATAGATTAACCTTAAATAAGTAGTCCTGTCTTTTCTTCAGGATTCCTCTCTCAATGGGAAAGAACTGAACATATTTGGTATGCTGCCCCATGAATTAATAAATTAACAGATTGATTTTAAGAGATTTGCCCTACCTCTTGATTTTCTATTAACTTCCTGAATGATTTTAGACTCTCGCCTCTTCATCTGGATTTTTCATTCGCATTAAACTCAAACTCATTTTGGTACAATTCTGTTGTTTCTGATAACTTCAATATCCTAGATAATAAGGTGTCACAGATGCCAGTCTAGAAATTTATTAAATCATGTAAAAAGTAATCCGTACGAAAATACTACATCTAATACGATTCCACAATAATCTGGTTTGTGTTGGAATTTGAAACAGACATTGTGTTCCATTGTAGGGGAAAATATGGCTAGTAGAGAGTGGAGTAAAAAACCATGATTCTTTACCATTACCATCTGCTTTCTAAAACCTTGATGTATATTGGTTTGGTCCTTAAGAATTTTAAATAATGTAAGTTGATAGAGTTTACACTTTCAATACTCTGAAGATCTTGAGGCATAGGTTGGTACTTTCCGTCTAGTATTTTTGTGTAAATAGGTAAATATTCTGGAATAAGTTTCTGTGAATTATGAGGGTGGGAAGACTCAAGTGAGTCATCTATAGTAGCTTATCCTTCTGAGTCATGGTAGAACTGATGTAAATATTACTTCACAGTCCCAGGACTAATAGTGAACATTTCAAGTGAGTTTACTTTAGTCAGCTTCCTTGTGATTGATTCTTCTGCCAGAAATAATTATTAGGCATCCTCTAATACTTAATTACATTATTCCTTACCAGGACACAACTCCCTTTCTTCTCATCTTCTAACAAAAGAGAAAGTCTTGTGACATAAGGTTTCCTCCTTCTAAAATTATATTTTTTGTGTTGTGGTGTTTTTGCAACTTATTTCTTAGGGTATTCACATTTTCTCATTTCTTTGTTCTGTCGTCCCACCCTCATGGATCAAAATTTTAAGTATCTTAGGAAGCTTTCTGCTCTTCTCAGTTTGGTCACTGACGGCCCCTGCAGTACTGCTTTATATGAAAAAGATTGCACTATTTAGAGCTTATCCCTTCAGAGAGATTCCTGATGTGACCATCACAAGTAAAATCCTCAGGGCACTCCAAGAGGTAACAAGGCAGTTTAGTGATGGATTTGATGTCAGATATGGGACATCTAAGACAAGTGTAAGATTCTCCAAAGAACAAAGGAATTCCCAAAGCAGAACAGAAGAATGGTTTGTTTTAATCCATATTGACAATATGGCTGTCAGCAGAACAAGCAATACCAGAGAATAACAGAAGAAACCACACACAGAAAAATCACCTAGTAGTATGCCAGCTGATGGTTGTCTTATCTCCTGAAGCCCAAAATTTTATATTTCAGAGTCTTTACCCCATGAACTTCAGGAAATATATTTTCTTAGTTGTGGAAGCAGCTGTTGCTTAGGCAATATATTTCATAATGTATGCATAATATACTAAAATTATGAGAATGTATAATTTTATAATGATTATATTTTATATTTATTCAGATGCATCTCTGAACATGTAATCTTTGGTTTTGAATTATCTTTAAAATGAAGAAGTTCCTTAATATTGTTATTAAATAGTAACAGAAATGGGAAAACATCAACAATGTGTAGCTCATTTGTTGAATGTTCTCTCAGGATAGAAGGTGCTGAAAGCTAAAAAAATGCAACACTAAATTAAATTCAGACATGGGCATTTATTTACCACTAAATTTGTACAGCTGAGTCCCAGATGCCAATGTTAGAATAGCAGTATTTATTAAATAATGGACTTTTTTCCCTCAACAATAATGCCTAAAAATAACAACATACCAAAAGGTCTTTTGTAAAAAAAATTTATAGAGATTCTTGAATTTAAGGTTCAGAATAAAAAGATTCACTGATGCATGGTTCTAAGGCTCAACTGAAATGCTTATATTTGCAGTCACAGTTAATTGTACCTGTCATGGTTTGAGATAGCCCCAAAATCCAATCCCCTAGTCCTAGCCCCCTTCACCATCTCAACCTAATGTGGGATGGGCTTTTTCCAGACAAAACACACCAGACTCCAAGTGGGGGAAAGGGAATATATTACAATGACTGTACAAATAACTATTATACTACATTATACACACGATCACAACTATCTCTACCATGACATATGTATTTACAATGGATCAGATCTCTTCTCCCCTCCAAATAAAAGTCCAGGAGGGAAAGGACAGATCCCTTCTTCGGAGCAGCAGGATCTTCTACAGCAGCAGTCATCTGTCCTCTCCACATGCAGCAGCTGATAGCTGGATTTCTGCCAGCACTCACGAGGGAGGTATCCAAGCTCCCTCGGCCCCCTTGACGCAGGCAAAGGGGTCTTCAGTGGACTACGTCACCCCAGACAAGGTCGTTCCACCATGGTCATATCACGAAGACACAGGGAGGGTCTTCGTGACAGTCTGGTATCTCCAGGAGATTCAAGCTCCTTGCAGGGCCTCTGTGCCCTGCTGTCTCAGGCTGCGAGCTTCTTTGTAGCTTGCAGCAAGGGAGGGCTCCAAGGTCAACCTCCCACACCGTCCTGGCTCAGCTCTCAGGACGACTGAGTTTCTCAGCTCCTCTCTCTCTCCGGTGCTGCTGTACTCCAAGGCTCCTCTCAAACAGGAGTCCATCTATTCCTCCTTTCTCAGAGGTCTCAAAGGAGTTTGGGGGGGGGGTCTGGTATCAGTTCTTACCCCCAGAACTCTGTAGTTCTGCTACTGACTCTCTCTCTTTCTGCGATACGTGCCGTTTCTGCTGCTTCTCCGGTTCAGTTCTTATCTGTCCTGGCTCTCTGCCAGAGTCTCCGGACACTGTGTCTCTGCTTTCTGCTCTGTCTACGCTGTCCATGGTGGAGAAAAACATCTCCCAGCATAACTACAGTCACTTAGCCCAGTCTAACACTGTTGCAAGTCTCTGCAGTCCCCCCAACCAGGGGCTGGGAGGCCCAGAGGCCCCGAGGAGCTCAGAGCCCCTTCCTCGTGGCTCTACAACATGGCCACCTCTCCACAACCCAACTACAACTCATCTCTTCCGGTGCTTGTGATATATTTCCATTTTTGCAGGAGGGCCCATTGGACAGAACTTCAAAACTTCCAGGGGTAACCACTCCTTGGGGTCTACCACTTTTCTTAGCCTCTGGGGGAAAACAACATTCAAACCACTACAGTGCCTTACTTTTAAAACAAGTGCCAATGCATCTATTCTCTTCACTGTATATAAGGGCATGAGAATCTAGGCCCCTGTGACATTTTGCTGATATAAAGATATTGCAACACTAAACCTAATTATATTAAACACAGGGGGAAAATTCAGCAGTAAATATTATAGCACAAATTGTACCTTGACATATACCTATGGTAACCTTACCAAAGTCAAAGCACAGAGATTTCCCAGAAAAGTTTGGCCTTATGAATAAATGCTGTATAATGTGACATACAGCTATTTTTATCATAATGTGAACATGAAAGACGGGAAAAGCTTTTTTCATTCTTTGCAGAGAACTTTGACATGATCTAATCCTCTTTATTTCCAATGATCCTCTTGAAATCCTATTCAAAATCTGTTGGGCTTTTGTCCAATAAATAATATACTTGTGATTCATGAAGTGCATATTTGAGATCAAAATTGCACTGCAAAGAAGAGTACCAAGTCTTCTTTGAAAGCAATGGGACTCTCTCTGGGAAATTATTCTTCATCTAAAACAATCTATCATTTTATAGAATTTTTAATTAGATTGAGTGATTAAAGGTAGAAAGAACGATGGTCAATAGTTATTCAGGTTTGAGTAAGAAGTGATTGAGAATATTGATATATTTTTCTTCTTTAAGTTCTTGCCAGATGAAGAAAGACTTGAACCTCACTCTACAAAAATAGCACTTCTGCTGTTACTTGCAGTGCTAGAAAAAGAAATGATATTTTGAAGTGACCTATCTCCTCATGCTTTCCTGAATTTACAGGAAAATCACTGTCACTGATTGATAAAACTCAAGTTACTTGATAGATCTAAGCTTGGATGGGTTGTATTACTTTGTTGTTTACTTTGTGGAGCCCTTATCCAATTTTCACTGTTTCTGTGGTGCCTGTTCTCCTTGGAGATAGAGTGAAGGTGCCTCAGGCCTGCGATACCATCTCCTCCCAGGTCTGAACCGGACTTTTCAGTTCACATATGAAGGCTGAGCATGAAGGAAGGCATGGCTAGATAAAGCAGCCGTGCTACTGACCAAGCCGTGCCTGTGGAAAGTAACTGGCTTCTTGGGCTCACTCGTAGTGGCAGCCTCTTAGCATGTAAAACACTGCCAAATCCAGTGTAAAAATTGGCTTGAGCTCGTGCACGGATTTTAATGTGTCCTCTTCTCTGTGACTCCCAGTAAACAAATGCCATTGCTGATCCCTCTATTATCTGCTAACTATTGTTTAATACCATCTGCTGAATAAAATTTCACCTACAATTTCTGTACAAGAGCAAAAAACATCACATAGTAGATATTTTTGCAAAGCACTTTTCTGTACTATTGCTCTAATTTGTAGGGTCTGTCTGTGCAACCTGTTACTCATTTATAACAGTACTCATTCAGACCCCACAGAGGAGCTTGTATGAAGAAGTGCTCACAAGGATGACTAAGAGCCAGGTTCACAGACTGTGAAACTTCATTTGTATGGATATTCCCAGAAACAAACCCAGAAGGCTCTTTAATGACATGGAGCACAGAATTTCACTCAGAAAAAATGTCATCATACCCATAACCTCTGTTTGAGCTGAAGCAATTTGCCCAGCATAACACCAGTATGGCCAATGCCATAAAGGAGATTCAGAGTCCTTTAGCCTCCATAACGACACTGAAAGTAACCCTGCTGTACTAATGGTGGGGAAAGAAGGGGGAACCTGGTGAGACTGGGCAGGCACATGCACAGAATAATTAGCAGAGGTCTGAGCTGAAGAGAGTTCCCACTGTTAGGTATTTATTGCTTGCATCTCAGACAGTGCTGTGGATATTAGCTTTAACCACTAATATTTGTCTGGAGGCAAAGTGATTCAAACCTGACAGCAGACGTTACTAGGTGAACAATGAACCAGTGTCCTAATAATTATTTGCTCCTGGAGTAGTTCTCTGGCTTTTCAGCGGCAGGAAAACGCAGCATGCTACAACTAAATTATTATATGCTAATGACTAGAGTAATTTTAGATTAGGCAAGAGACGGAGAATGGTACTCAAGCAGGATGAAAATCTATTCAAATGAGCAAACTATTTAACATCTCTGCTGATAGGTTGTGTTTCTGTTATCAATTGTATGCCTGAAGGAAATATTTATCTGTTTTCCTATTTCAAGGATATGTTATCTTAGTATCTTTAAATGGCCTCATGCAAATATGTGTGAGTTTCAGACGATCAAGTGTGGCATTTTTATATCACTGCCTGTGAATTTATGTGCATAGTTTTATTTGACATACACACAGAGAGGAATTAAAGCAATATTTTCTTGACTTTGTTATTTAGAAATTATGGGAGAACTGGGGATCTGATAGTCACTCTTTAGGACTGGACAAAGTCTACTGAACTGCACCTAATTTCTAACACACCACAGACCTAATTAATTAATTTCCCTTCCTCTTCAGAATGTATCATCAGTAATTCTTGATAGGTAAAACCACAAGATAGAAGAAGAGATACACACAACAATTTACTGTGCCAATACAATCTATTTGGACTACCTTTTCTGCTACACTTTTTGCTTCAGTCATTTAAAGATGGACTTTTTTAAACAAAATTGGTAAGTCAGTGAGAACCTGTTGAACAAGTTAGGCCAAATTAGATCTTTCATCAATGCTATACATCTGCTGTATCCTTTTAAGTCTGTGGATTAAGATAAATAAACTGATTCTTACTGAAAAGTCCTAAGAACATTTTTTAAAATCTATTCAAGTCTTTAATAAGTTATTTCCAAAGACTTTCATTTTCATCCTATATTCTTCCTTCACTTTTATTCCTCAAAATCTTTCAGATATCTTAGGAGACATGTAATTTGTCTGTATTATGTTAGCACCTGGCAAAATAACGTGTGGCATATGGCCTAACGCTTATGAACACACAGAGGAATTTGGCATTGCATGAAAAAATTAATTTTAAATTCCTATGTAAATTAGTGGCAAGGGGGTGTGATTTTCAAGTTCACATACACATCTCCAATAACAAATTGCAATTGAAGGCTAATGAAGCGTCAGCTGTAAAAGAAAACTATCCTGCTCATTCTGTCTGCATCTGCTGACAATTTCTTAACAAGTTCACTAATGTAGGTAATTTTTCTATATGGAAATTAAAAAAAAATCTGGCGTCATATTAAAGCGTGTTAGTGATAATCATTAGGGATAAACATTTTTTCAACCAATTTTTATTTTTAGATGATACAGTTGCTGTGTGAAATAGTAGTGTTTAATCAGTATGTGATCTAGTCTAGCACAGTTAGATTTAATCCAAGAGTTTGTATTCATGAAGGGAAATAAAAAGAAGAATTAATTCTTTCTGTCCCAATTGCTTTCCTAGGACTTTTGAAAGAACTTTGTGCATAGTCATTGTTTTCCTTTTAAAGCCCTTCAGGTCACCCTTATTATGCAAATTTTTAACATAAGATGCCCATTTGATGCCAGGACAAATTATTTTCTGTTTTGAAAAGGCCGTGGGAAAACAATATTGCACATTTTGTTTTATTTAACTTTTAAAATATTCATATGGAAAACAGTTAATTATTTGCTAACTTTAGACACTTTGAATTTGATTCAAAGTGGACATCATCTCTTTAACAAGCTAAATACCACTGGCCTGATTGTCAGGGATATAATGCTTCACCTCCTTAGCATTTCTGAAAAAAAGAACCTAACTTCTTATTTAGGCACTACTTTGAGTGTCCCAAGTTGGAAATGCTGCTGTGTTCAAAATCCCCTTACAAGATGATTTTTTAACCTGTACTCACCTCTGCCAGTGAGATCACATGAGGTTTGGATGAAAGGCTGACCCAGGACTCAGGCTTCTTCTCATTTTCTAGGCTGGCTTTAAAATCCTCTGAAGAAGTTACCTCACCACAGGTAGGAGATGAGAAATTTGAAGGGTTGTTACACACTGCCAATACTGATGTAAAGCTGGTGGAAAGCTATTTGGCACAGCAGGGCATAACGAGAAATTCACTCTCAGCTCGGTGATCTCTTCCATGCAGGCCACTGAGCTGCTGCAACCTCACAGGCAGGGTCACATTTTCGAGACTTTCTCTTTTTGGTTTTGAAATAGAAGAGCCAACAAGACACATGCTCTTTTTCAAATCATTACATGAAGAATATAGCATTAAAAAGGAAAGTACGAGAATTTGTATGCCTGCAGTTCTTCCAGCTTCCTCACAATTCTTTGTGGCTTTTTCTTTTAAGCATTCACTGTAAAATTATTTTCAGTTGTTTCCTCCTTTCGCACCCAGCTATTAGTCCACTGAAAAGATTTTGTTTTCACCTGACACACTTGTAATTTTCTGTCTGTCTTTTGCTTTGGATTTTCTGTGTTTCTTCCCTGCTTCAATGTTTATCTTCACAAATTTAATTTTCCCACTCAAATCTAGGCTTTAACTGCAGCTCAGACCACCACAATGTTCCAAGACTACATGTATTCTGCTACTAGCCTAGTAGGTCACCTTTTGTTATTAGCTTGAATACATCCATTAGGACTACACATTTGCTAGTGACACCAAATTTGTGCCACTCTGCTGGCAGGAGATGGCAGCCCTGAAGGCATAGGAGCCAATGTGTTAATTGGGGAGGTGAAGAAAGTTCACGAACCATAGAGGAAAGACTTAGGTTGTCAAGGGAACAGGACAGCTCTACTGGTGTGTTCTTTTAAATTGGAGAAATTATCCTTTTCCTTGTTTTGGTGGCAGATGTTTTACATTTTTTATTTTCTTTTTACCATCTATTATCCAGATATTTCACTAAGAAAGATGTATTTCAAAGATCAACTGGGCATCTTCACCCGTACAGTGGCTTGGAAAAGGGAATACTGGCTAACAGTATTCATCTTTCTTGTTCTTAATTTATGTCATATTTTCAGTTTCTGATGATTACTGAAATGTGTATTGCTAATGGAATAAACATTAGACCTGCAATTCCTTGCTTCTTGCTGTGGCATGAAAATCCCACAGGAGCAGTCAAGCCCATTTTAGTACCAGTCAGTACCAAGAGAGGCTGAGCCCCAGCCAGTTGCCTTGAGCTGTCTAGTCCAGTCAGTAGTCAATATAGCCAGTGATTCTCTGGAAACAGTTTGCTCATTGCTCATTTGTCTAAGTCCAAAGACTTAGACAAAACCTGTCCCTCTTGCCCAGGGCTCTTTGACCACTTCCTTGGTAAAAATCTCTTTTATGAATTGCCCAGATGCACATTTTTATCCTTCTTTCATAATTTCTGTCTCATTAGCAGTCTTGTTTCACTGAGCCTTTGAAAAATAGAATACTTCATGGTTCAAATTAAGCCTGTTTTTAAAATAATACAGCTGTGGACAGTTGCTTGAGAAGCTCCCTAAGCTGTTTTCAGGAGGGCTGGGAATATCAGCCCAAATTGTGCCTGACAGCAAAAGAGAAGAGAGAGTGTTTCCCTTGGATTTTTAACTGCTCCATCTAGGTTGTTTTCACTTTAAAAAAAAACCACTTGTTGATATGAAACTGTTTTCATAATTATATGAAAAATAAAGAAGACCGACTGATTTTTAATTAAGATACAACTTCAAAGGCCTGAGGAACTTCTTATGGTATCAAAATGTCATTTTCCTCATGATATAGGAGCTGTTGTCTCCTGCATTGCTGCAGACTGACATTCTTATACCCCCAAAGGTATACTAATCAATTCTTAAACAGTCCTACTTCATCCATGTTTTAGATGTCTGAACTACTGAGTGATCTTTGTAGCAGACACATCTGAAAGAGCAGCATTCACAATGCTTATGCATAATTTACAGTATAATTCTTTACATTTATCTAGCACCTTTCAGCTTAAGATTCCAAAGCTCTTTGCAAATATTAATTAATTTATCCTTCCCATGCTGCTTGCAGATAGGGGATATTACTATTCCTCAGGAGAGGTGATGGCAAAACAAGAGAAAAAAAGGATGTAACTTTCAGGAAATCACTGTTGCTCTATAGCTCTATTTTTTCATAAGCAAAATGGAGATAAAATTATAAAGTAATTTGCAAAAATGTTATTAGGAATGTTAGTTTCCAAGAGAAGTGTGAATAATTTTAGTGCAAAATATTATTTTTTAATGTGGATAAGTAGAACCATAAACTTGTGAAGGCCCAAACTCTTGCATTCAGCCTCATGAATACTGAAACAAGCAGGAGCTTGACACCCAGCCACTATTTACTTTTTAGAGTCTTGACCAAAGACTCAACAGAACAAATGGGTGTATATGAATCCCTCCCAGTCCTGTGGTGTTTACAAAAGGAATTCAAGGATCTTATTGTGTATCTTTATTTTTAAATATAAGTATTACAACTTGTTTCTTGTCCATTTTTCTTTTGTCCTGTAAGAATACTGTCTACTTTGAAAACCAAAGCACTGTCATTAAAACTGATTTTTTTGAGTTTCTAAGAGCATTTTGACACTTAATCAAGTCTTGCTGGTCCCAGCTCCCTTTATTATGATAATGTACTACACCAAATCGAAGATGGCAAGAAGAAAATTACTTGGATGTTGTCTTAACACATTAAATGAAGGCCTGCTCTCACTGAAGCCCATAGCAACACTCCCATTATTTGCTTAATGCTGATGTTGTATTCTCAGCCACGACACCCAGCACAGAAAAGCCAGTCACACAGTGCTGAATACATTAAGATCTTAGCAGCCTAAGGAACTTGAATTCCTTGGTGCTGTGGTATTCTAATATTATATTTGATGCCTTGTTAAAATGGAGTTTCCTTGTCTATTCCTAAACAGAATTATTCCTATGTTGCCTTCCATTGACTTCAGTATTTAGTCAAGACTTTTGATTTTAAAAGGATTCAATTTTCACACTTCTCTTTCACAGGACTGGTGTATACAGGACAACGTTTTGAACTTGAATAATTCTTCCTCCAGCAATGAAGTGTTTCTATAATAGCCCCAGAGGGAAATATTTATTCCAGTGCTGATGCACACTGGTTGAACCTTCTTCTGAACTTGTGAGTTTTTATTTCCAACTGAATGTTTGTCTTCAAAGATACACAGTCATTTTTGTTTTAGCAGATAAGTAAAACAACAGGGAATCCAGCTCTTGTTACCTCACACGGAAGTAAATTTTAAGAAATCTTTCTAAGACTATACAGACTTTTATTACTTATAATTGAAATTACCCATCTCCTAGTACATTAACCAATGACAGCTTTTGTAGTCATAATTTAAACCAATTCTGGACTGGAATACATAGCTATGTTTTCACTGAATCTAACTGGCAACATGACTATAATAAAGCAAGGAAGGGAGAAATAAGCAATATGTCTGACTTGTTTCTGGAGACACACATTCATTTATTATTAGTGTCAAACAATTATATAAAAATTATTATAATATTGAAATGCTATATAAGATTCTTGCATCATCAGTGTGGTAATCAATATAACATAAAATACATATAGGGTTATTCAGTATACTGGCCTTAAATCTTAGCAGTGTTAGCTAATTTCTTTGTATTCAATACATATATTATATATTTGAATGTATGTTACATACATTCATATATGTTAACATCTAGCTTGTTAAAAACAAACACCATGTCTGTGACTTGGATGTTTTTGCTGTTTTGTAATGTTAGCATGTCAAACTGTAGGCAGTCAGCATTTACATTACTTTTGATAGATTCTGCCTTCATACAAATAGGCTTCAAACCACACAATAAAAATAGGACCCATGGCCAACTGGGGCTTTCACCTTGTTCTCTTACACTCATTTTTGAGTCATTACACTCAGTAGTGAGTCATGAAACTCTGTTCTGCTTGATTGAGTACTTCACTGAAATCCAAGTGGATGACTTGCTACTCGTATAGACATACCAGGCTCTCTCTATACCAGCTCACCCTGTTACAGAAAATCATACAGATTCAGAATGGAAAAAGATATATTATAGGCCTGGAACATGCACCAGAGCAGACAGAAATCTTGCTAATCTGCTATTGGTATTTGAGCTGGTTTCTTTGAAGCTAATTCAGGTTTGTGCTCACAAGAAACTGTGGAAAAGCACATGAAAAAGGAGGTGACTGGTGACAACAAACCTGACTTCACCAAAGTCAAATCATGCCTGACAAATCTGGTAGCCTTTTATGATGAGGTTACAACATTGGTGGATAAGGGAAGACCAACTGATCTCACCTACCTGGACTTGTGCTAAACATTTGCCACTGTCCTGCACAACATCCTTGTCTCTAAACTGGAGAGGCATGGATTTCATGTATGGACCACTTGTTGGGTAAGGAATTGGCTGGATGGCCACCATCATAGAATCTCAGTATCCAAGTGAAGAGAAATGATGAATGGTGTTCCTCAGGTGTTGGTATTGGGTCTGGTGCAGTTTAACATCTTTGTCAGCAACATGGACAGTGGGATCAAGTGCATCCTCAGCGGCTTTGCTGAAGACACTGAGCTGTGTGTTGCACTTGACACACTGGAGGGAAGGGATGCCATCCACAGGGACCTTGACAGGCTTGAGACGTGAGCCTGGGTGAACTTCATGAAGTTCAACAAGACCAAGTTCAAGGTCCTGTGATGATTCTGTGATGAGATATACAGTTTGAATTACAGAAGTCCCTGACTTACCATGACACAAAGTGTCACAAAACTTCGGTAAGAAAGATGTTATGTGTAGGTTGTGCCCTGGAGGTAAAAGTCTCTTTCCACAGACTCTTTGGGGCTTTCTTAGCTCCCTGGTCTCTGCTGAAGTCCTTCAGTGATAACGGCTGTAACTTGTGGTGACTACCATACGGCATGAGTCAGGCCATGGTCCTACATGTGTTAGAACTGGATCTTGCTGCACACAGCAGCACACCTTTGCTTTGGATGACGCATGGGCAAATATTATCTGTGTATAGCATTTGTGCTGGCTACATGCTTTTATGCTGGTTTTATGCCAGTTGGGAGAGCAGAGAAAAAGCCTGATCTGGCATAAGTTAGAGAGATGCAGACAGATAATACTTGATCTGGCAGGCAGCCTGGCAATATGGAGTTAGCTTGTTAATATTTTAAAATAAACTTGAGTCAGCAAAGTAAGTATATACCACATCAGTGCCTTTCATCCTATGCCTATCATGATTTTGATTCCACAGCAGGATAGATACGTCATTATGGTGGATATAAGGGGCAGCAAGGACTACATGCATGCAGTTCAAAGGTAAGTCAGAGCCTATAAGTTCTCCATAATGTTTTTTCCCAAATCTGTCAGTAATATATGTCTTTCTAGGAGGCAGAACCCCGAAACGCCTTTCCAGAGACTTTCATGGACACATGCTGGAATTGCTAAACTCAGTAGAATTGCTTTGTCCTTCTAGTTGGACCAAAGAAAATTTTCCATTATTTTCTTTTTCATTACTGTAGTACAATGAGTGAAAGTTATTTTAAAATTCCTAATCTCTTCTAAAATGCTATTTTCTTCCTGCAAGGACAAAACTTGTTACAGAAACTACTGTTTCACATCAAACAAGAAACATATGATTTTTTATTTATGTCTTTATCCTCAAACATTATTATCACCCTCCTGAATTCTAATACTGATAATTCTTAATACATAATATTTACACACAGAAACAGATAAGAAGACACAGACGAAAGCATATTTTCAAATTATTTAATCATAATGTGACTGTTGACTTTGTTGTCTGTTTACTTAGCTTTCAAAGAATTAAAGTCTATTCCAAGACGCAGAGCTTTGCCAAAAGTGGGTGTAACTTTCCCAATGGGGAGAATCTGCAATCTGCAATTGTGTTCAGAAAATTTTCTAACTCCTTACTATTACAGTATCTTTCTGTGAACCTTAATGCAACCTCTATCCCCCATCCTTTAGCTTACAACACTAGATGAAGTAGTATTGAATTCCCAGTGTGTTTAAGGTAGGTGCTAAAGTACCTGACCTGAATTTTTCAGGTAATTAATGTTTAAAGTCACTTGCTAGGAGAGGGTAATCTAATAGAGGCAAGGTATGTCCATATATAAAACAAGCAAGAAAAGGGAGTGTGCAAATTAATTACTAGTATTTTGAACTTTTCCGAATAGCTATTTTTACTGTGCTGTTAAAATTTACGTGGTTATCTTACTTTTCTACATGTAAGCTCTATTAGACAAATGGGAGGGAAGAGAAAAAAATACTGAAGCGTGTGTTGTCCAGCAATTCAAGTGTCACTGGCTTTGTTGATACCACAAAATGTAAATATGTTCTAAAAATGGTCTGCTATTAATATATTGTGTGATGTATATAAAAATTTATTAGACTGTGTTTGAATTCTGGAATGAAGGAGAAAGGGGTGTCTTTTCAGACTTTAGTCAGGGTCTTGTTCTTTTCCTGTTCCTATATTCATAGAAACTTAGAACAACAGGGCTGAAACAGACCTCAAATTATGAGCTGTCCAGTCTGCCCAAGGCAGACTCTGTTACACCTGGGTCAGTCCTAAACATGTGTTTTGTATAAGCTGTGGCAAAGACCTCCGATGACAGAGACTCCTAAGCTTCCCCAAGCTATTTGTTCAGGCTGCTAAAATGAATCCAAATGAATTTCAAACCAATCCAGATGTTGTGAAATTAGCTCTGGACTGAAATCTCCAGAGTGTTTCAGTCTGGAAGAACAACCAGCTGTGTCAGGGCTCTGAGGAACCTCTTCTCTTCTGCTCTTGGACTATATATGTGCAAGGTTGAGAGACATTCACATTCCCAGTGGTGAAAGCATTCTCATTCTCCCACACTTTTACAAACACAGATTCTCTTGTTCCTACCATAAACTGCATAATGCCACTCCTTCTCTATCTAATGATCTTCCCTTTAGATTCATCACAAATAGCTAGGGGGAGAAAATACAATTACATCCCATAATCTCATGTCAGGCTGCCAGGCATTGCTTTGTATGTGGAACACAGAATGACTCATTAGAGAAGGAAAAACCACAGAGAATACAATAGACCTTTCATTTTCATCCGTACTTTTGTAAAAACTTTGAAAGCTGGAGGCAAAGGTGTTCCTCATTCAGCTACAGTTCTGTACGTCATAAGCTGTGACCACAAAGCTGCATGCACGTTGCCAACCAAGAGCCTGGTTCCTACCAAACCTCTATTGACATGGTTGCCTCCTGAACAGCTCAACTAGCAAGCCTCCTTCAATAAAATATGAATAAAACCACCAAAGATGAGCACACCCTGACAATGAGGCCCACTGACACAAACAGCCTGTGTCTATGCTATTAACTATCTTAATTTTCAGAGCAAAACCTGTGCAAGGCATCTGGGAATGATCAGTGAACAGTATTCCTTAGATATCTCAAGGAGACATTTGGAAGATAATTGTGACCAGGACTGTTCTGAAAACATAACAGCGAAACATAAGGTTATGAATGCCTAGAGTGCTCCTGGAGAAGGCATACAGTATTCCCAGAGGTATGAAAATGTTTACCCTGCTTCTCCTGAGCCCATATTTCTAAGCTATACCTTATGGTTGCCTTAATCAGCTGGTATAGGCACAAAAAAAAGATAGATAGATAGATAGATAGATAGATAGATCGTGAGAGCACATTTTCTCTCCTACAACTGAGGCTGAGTTGTAACCAACCTAATTTAGAAATTCTCGTGGTGTGCCTGAGTTAGAGTTGACTGTCCTGGCTGACATACAAATGGTAGCTGGTAGCTCTTATTCACATCAGTGCTGTGGGCTAAAAAAACCTGCAGCCCCAAGTCTTGTGATCCAGGGATAAAATTTACCTAGATTTTTGGACAATTAAGATTTGGAGTTGTGGCTTAGAATTATCTATTGGCCTGATTTATTAGGGAAGTGAGATAATTCAGCTTTAACGTTGTTCTCTTGGGGGTCCTCTGCAGGTCATCAGCACAACACACGGTCCCAATAACCAAGTGTACATTCTGGCTTTTTCCTCTCTCTGAAGGGCAGCACTCTTCCAGCAGGACATCCTGTGCCTAATGATACCTGTGCATATCGCTTATTCCCAGTATTCCCACAGGAGCTGACTGTAAAGTCAATTCTTTTTTAGTTGAGCTCTGATTGAGGTGAAGTAGAGAGCAGCTAATGACCTGGGACAAGTACACCACCTCTTTCCCCTCCTTCTCCTCATTCAGCCACTGTAATGAGCTATACCAGGGAAAAGGGATCCTCCTCATATACTGAGCACATAAGAAACATTAAATAGCAGAGTCAAAAGTCAAGCAGGCCCATACATCCACAATGCCATCAGCCATTATTAGTGGTTTGGATATTTGATATCTTCTACTCTATAGAATTATTAAAAAAAAAATAGAAAAGGGAAGATAATATTTAAATTATTAAAGCCCTTAACTGAGGTTTTCAAAGGAATGTATTCTGAGACAGGACAAACCCAGGAGCTGTATTCACTTCAAATAATTCTAGTATTCCAATTAGGAAAGCTGTGTGCTTTTTTATTTCTTAGCTGCCTGAAGACATAGAAAGGTTTGTGAGGCTTTTTAAAAATCCCTATAATTCTGATTAAAGGCTTTTTCATTTACTTCTAAGGTGACATCTATGTAATATAGTTGTTTGCAGTTATCTTTGGTAGCAAGAGATGGTAAGAAAGCAACCAGAATGTTTCAGTAAGTCCAACAGGCTACGTGGGAGAGAGAAACTGTATGAAACAGTCAGCAGAGGCTGCACAGGAGAAACAAATGCTCCAGAAAGGCCCTGAGGACCAATTCCCCTGTGGTGTGCTGCTTCAGCCTCAGAGAAGGATTAATGCCATTTCTTGGGAAAACCAAGCTACATAAGGATGAGAAAAGCAACAATAGGCATCACATCAGAAATATTTTTTTTCCTCAACAAGACTATGATTGAAAAAATTTACATTTTGCACTGATCAGAAATTCTATACATTGGCATGTTTTTCCCTGTTTTAACAGGATTTACATAAATATTTTGTGGGAGAAAGACTGTGGGTTTCTAAGAGCTTCTAGAAGCTGACAAGACTTCACTCTGATTGGAGGCTTTGAGAATTATAAAAATGCTATTAATTATTTATCAGTTATCCTTGTTACTATTGCTGTTGGTTTATTATATGACTGCATATCACCATACATTATTGAATATTATGCTTATAATGTGTCATTATAGCATAAGTATCAACAATATTAAATAGTAATAATATGGAGAAAATTAACACTAACATTAACATTAGTAATATGCTTCAAGGGTAAAATAACAATCAGATTATCATCAATAAAAAAATGCTTTCTGTGCCAGAGTGGTGAATCAGAATCATAAGATTTCTAATGCTGACAAACTTCAAGCCAGTTTTTCAGAAATACAATTTTAAGTGTACAGAACTTAAATTGAAATAATCTGATCTGACATACTATAGCAGAAAATGTGCAGATGTCAGCCTACAACTCACTGTTAAGAAAAAAATGAGCCTATGTGTTCAGTTATAAGACATTTTTTTCCTTCAGTTCTCTTTTCAGAGTCAGAATTATTAAATAAAAATTTGTTCTTTGAAATTGCTCTTGGAGCTTAAGTGTAAAATTTTTTCCCATTTATAGTAAAATCACCAATAGAAGGAAATTTTATATTTTCAGTTATTTTCCTATTCAAAGGTTTTCTTAAGGGAATTATATAAATTTGTAGTCTATGAATAATTAAAAAAAAATCAAAAATTTGTGTATTGATATTTTTTGTTGTTGTTGCAATTGTCTACACACCTACAGCCATTTTTGTCTAAAAATAACAGGCAATTTGAATAAGAAAATTGAACTAGTAAAGTCGTCAGTATTCACAACTTTGAGAGTAAAGGATAGGTAGAAACAAATTCTGATATGCAAACATATGCTCATACATGATCCCTTTTTACCACAGCTGATTGCTATAATTTTTGACTTATTGTCTTGGGTGGGTTGCTTCCTGGTCTGGAAATCCACATGGACTTCTGGCAGCTCCCATGGAATGGAAGAAATCTTCCATCTGCATCTTCATGCTTCACATAACAGTTGCTAAATATCAATGGGTTTAATAATTTAAACTGCTATGATTTTGTGTGTGGTGGGCAAGGAAGGTGAACTCGTAAGGAATGTGCTCATCCTGGTGAAGACGATGGCCTTGCTTTGCCTCATTAAGGTGATTTACAGTTCTGCTCCTGGTTGTGCGAGGAACAGATTCAGTCAGTCAACAATTAGGAGAGGAACAAACATTCATACCACTGAGAGGTTAATGTTTTGATTTTCTGTCAGAGGAATATTTTTGGATGGCTTTACTTGAGAAAAACACTTAAGCATATTTAACTAATTTTTAATGGCATTCAAACTTGCCCTTAAATAGTTTGGGAATGACAGTCTATAATGGGAATTATAAATGCAAAAATGAATTGAACATGTAAAAATAAATAAATAGTTCCACCTGAATGAGGTAAAACAAATTAGTTCTCTTACCTGAATTTATGTCCTTCCAGTATTATCAGCTATTGCTTACCTAAGTGTGGTTTGGTTTTTATCTCATTAAAAAAATTAATTTTGCTGAGGCAAGAAATTTAAGGAAGAGTGTTTTTCATTAGATACAACTCTTCTGCATGGTTGGATCAACATCTGATATGTTTAGATACTACATGCCTTTGAACAAAAGGTCTAATACATGAAAATACCTGTTATTTTGTTGTATGATGAAACATTTCATTTATTAAAATATTATTTTTTTGGGATGTTGAATTTAATATATGCTTTAGTAAATAATGGGAATGGGCAAAGTTGTGGAGTGGTTGCAGTGGTGAAAGCATGCACGTGCTACAAAGTCATATCTACTATCCAAACTACCAGCTTTTAATGTATCAAAATAAGTACAACAACATAATTATTGCTGTTTATTTCAGTTTTAATGAGGAAACAAACATAATAATAAGTTAGAAGAAAGAAGGCTGACAGGTGTACTAACAAATGGACTTATAAAAGAAACAGATGCAATTTTGTTTTTAGCAGAGAGAATAACAAAAATAACTTAAAATTAAGAAAGTTGTAGTTAAGATCAAACATTTTTAAGCAATATTCAAATATATTAAAACATGCCCTTCATCTGCCTGAGACCATTAAAAATATCTGCAGTACAAAATATTTTATGGGTGTTTTTATGTCACTCTGAATGATTATTAAATATGCTATTTAAAAGAAAAACATTTTCTGTAGCACAATAGCCAGACAAACACTGTTGAAAAGCAGGTGAGAGCGGTTCCTCTCTGCGACATGGTATGGGATTTTTCCTGTGCAACAACCAATTTATGATAAACCAAAGCGTCAGTGTGTAACCGGGGCATGGGATATTCCATCTCTTAGTGGTGGAGGAACTGCAGAAGACACTATGTGGCTGTATTTCAAGACTACAGGACAGATTTGGATTGAACATGCAAGCTCTCCAATGCTGGAGACAAGCTGAAAATATAAAGGCAATGTACTGCAGTTTTAGCTCACGGGACAGGAGGCTGTTATCACCTAGGTATGTCCCTGGGCTATCCTGCAAATAAGGATTGAGTGTGACAGCTATGAAATCTCTCAAATTTTTACCTCCTCCCATGGTTAGACATGCATTTAAGAGGAATTTGATCTCTGTTTATTTCATAAAATAGTTCAGCATAGATCTTCTAAGATAAATGAATGCAGAAGATGCTTCATCACCAAAGAATGTAAATACATTATATTACTGGAAGCACAATCAGGGAAGTTATAGGCATGCATTTAAATACTTCACTTCAGTCCTTTTTCTCATTAGCAGGAATTTGATTAATAGGATCTCTGCAGCTTCATTTGTTAAGTTCAGTTAAAAAAAAAGGACAAGGAAACTCACTTCTGGTTTAAAATGTCAAAGTTTTCTGCCAGAGATTTCCACTTCATTTCCTATAATACTCAAATCTGGATGCATAGAAAAAATGCGAACATGTGGATATAACTTTTTGTGAGAGTCAAAAAGATATGTGTCATTCAAATGGTCAACCAAAGTATTTTGTTATAGCTTCTTACAGAGTCAAGAATATTTCTAAATCATCTGGACAGATTTAATAAATTCTGTAAAAAATATAAAGAGCCATGTTTATGTATAGTTTTATTATAGAAAGAGTATAGTAAGTACAAAATATTTTTGGTTAAAAAGAACAAAAGCATTCAATGTCTGCAGTCTGAAGAGACCTTTGGCACCCTCAGCAATTTCTATGGCAGACATCAGCTATGACCTTTTAAAGAGAAGCTTCTCACTAAAAAGTTGTCTTGGTAGGAAACTTCAAGGAAAGGCTGTTTACTTTTTCTTAATTAGTCTCCTAAAACTAAGCCCAGAGAGCAACAAAACTTATGTCATTGTGCTTGAATATGTGCAGTTGTCCACATATTCACAACATTCGATGTGACTGAGAGTATCATCCAAATGCTTCTTGAACTCTGTCAGGCTTGGTGATGTGACCACTTCCCTGGGGAGCCTGTTCCAGCAACCAACCACCCTCTTGGTGAACAACCTTTTTCTAATGAATTCTTAGCTCCTGCTAAGCCCAGAGCTAGAATTCTTGTATGGGAAGTGAAACAGAAGAATTTGAATACAGATCTGAAGGTTGTATTTATTTGGACCACTTTTGCAGTACATGCATAAAAAATACCAAATAAATGTAAACATATTTTTATATAAATTTATCATACACTATATGTATACATATAGTGGTTGATGTGGCAGTGTTAGGTCTACTGTTGGACTCGTTGATCTTAAAGGTCTTTTCTAACCTAAATGATTCTATGATTCCATAAACATTTCTCTATAAGCCTTTGAAAGGATTTTCAGCCACTGGCAATCAAAGACATTTCAGGGCATGAAAATGAACCTTGAAGGAACGTGTGCCATCCTTTGACACACAACATGACACCTCGTATGGCACCCATTGTATGACTCCTGTTGAAGCTGATGTTAAAAATGTTTATTGATATTTGTAAGAGCTGCAGTTCTTTTATTTTCATTGTTAAGACAAAGTCATGACAGTGACCTGCAGAACCTCACTACTGCATATTTAACTAGGCAGCAGCACATAATTCAGACACCTCAAACTGCGTTGGAGTATACCCAGAAGTATATAATACATAGACTTCTCTTACTATGCTTTCTGTCATGACACATATCAACACTCTGTAGTAAGTGCATTTATCACTGGCAATCCTGAACCTCCTTTCTGGCTGCTTCAGTAAACTGCATTATTTGTGAATCTAGATCATGCAAAGTCCTTATTGAATGTGATCAAACCTACAGTACTGGATTGGTAAACTGCATGTTTGTGCATCTGTGCTCATGCAAGATCTTCTTTTGAACTTGACCAGAGTCATAGTGCTAAATTGGCTATAATCAGAAACTAAGCCTAGTTGCACCCAGTCCCTCTGATCCCTGGGGACCAGCTGGAATGCAAAGGGGCTTATTTTCTGCTGAATTCCTATACCCTTCATGCAACAATCTGCTACTTGATCAGTGCCATCCGGTAAAAAAACTGAGCCTCAGTCTTTCATTTTCCACATTAATATCCTTGTCATCAGGGTTTGAAATTATCCACTTTATGCTCATTGGGTATATCTACAGGTCTTTGTAGACTGTGAAGGAATGAACCTTGGTTCCTAGGCCAGGTGGTGTGGATGTGTCTACATTCTTACTGCTCAAAGCTAATAGCTCCCGCAGAAGGCTGACTTCAGACATGCTCTCTGTGGACCCAGAAGAAAATTAGCCTCTATCAGGAGGGAACTGATTCACTTCAGAGGAGATACCATGAGTAGCATAGTACAAACACAGCATGGATGACCAGAAAACTAGCAGTTATAAGCAAACAGATATAAAAGTGAAATGACAGAGGAGAGGCATTTAGTGAATTTTTATATGAACAAACACCTTCAACAAGTGAGAATGTGAGGAGCTCCTCAAATTCCCCTACTTTTTGTTTAGATCAGTCGCCTAATGTTTTGGGGCAAGTCTCTTCCTTGAAAGGGGACAAGCAGCAAACACAAATCCAAATCTCAAGCATCAGTCATTAATGTATATTATGGAGTAACATTTTGGTTTTTTTCTGCAACACATACCCCAGGATTTGCACACTTAGCTCTTGAGATGCTTTTAAATGGTATGTCCGTTGCATAAAAAGGCACCTGCCTGATCGGGTACAAGTATTTTTAAACAGAAAGACAGGAGCTGTAATATTCAGTGATGCAAAAAACCTGTGCGGACTTTGCCCGAGGCAATATCTTTGACCTAGATTTGTTGTCTTTGGTTTTTAGACAAATTATAATTTAGTATTCATAATCTCTTACATGCTGAGCTGTTAGCTGAGGACAGTATCACCCATAAATAACTTCAAATAAATAAGCACAACCACACAGGAAAAATGGTAAAATGGAAATGGGATATGTTTGAACTGCAGAAATAAATAAAATGAGGTACCTACCTAGTAGCTCTGCTTCAGAAATTTAATAGCGTGCAATGACTGATACCATGACAGAACTGAGCTGACAATTTTATGTCAGGGAGATATTAGTCTGTCTTGAATTATTCCAGACTAATAAGCACATTAGTATTGTGTTGCTCATTTATCTATGTCTAGAGTTTAACAGAAAAAGGAAAGTAAAAAGAAAATTATTAAAAGGTGAAGACAAAATACTCACACAAGTAGGTCCATTTGGCCATAAGAACACTGTCTCTTGTCCCTTTTTACTTTAGAAAATAATTCTTATAATTAGTAATTTAAAAGGCAGCCTCCCTTTCATTACACTGGCACCATACCTTTGTAGCTTTAAGGTCAAAGAAATAAACAGCTGTGGCAAATGAATCCAACCAACTAGTCTGGTAGCTCCTCATGAGGAAGAAATGGATTGTGGCAAGACATCTGTAGAATTTTTCTAAGGCCGCTGTGATACAGTAGCTTAAAAAATGACATACAGATTTGATCATTTAGATTAGTTTAACAGAAAGATGGTTCTTTATAAGGAGAATAACAAATGGCAATAAAAAAATATTGGTACTTCAGCAGAAACATACTTGCTCAAATTGCATTTGCTCACCCCCCGCAGAGAGGAGAGAAAACCTTTTAGCACTCTTAAAAGTGAGAGACAACAGCACTGTCTAGAGCCAAGTGTTTCAGAGATGGGGGCAATGTGTGAATCATCCCTCGGCAGCGCGGCCAGTGCTCGCGATCCCCACCCTGTGCCGCGCTCATCGCTGTGGGGCCGAGCAGGCTGTCAGCCCTGCCATTCCTTTGTGCTAGTGAAGATGATGGTTTTATAATGCAAATAAAGGTCGACTGAAAACCTCTGCACCTATCTCCCTCCTGGCGACCTTCACCACGCTTCTCTCCTCTGAGACCTGGGATCTCCTCGATGAAAAAAGTATTCACTTTTACTATGGCTGCTCTTGGTGACTGTGACAAGGCACCTGCTTCTCTGTAGACATCTCCTGTCTGATTCAGCATAGACCAAGGAAATTACTGGAATCAAAGAAAAAAAGGATTGAGTGCCTATTTCCACTAAGGCCACAGCATTTCTGAAGTATAGCAACTGCAGAATTACTCATCTTGTTCAGTCAGGAATGTTCTCCTTCCCCAAAATAAATCTCCAATCTTTGGGGGCTGGAATTTCCCCAAACCAGAAAACCGTAACAGTCATGCAGACCGAAGGGCACAATCTAGTTTTTTGCCCTTACTGTGGTTTATCATGTTGACACCACAGAAATACAGTATTTTCTGGTCTTGACAGAAGTGCTTTGCTGTATCTGCAAGAAGCATTGCCACCACCAGGAGCCATAACCTTGTGCTGCCTGGAAAGGCTGTGCAGTGCAACACACAGTACTGCCACGGTAATGCAGCAGAGGTTTTGTCATTCTGCAACGGCTTTTGCTGCTGATCCCTCAGTACATGAAGGTTCTCCTACATTAGAAGAATCGTGGAATAATACCCCTACAGTGTACTTTTATATCAGAACATTCTTGGAGCAATACCCCCTACAGCATACACCCATACAATTGAGATTAGCCTCTGCTTCTAAACTCTAGTATTAGCACAAATGATAGCTGAAACGTAGCAAACTTTATCTTTAAGAGAGCAGACTATAGATTATGTAATGTTCCAAAATGACTAAATGCCCCTGATGAATTTATACTAAATTGCTTATTGACAGCTAGAGCTTTTTTGCTACTTAACAATGTGTCTTTCAGCACTTTCCTATAACAGACTGAAGGAAACTTACTGATGAACTTCACTGTAAAAATAAACACTGGAAGTAGAAAAAAAAAGCTATATGCAGAAAACGGATGAAGAAAAAAATCAGGACTATCATCAGTTGATAAAGTCAGGAGTACTTTGCCTAAATGAGGATGTGCTGTCCTGAGAGCACATACGAAGCACATACTAAATGGAGCAATGCGCACAAGATATTTTTCACGAGGATTGACTACGTGGGAGGAGGAGGAAACACTAAAACAGCTTCAGCTGAGAAAGAAACTACAGGTAATTATCTTGTATTGTCACCAAACCCCATATGTAAATATCCAGCAACGAGCTTATGGATCCTGAGGTTAGAAACTGTTCAGCTTCAGAAATTGAGTGTGAAGAAGATCTAATCTTGTGTTCAGCTATTCCAGAGCCAATTCCATTTAAATGACTAGATGTATTTGAACATGAACTATCAAAACTATGAAAACTCTGTAGAAGTCATAGGGTTGCTGTTTTCTTAATGAGCACAATTAGCACTAGAAGCAAATGGAATTTCAGGAGTCTCCATCTTGACTGAACAATTAGATCTGCTTCTGGTATACAAAACTGAACCAGGATTTCTGCACTGGCGTAACCAGATGAAATTGTAAGGGCTTGTTAAGCAAGAGTTAGACTAGTTTATTGCCTTACTCTCCTTACATTTTTATGAAAAATAAAATATTTTACCTCTAATAATAATGACTATTTATCTCTAATGTAAAGCAAGAAGCATGCCTGTTTCCTATATAACATATTAAATTAGTTAGCATATATATTATGGATATAAGTTCAAATCTTGATTCATTTTTCTTAATTTGAGTAAAGAAGCTTTCTCTAGAGGCAAACATAAATCTGACCACACAATGTCCTTCCAGAGCCAGTGATTGTTAGGAATGTGTCAAGATGAAATTACTTTTGCCCATAAGGAATCTCATTTTTTAATACTTTTAGGTTGACACTAATATTTGGTTTTTATGCCAGAATCAAAAGAATACATTTTCTGCCCCAGCAGGGCCAAAAGCTTGACAGCCTGACGGTGGCTTGGAGGTAGAGCAGATAAGGTCTGCTCTGATGGAATAGACCGTGGTGTTTCAAATGCTACTTTGCTGAGGACAGTATATTTCATTTAAAATACCTCATATTTTAATTTTCACTGTATTCAATATTAGTTTCAAGGGACGCCCATCTGTGACTTGACAGGTCCATTCCAAGGCAGACTTCTGCAGCTGGCTGCTGAACAGCTGCAGAGAAGCCCACAAGTAATGCTTGTTTTACCAACCTCCAGGTTCTGATAGCTTTTGGTTTACTGGGAGGCTGATTTAAATTTGAGCTTTCATATTCAGTTATTTTCATTTAAGACCCAAAACACACATGTACATGGTAATGTAGTGAGCTAGAAGTGTTTTTTGTCTTCTTTAACTCATTTTACTCCCTGAATTCAAGTTCGGATTAAACAGTGGTCACCATGAGGTATACAGAGGACAGCACAAAAAATTAAAATTCTCCAGCTAAAAAGAAAAACAAAGATGGAGAATAGAATGTAAGAAGATAATAAATGAAAATAAAATAAACAAAAAGGAGGAATAAGAAATTTTAAGAATTCTTAAGCAGTAATATTGTTATTGACAGTAAAGAAATATTATTCTATAACTGCAGAGTGGTGGATTCAAAGTAGAAAAAGGTAAATATTTGGTGTATTTTCCACTTGTCGGACTACTTTCTGTCAGATTCAATGTAAATCCACAATTTTGCATTATTTTATATGATTTGTAGTGCTCAGGTCTCTATAGTTGCTTCTGAGTGTAGTTGCTAGGCATAGACATACTTGCAAATTCTGATTTATGCTGCAGTGGTACTCTAGGAGTAAAAAGTTATCCAAAGAAAAGTTTTCAAACCTCAAAGAATTAACAATTACTTTATTTTTTTCTTTTTATTTACAAAAAAAATGCTTAAAAAGTCAAGTCCTGCAGGCGGTGGAACCTTCAGGATAACACAGAGTGCTGCCTTGTTTAGGATGAGGACAGATAGAAACAGGCACTGAGAAGGCACAAACTGCCCCTATTCATCTGAAACTAGGCTCTGCTAGACTAAAGACTAACACTGTTAACCCTTTCAACACCAAGGGGCAACATCAGGAAAAGCAGGCTGACTCCCATGTTCTCCATGATCTGCTTTTCTAATGGATTTACCACTCAAACAGGCCTACAAGTTTGGGGGAAAAAAAAGTCAGGTATTTTCTCTGGGGTTTTGATTTTACCAGGGTCACTGGCTCCATCCTCAGAAGCAGCATGGGGGTCTACATTAGAGTTGAGGATTCAGTGTTCAATCTGCTTTAACCTTGAGAAGCTAAGAAACAGTTACAATTACAGAATTCTATCCCAAAAGACAGAAGGCAAGCTTATCTGAGCAGAATTCTCTTACCTCCTTTCTTGCTCTTCTATTGTCAAAAGCCAAAGGCAAGTCTTCCTCCCTATGCAACAAGAATGTCTTGAGGGGCAATTATTAGCTTAAGGAATTGGTTAGCCCTTAAAACTTCTCAAAAGCAGTGCTATGCAGACCTCTCAAAACTAATTCCAGCTTTTGGCAGACTTGCCGTCAAATTGTGATCGACCACCAGGAGGCAGGAGGCAGATGTACTGCACTGCCTATGGGGGATCCCTGTCCTTTCACCTTCCAGATGCAGCTTCCAACAGTGCTGTCCACACATAAGCATATCTTATGCCAAAGGTAGGTCTACAACTAACATTAACCCCCAGCTTAATCATACAAGACTTAATTTAAGCTCATGAGTGATATCTGTTAAATGAAGGCCTAAATTAGAAATGGTTTACTCAGAGGTAACAAAGACATCTAACAATTTACAAGAGGATTTTTTATAGATAAAAAGAGACTCAGTAGAGTATCACCATATGAAATAAAAATACCGGAGCAAGTTTCATGTAGAAACCTCCCACGTTTTGGTAAGGAGACACTGTTGTTGTCTGTTGTCTCATGATTTGCATGTAGGTAAGCCCACTTTAAGTCAGAAATTCATGCTGTAGTGTTGATACTCTGGCTACAGGTCCTGCACAGATTGATGAGGCATTTTTAGTTCTGCTAGCTTAGAAAAAGATAGACTGCAGCTTCCTTATTTGCAAATACTTCCCACAGGGAGAAGGACTGTTCACCTTCAAGTTTTCCAGTAGATAGATTGTGAAAAATGAATGAGACTTACTTACAAGCTCAATTTAAAAGAATTGATCATCAGAAAAACAAAAGAGGATTTTCCTTTGCTCAGGGGAGAGTTAGCAAATGGAATAAGACACAGAAAGGACTGATAAGAACAGTCAGCAGAAATTGCTTCAAAAGAGACGAAGGAAAGAATTTAGAAGAAAAAATGTGAAGTATAACTGCTGGCTACAAATACAGATAGGATACCTTCTTTCTTAAGCTTTTGTGTTCTCTGTACAACACTAAAACCACTAAAAAGATTCCTCTAGCTCACACACATAAATATATTAAATCAAATTGGAAGCACATTCTAGGGAAAAATTAGTTTTCTGGTATAATAGCTAACAGACTGAAATTTATTTGTTCACTTAAATACTTGTATTGTCTTCAGTAGGGACTATCACATGCATATCCAGCTGCTATTAGATCATTTTATTCCAGACTATATGTGTTCTGGAGTCCCTAGTGACAATTACAAAATTCAACCACAAGCTATTGTTGAACTGTATGTATCTCCCATCTCTTTAAAAAGCTTAGGCTGGCATGACCATAATTATTAAAAAAAACTTTACATTACCATCACAGGCTTAAAAGTTTATTCAAATCTAATCTCTTCAAGATCAAGTTAGTCATGACCATGTTTCTAATTGAGTATTTTGATTTCTTTTCTCAAAGAACAATGGGCTAAATTCACTGTGGATACAAAGGAAGATGTCTGATGTAAGCTAATGATGGCTTGAAAAAGGAATAAGTTTTTGTGCGATTTTTGCATTTAGTTTGAGAAAAAAATAATTACTTTGTAATCACACAGAAATAATGGATAAAATATATTTTTTTAAAAAAGAAGAAAAATAAAAGCCTTCTATTTACCTAAAAATGACCTACTACCTTGAATAATAATGCTGCCACTAACACTTACATTAAATGCTCTAAACTGAGTATTCTGTAACTCTGACAGGCCTGATTTCTACTTGAAGAAAAACCCCACACACATTTTAGTAAGGATAATATCTTCTACTTTTCAGTAATAAGAAGCTGTGATGCACAACTAAAGCTACAATGCACAAGGACAGAAATGTTTGATTTCTTTCTTGAAAGAGGCTGAGACATCCAGGCATATGGATCCTGGTACTCCAGGTGACACTACATAGGGAATGTGACATCAGTAGGAGACAAAGCACTGGTTCTCTGTGTTGTCATGTTGAAAATGGCAGGGAGTCTTTGTCCCAAATTTTACTGCCTGAAAAACAGAAGCTGAACCTGCCAAATACGGAAAGCAAGCAGCCTGGATTTCAGGGGTTAAATGCAGTACATGATTAAACACAGCTCTCCTCCTGATTCTTTGGTGAACCTTCAGCTCTCAACAGGAGTCCGTGTTTCTATAGCAGAGATGGTTGGGTGTCCTGGAGTGTCTCAGTCTGTGTCTTTTTCATTGTTTCTTATTCACTACAAAACATATCCAGCATTTGAAAATTTGACATCTGCCAAGGATAGGTGTTAAATGACTCAATCAAATACACAATAGTAGTGAAAAAATACAGTTCCTGAAGCATAAGACAGTGCATGTAGGATACCGTTAAGTTTTAATGATTCACATCATCTGCTCACATTGACTTTGGCTGAGCATTTCATGGAAAAAAAAAAAAGTTGGAAAGAAGAAAAGGAACACAGAAGAGACATGGAAGATCTACTTCAAGGTTCCAGTTTGCCTTTGTAATCTGGGTAAATCATTAGGTCTAGGTTCTTATGGAACTGAGGTGAGCCAGCTTCCTGCAGGCAGTTTGCTTCATTTAGGTTCTCCCCTCCAGAATATTGTCAGCAGTTATTACAGCAGTTATGCCTTATGCCTTTCTGATGGGATGTTGAGCCACTAGATTTCAAGTCTCACCTATAAATTAAGCAGAGCAGGACTTTAAATCTAGCTTTTCCATCCTAGAAATAATTGAACCTAAATTTTTGGTTCATCATAATGTGCATAAACCTATATACGCTCTGCTAAGCCTGTATCTACTGAAAGTCAGCAACCACCTTAGAGGTGCTCTCCATGCACAAAAAAGACAGGGCCCAGCTAAGGAGACAGACTAATTTTGGGCAGGTTTTGGCTTCAGTCTTAATTCCAGCCCAATGACAAGGGGATGATTTAAGTGGTTTTGGAGTTCTGTTAATGTCACCTGGCAAAAAAAGACCAGAAGCAGCTCAGCGATGTATCTGAGCACATCTACAACAGTTAGGCACCCACAGGGCAAAGCTGCATGTATTTGCACTGTTCCCAATACAATGGCTCACAGATACTAGAGAGGCTTTGAATATGAATGTTCAATGAATTTGGAGAAGCTACTCAGTTTCAACAGCAATTCACATTTCTTAGAATCTAGTTTGCTTCTGCGTGGCACAAACATAATAAGGGAGTCTCACCATGTAGCCTAACATCACAGAACCTTCTATAAAGAGACGTAGGACAACATGCTTGGAAACCTCTGCAGTGTCTTTAGGAGCCATTCCCAGAGCTGCTGGAGCTCTGTGAAAGCTTGCATCAGAGTCCCAGTGACAGAACAGGAGCTGAGCAAGTCACTGTGGTCATTTAAAGGCAGGAGTTAAGTTTGAATGTAGGAATTTATCTTGCAAGGGGTAAAATAAGAGATTTCTTCTAATTCAGCAATATTACTCAATAATTTACCATTTGTACTTTGGCCTACACAAATATTGTATTTTTGATACAGGTCACAAAATGTGATTTCATTGGAGATACTGGAACTTATACTATAGTTTTATGGTTTTTAATTTCTCAATGGGACCAGGGCAGAGATGACAAGTTTTAATGTATTAAAGGTTTACAGAACTGAGAGGATAAGGTTTTCCTGCCTCACAATCTGATTTTCCATTCCATCACCTTCCTACGTTGATCACTATGCTCTGCAAGTTTCTCTGGTTTAAGTTAAAAAATTAAATCTTTGCAATAAGCATTTCCAAAACTCCAGTAATCAAGTGTCCTCTTGTTAACAGACAAATGTCTTACAGAACTGGATTCAAAACAGAAAGAAATGGCTTCTAATAATATTAAATAAAGTAAGAAAAGCAAACACTAAGAAAATTTCAAGAGTTCAGAGCATCAATCCCAAAAGCTGGAAGAAAAGCAATGCAGCACTCCATCTCTAACATAAGGAATCATTTAGCATGACACTTGAATGGCTGTGACAATACAAATCTGCTAATGTGGTATTAGTTGAACCAATTTAGAGAGCAAATTAGAATAAAAGGGTGTCTTGCATGTCAAATTGCTATGGACATCCAAGGCAAGGCAGAGAAACAGCTGTGAAAAAATGCTCTTTTAGCAGCAGAAAAGGCAAGGTTACAGACAAAGAAACACCATTGAATACAAGGTTGGACAACGCTCTGTCACACAAGCAGGAAGATGTATTTCCAAACATAGCATTATTGATTTTCAAATTCTACCTTCTCCAATGGCCTCATTAAATCTTTTCGGGGGGGAGGTGCCTTTTTTGTTTGTTTGTTTGTTTTTTGGGGGTAATTTTTTTTGTTGTTGGGTTTTTTGTTTTGTTTTGTTTTGTTTTTTCCCAGTAGGATTACCATAAACATACTGTGGAAATGTTTAAATGGAGACACAAACTGCAGTTCTCTGGGACACACAGCATATAACCTGGGAGCTAGAAACAGTCCTTAGCAGAGCTGACACGTACCCACTGCAGACTGGAAAGCTGGAATCATCTTATATCCAAAGCAATGGGGACTTTCCCTGTCCTGGTGCAGTCTTGCATCTAAAATAGCAAAACGTGATGATTTAATATTCCCAAGTAAATTTTCTATTTGTTTTGTTTGTTTCTTTAAAAGTGCTTCCTCCTATTCTGCTCTTCTTTTCCCAGATCCTCGAGTCCCTGCTCAAGCTATAACAGAAAAGGTAGCTGAGAGAAACAATTCTCTCAGCAAGGAACAAAAATAGAGGTTTTATTTCCATTCTTTATAAAAATTGGCATGTAAAAAAGAATAGTAAAAATCAAAATGCAGACACAGGAATATGTATTTGAGGAGACACAAGCACCACAGTGAGGAGGATTTCGTTTTCATCTTTTCTCTTTAATCCCTTTCATAGTTTATTGAATGTAATCAAGCAAAGTCAGTGAAGGGTTTTATAAGGAAGAGACAGTTCCCTTGTCGTCGTAAGAGACTATGTTACAACAGGATTTTAGAAATTTAGGTAATTTAGCAAGTCCTAAACAGAAAAAAAATGCCTGTACTTAAAGCAGATTGCTTTGCTAGGGCCCAATGTCTGATTCAAAAGTCAGAAAAAGAACTCAAGTGAATGTATGTTTGTATTCATATTCATATTAAATTTAAACTGGGTTTTTTTTTCAGGTGAAATGACCATAAGTTAAAATGGTAAAGAAAAAGAAGAAATACTGCTTGCCCAAGCAGATACAAAGATTAAACATAATAAGTCCACAGTCTACAAACAAAAATTAGACTCCTTTCCAGAAGTTACAGTAAGTTCTTTAACATAGTTAGAAGCAGTTATCAGGAGGTAAGATTACATCAGTTACATTTACTGTTAATTTCAAAGTACGAATGCATGTGATTTTACTTCTGCTCATACTATTGCAATTGCACTATTTATTTAATTAGTATTAAAATATAAGCTAACTATAACAAATTCAGTTCCTTAGTGTTCAGTAAGTTCACTTCAGCCTGCTGCCCACTGTAAGCATGAGCCAGCTTGCCTGCCAAGAATAGCCTGTCTACTTCAGCCAAGAAGTGGGGCAAATAAGCTCTGCTGGTTAGGATAGGCACTTTTCAGTCTCTAACCTGGTTTGCTTATAACAACTTTAAATTTTATTATATCACACTGTTGCTGGCATTGTTGACATACCCTCATTTTAACGACTCTGTGAACAGCAAGAAGCCAACAGCAAAACACACTGTGGCTCTCAAAAACAGCTCCAGAGCTGTGAGCAGCTCATGAATAGCTGTCTCTGTGAGGGCAGCATGATTTATAATCAGTATAGAGAGTCCCTGTGATTAATATTCATGCTACACATCCCAGAATAAATAGGAGATGCCAGTCTGATTCAAAGCCCTCTGAAACTGATGGAAACCTTTCCATTGACTGCCATGGGCTCTGGGTCAAGCCTCAAGCATCCAAGTGTGTTTACACCTTTTAAAAAAGAAGGAATTCACTCTCCACATGTTTCAGTCCCTCACATTTATTGTCAGCAAACCTCTGGCAAAAAATGCCTTTCTCTGGAATGAGACTCACTGGAGCTAGTAGGAGCTATATATACAGAGACTGAGGACAAAATTCCAATGTAAAACCAATAGCAAACTGGAAATAAACTTGATTTTGAAACCACACAAGACAAAATGCAATGATAAAATGAATGTTTCTTTGAAAGAAGTATAAAATAAGTCAGATTTTGTATACTTGCAGGTTAAAAAAATTTTCAATGAGGCATACTGGACCTTCATAATATAACATTAAAAAAACCCACTCATATAAATCTAATACCATTATAATCATCTTTCTTGAACACTGTAATTATATCCTCCAAGGGTAAGTACCCAAATGTTAATTAAATATGGCCATCTATATTATTTTATGCAAAGATTTTTTTACTTATTAAAGGATTTAATAGTACTCATAGATGTCTTTGTTAAATGCAGATTGACAAGGAAGTTAAAGAATAAAGCCTCATTTATTTTTATGCTACTTATAAATTTTCTGAAGTCCAAATCCTCTCACAATAGTGTACAGTAATTGGAGTAAAACTACCTTCAAATACTTTCCACCACAACTTTAACATGAACCATCTTGCAAAGCCCACAATGTCTACAAATCATTTTGCAGTGATTATCAAAAAAAATACTATGGAATTAAATAAAAGTGGATCGATATGGACCTTCCTCCCCAAGCAATGAAATCTTAGCACCATACAAAATATCATGACTTAAAACTGAGTGCTGACTCTCCTTGTCTCTCTCTTTCCTTTTAATAACCAAACAAATTATTTTCCAAAGCATGACTGTTAATACACAGATTGGTTTTGAGAGTAGTGTTCAACAGTAATTTTTTTCCTGCATTTTGTTTCAAGAAGAAAAATATAAAGTAAAAAAAAAAGAAAAAGGAAAAAGATACAAGAAATAAAAAAGTCCTAATGTAAATTAACAGTGAGTCCCCACGGAGGCAAAAGTGGACATTTCGCGACGGATGGTACTGAAAGGAGAGAGCTCCAGTTCCGTGGTGTACTCATTGTCATTGTCATCACTTGTCACTGTGGAAGACTTCTGGATGCATTCATCACAGCAGCAACAGCAACACTCCATAAAGGCCCGGCTGAAAGGTTTACAGAGGCAGAAGAGGAGAACTGGGGTAACACAGGACTTAAAGAACAAAAGGAACTGGCTAATGAGATGGAGGAGGTCCATAGTTTGTCGAGAGACCCCTGTGGACATGTAGGCAGTCACAATGTTGCAAATGTTTTCGGGAATGATGCAAAACCCATACAAAATGGTCAGAGCCACCACTGTGCAGTTCATCTGACTTTCCAGCTGAATTTGTCGCTTGTTCCCCCTTGTGCAAGCCTTTTCAGCCCTCCTGATTTTCCTCGCTGTCACCAGGGAGCAGGTAATAGTGAACAGGGTAGGCAAACAAAAATAGCAGCCGAAGTACCACCAGAGTCGTGCCCCATCGTAGGTGAGAGCTAACACGTAGATGGTGTCGGGCAGTGCGGTGGATATCTTCACCACGCAGCGCTCACCCGGGGGGCTGCCACTGTACTCGGGGTCCTCCTTGGCCAGCTGGCGCAGCACCACCTCTGGCAGTGCCAGTAGCAGGGCACCTACCCAGATGACAGCCAGCTTGGCCGTCGTCGAGGTGCAGTTTTCGATCATCTCATAATACATCTGCACGTTGGTGGCAGCACGAAACCGGTCAATGCAGAGGGCACACAGTGTGAATGTGGTGACTCCAAGAGAGGCCACCTGAGAAGGAGGAAAGGAAACACAAGTTAATACAGGTGCTATCTGGGAAAAAAAAAAAAGGAAGGAAAAAGGAGGAAAAGGGGGAAATGAGAAAAGACAGCTACAAGGGTACAGTCCATTAATCAGTGGAGAGTGGGAAAACATCATATCCTTCAAAAGTTCCGTTTCCCTGTTGATGGCAGTCTTCTTAGAGACAGAAGATGAAGGCCTGAACTCATTCAGGCTGAAGAGGGAATTAATATGTTGTACATTGGATGAAGGCTCTTACCATTGAGCTGTTTTCTGGAAGAGGTTTATACTCTTCCATAGAGATAGCTCAATTTGTACTCTGGAACACCAGTCAAGTCTAGCCACTTGACCAGCAAAGGTAAAGGCAAATATAGTTTAGGGGTATCAGTGTAGGAGACAGTTAAGCACCATGGTGCTGAGCACCACCAAAACAAACATCACAAACAGAACTTAGCTTCCAGTGTTCGCTCAGCTATCACCCAGCATGCATTCCCAAAGAGTACATCCTTCTACTTTTCTGCCTAAAAATACTTATTCCAGCTTGGCGTCATCCTCTCCTGGAGACCCAAGCAAGCACCTGTGCAACTCTGAGTGGAAAATAAAATAGAAGAACTGAGCAAAACTTAAAACTAAACCCTTTCCTTCCCCACTTTTTTCTAAGGGATGTTTTTCATAAAGATTGGTTCTACCACAGGGGTTGGAATTTTAAATCAAAAGGGGAAATAGGAGCGTCTTCCTTTGTCAGAAGGATGAACTTACCAACACAAGTTATCAACCATGCAGGGGATCATAACACTGAAACCTTTCACATCTACAAAACTTAGAAACCCCGGGGATTGGATTAGGCACCTATCAAATTGAGTAGGGTCCAACAACTAATTTTGTGGACTTTTAAATAAAATTTTGATGGGATGTAGGCACATAAAGCCACCCCATATTGTCAGTTCAAAGAAATCATACCTGAAATCCTCAGACTTCCCAAGTCTAACTTTGGAACCTTCACTATAATAGTTGAGCTCTAATAATCTATATTCAACATTTTATTTAGAAAAAAAATTACAGGAAAATCCAGGCTCCATTTAGTAGGAAACATGCTGTGGGAGAGTGTACTGCAGGCCAGGAGAAATGGACAAAGTTTCATTCTTTAAATGATTTAAAGATGGATTGGACAGAGCTCTCAATTATATACTGTGAGAAAAAAGTACAGAGCAATGCTTATGTTCTCTAGCTTTAATAACCACCATTCTATGTATGAGTAGATATATTGTACTGTCATGTCATCATTTCATATAATTTTTTCCTGTTTATAATTCAATTTTCTAAAAACGAAATTTGCAAAATGACTATATACATTTTGGCCTAATTCTATTAACAATAAATTCAACTTCAGTTCAAATTCAAAGCAGAATGTCCATTAACTTCAATTGGAGAAAGATTAAGTGCCCTGTTGCATTTTAATTCACTTATTTTCTTGGGTTTGCATGCTTGTGTTATGTTGCAAATGTGTTGATGCAGAAGAAAAGAAACTGTTAACTAACATTCCTAATAAATGTAAAGAATGTTTACTTTTATCATGAATAAACCATGTGTCTGTGCAATTAACTGGGAAATCTAAGGTAATACTGGGCAGTTCACTATAATTTTGTTTATCAAAATTTGATGTGTAATGATAGATTTCAATTTCATACAGGCAGACATAAAAAAAGACTTTCTGATTTCCACCACAATATTGAAATATTACTGTTTATGCATCTCTTGTAAAACGTTCTGCAAAGATAGATAGCACAATTATGCACATTTATATAAATGTATCATTAATTTTGGCCTTCCATATTTAATGGCCATATCAGATTGCTAAAATTGAATATCACTGGAAAATATTAGGCACTTGGGATTAGAACTGTCAGACATTGGCTTGGTTGGAGAATTCTTTGAAGCAGCTTCCTAAAAGACTGAACAAGTAAGATGCAATCTCTTACTAATTAACTTGTAGGAATATTTAATGATGACAAGGCAGTACTGTAAACATTTTTAATAGGCAAACATATTGATTTAGGAAGTTAAACTGTCTGACAAGATTCAAAGAAAGCTTGGTAAATACAGCAAAAAATAACAATTAAAGAAAAATTACAGTTACAGGGAAATCTTAATGAACAGTGATAAACCTAGCTAATGAAATATGATTTTTCTGCATCACAGCTGAGAGTGACATTTGTAAATTCAAGATTAGTGACTTTATTTCCAAAACATTCAAATGTGTGAGCAGTATTCAAATTTCTTAGTGACAGCAAAACCTTTAGCCTGAATATGCAAGATGAATAACAAAAGTGTCAGGACAGCTTGCTACAATTACAGGAGACAGGAAAATAACTGAAATTCAGAAATAAATATGGATGGAAATAAAAATCAGCAGAACAGAAGAAAGCCTGAGTTTTTGTAAATTAACAGTTTCCCTCTCAGCTCTTACATAAGCCTCTCCTCTGCCCCCAACACACACACTTCTATTGCTTCAGCATTTCATTGCAGGCTGTTACACAGCAGCTAAGACATTAAAACTCTACAGCTGTTAGGGTTGGACTAATGAAAGAAGACATGCCTACCGTGAACAAACATAACCTACGGGGCTCCTGTCACATTAATTGACCAGCAACTTGGAGGTTTAAGACAGTGAAATAGAGCAAGAGGAAACAACTAAGAATACTGGAAGATGGCTTTGAAAACTCTCCTACAGATTTACTGACGAAATGAGCTAAACAAAGCCAGTGTTTCTCTGGAACAGGCAATGGTTTCCTATTTTCTATAGATCAGTGGAGTTAGTGAAGCAATGGAAAAGCTTGCAAAAACCATACAATCACACAAGCAGATTCACTCCAGCTGACTTGTTTAAATGCAGTACAGCAATTTAAGGGTTAGATTACTTACCCACAATGCAGACTATAAGTAATAGCCAGCAAAATCAATGGGTGCTGCTCAAAACCTATGTGGGTGAGAACTGAACATGCATTCTGCATGTTCACACAATTTCAGTTTAGGGTTATTTCTTCATACCAGTCATACTAATAATTAGAGTTAAGCTGAAAGTGTGGAAGAAGTCAAAGAAGTTTCCTTTTTAATATGATACATGGCCTTGAAATAACCACAGAATGAAGATAATTCACTTGACAGGGAGTAGGTAAAGCACAAATTAACAAGTCGTAAAGTGGTACAAAGCTGCATGGAGTTTAATGGTGCTCTTCTTGTTGTAACAGCTGAGTATCTGATGTGCTGTTGCAGTCTTAATTCCAACAACATGGCAGGAAATGAGGCAAGGCAAGGGCAACTCAGGCTCAGTAGTTTTTGATCATCACTTAGTTGTCTGATTTATTACCATATGGTCCCTATGAAGATTCTCCTGTAGTCTTTAGACATTCAGGATGACATCAGTTTACAACTTTCCCTTTTTACATGAAATCAGAGAAGTCCCCAAGTTTCCTAATGAAGGACCACCAATCTGCTTTGAGAAGGTGGTAAAGGAACCCCTGCCTTGAGGAAATACCCACACTATTTGGGCAGAGAATCACTGTAGAAGGGGTTACCAGCTACAGCATACACATACACAGGATGACATTATCGTTACAAGGAGAGTCTCTTGCATTGACAAGGATGTTAGTGGGCACTGTGATGTTCATTCCAGACACTGTATAAACCTTTGGTCATTAGCTCACCGCACTGTTAGTCAACTGTGTCCAAACTGATTTGGGCAACTGAGCCCAGAGAAAACCACCAGTAAATACTCATGAAATGCTCAGGTTATTGTACCATTTCTCCTGCCCATCCCTCCAACATATTCATTCCCCTTTTACAAACTTTAACAATTATTGAAATGCTTTCAGGCCTTTCCTGGCTTGTCCTACTTCTCCCCACTGTGGTCCCATGGCTCTTGTCCCTGGCCTCTAGGAGCAGTGTCTCTGGCTGACCAGTGAAGATGTAGTACAGTGAGCAAGGGCTGTGGAAATGAGACTCAATTCTCTCACTAATTTCTGCTTGATCAGATAAAGGTGATGAAAACCAGAAAGGAAATCAGAAAAGGTGACTTGGGTGAAAAGGTCAACAAAGACCAAATTCTGTAAGTGAATATAAAACAGAGGTTGGGTCATTCCATCCAGTGAGACAAAAACCAAGAAGTGGTATTGCTGCTATCTACAGATAAATCTATCTTGAGATACAAAAGTTACTTAAGCCAAAGGACAGTGAATGTAACAAAATGCAAATCAACTGGCCATGAGCAACTCAAGGCTGGAAATGAGAGGGACCATTAATCATCTCAGGCATCATCTTCTCAAGCACACCTGATGGAGAAGTGAGGGGAAACAATGCAGACTAAATTTATACGGAACAAGATAAATTAGAAGTGTTACAAGAAGTGGCTGCTTCTACCAGCTGAAACTGGATTTTCTAAGATGGAATATACTTGATATGGATAACACAGAGTTTCTTAAACTACAAGGCACTCTTCCTTCCTTTGTTACAAGGCAAGATGGGTATTTGAAACATTTTCCTGTTGTAATGGGAAAGCTGAACCACAGAAAAGGTTGATAACTACTAGCCAGGCCATCTCTGAGCTCTCAGTAACACCCTGTAGACTCTTTATATCCATTCCTATTATATCATATAAACGACTAATTTCTCCCTGAAGCCATTATGGTCTATCATTTTATTATGGCTGTTCTATAGGCACATCAAACTTCATAGCTTTAGAGCATGTTAATGCAACATGCCATGGGGGCTCCTCCAAATTTGTCAGTTTTGCCTAAGATAAATAAACAAATCACAATACATTTTTTTTTGTGCAACTCTACACTTACAGTAGAGAGTCCAATAACAAGACTGGACTATTGCAAAATAAGATCATTTTACTGCAAATAACTATTTAACATTTATCTAAATTTCTGGTTTCTGTTCTTCAAATAAAAAAGTCCCACCCCCTCACAAAAAACACAAAACAAAAAAATAAAAAAAAAAAACAAAAAACCCACAAAACAAAAGCAAGAAAAACAGTCATTACTATGAAAGAAAAAAAATAAGTCTCACAGTATTTCTTCCAAGAAGTGTTATTAAACATTAATGGCTTTATGTTTTAAAATAGGGAAGGGTCACTCAGTTAAAACACTACTGTGGTGTGGCAAAAGTAATTCAGTAGCTAAGGAGAACTGGTGCCAGTGTACCCCTCTGACATTATCAATTCGCTTATGCATCCTGGATAAAAATCTACATCACTCTAACTATCTAAAAGATAAGATGGTAATTCTGGAAACTACTATCACAGAGATGTTCTACATACATTGAACAATGGGTACAATGCTGTAGTTTCCTCTGTAGTACTATCAACATTTGCATCAAGGAGACACAGAGCACACATGCTTTGTGTGATATTTATCCTTTTCTATATCCTAAGACCCAAATCTTCATTTGCCAAGCCTAGCCATGATGATATCCTAAGAGTAATACTGTTCAGAATTGGAATCCAATTCCATGAGCTTCTCATGAATTCCGCTGGAAGCGAAAGCCAACCAGACCATCAGGGCACTGGAAATACTCATTATTACACTACATGCTTATCTGGGGATTGGAAAAATCACAAAACACAAAAGGATTTAATTTTTGTTCATTTTCCTGTTTGCACTCTACCATGCTACCATATCGGTAAATTTATTTTACTTTTTTTTTTAATACAGAAACAAGTGTCATCTCCACTGAGGATCTAATTCTCATCATGCTACATAAGGGACTCCTGGACTAATTCTTAATATTAACAACATGAACTACTGCTAAAAATCTGCTTCTTCCTGCTTTGCAGGAAAAAATCCTGTTATATGGAGAAATGACATCCCAATGCTCAGAGCAGTCATTGGTGCTGGGATAGCAGATGCTGCCTTTTCCTCTCCACACATACGTAACTTAAATATTACTGACCCAATTTTAGACCTACTCTGACACAAATTCATTTCCAGGCTGAAATGCCACATGCAAAGTTTAGCCAAAGGCAAATTTTTATGGACAACTTAGAAGACCCTGCAGACAGGGTTTGCAGAGGAAAGAAAGACTAACAGAACAACCAACATGGCAGACACTGCCATTAATGCCTAAAGGGCAGAGATATATTAACACTTCTGCTTTAAATAATTATTTATTGTGTGATAAGTGCTGAAGTTATTCTGCTCAGTAAAAGACACATGTAGCCATTGCCCTAGAAAACTCTCATGAAGAAGCTTTGAAACTGCAAACATCTCTGAGTATCTTTGTCTATGACCCAGAGGACTCACTGGAGGTTCAGGAGCATAGCTCTGACTAGAGTCAAAGCAGAGACACAAAGAAGATGCTGCACATCAAAAGACACAGAAAAGACAGAAAATACACGGTTTTTATATACTCCCATAAAAAACATATTTGCTTCCCCAAAGTAAAACTTAAAATAGGGATCTCTTCTGACAGCTTTGGAACAGGCAGAGAATGGCCACTTTTTCTGTGCTTCTAACTTACCTCTGTCAAGTAAAACAGAGAAAGAGGAAAAAGCCTCACCTCAAATTGCCTTGGAGAGTCAGCTCCAGGGAAAGAGAGTAATTCATATTCCAGGCCAAATCAATCCCTATCCTTTCCACTAAGAATACTAATTGTGATAGCTTTCCTGAGCTGGAAGTTACCCATCAGAAACAGGAGTGATGCCACAAATTGATTGCCAAAAGCACATGCAGAGACTGAGCATCCTTTTTCAGAGGCTTTCCCTGTCAGCCTGCTCCAGAGCCATGCCCATCTCATATGCATGATATGGTCCATATGAGGACACCACAAACTTTGTCTTTCTCTTCTTTGTGAGGTGTATGAGAAAGGCAGAGGGGCTCATATTTACCAGAACTGAGCAGAGAGCTGTGTACCATTACTGGCCTCAGCAACTTCTTGGTCTGTGCTGGACTGCACAGGGCAGTAAGTCAGCCTCTCCAAGCCCTCACTCTAGACTATTCCCCAATTCTAAATCTTTACTCCACTATAAGTAGCTGGATGGAATTTGTTGGCATAGAATGGGATGCCTACTTCCAATGACCCCCCCAAACTCATCGAGCTTCCAGTGTAATCTCCAAGAGCAGAATGTACACAAATTAAGCAAGCTTCCAAAAGATACTTTCTAGTCCTAGCTGACATTTGTCATATTGAGCAAGCTGTTCTGGGCCTTAAACAACTTATTTAATCTCTTCATTACCACCTTCCAGAATTAAAATAAAAAAATAGCAATTCTACTTCACAGTACTAACAGCTGTAAAATATTCAGAAGCACAGTGCCAGTACAGATTTTGTCTACATCCACTACATACACTTCTTTCTATTAAGGCCTAGAATAAATCTGTAAGTAGGGAACTACATTGCTCAAAAGACTGTGTGTGCTTAAACAAAATGAAAAGGGTCCCACATCAGCAGGTATCAGCCAAAGTCATTGTCTTTGTCTTGTGATTTACCCCATATCTCCTGATTCTGAGTGATGCTGAGAAAATGACATGAAAGACAAAATAAGCACAGTGTGCACGTAAACACTTCAGACATGCACAAAAACTAAACTTCTGAGCCATCTGCAGAAAAGTGGCAAAATTTTAAGAACAGTTCAGCAGAGGATTAAAACTGTAGAGGAAAAGCACATCTCCACACATCCTTATGGGCAGAGTAGCTGCATTAGTTATTCTAATACTCTTTTCAGTTCCCTTTGAGTACACTCAAACCTGTGGGTTAGAATGAACAAACTGTGATACAATATATGGCTGAAATGACTACTTAATGCACTTGTCACAGATCTTTATTAGGTATAGGAAAACTGCGCTTTAAATTAAATATTGTGGAGAGCTTCCACTGCTGGAAACTCAACTTTTACCTATACAAATGTACATGAAGATACCATAAAACATTTTCCCCAGACTGTGTGTGCATATGTGTTATCACTGGTAACAGATGCTTTGTTGAAATTCTGCACAGTACCCATTAAACAGCAGAAATAAAAACCAATTGGTCTCAAGAGGTTTAAACAAAGAAAACTCAAGGTATCTCACCGGAATCACTTGAAACCTTTGACATAAAACAAAGCATGCCTGAATTATGTTAAAATGCTGTGATCACTGCATCACTTGATCTGGATAATCAGACATCCCCTGTTCCCTAGTTCTGAAAGTACAAGCTGGTATGACAGAGGGCTCAAGCCAATAAGGGTCTTTGACGCTTGAAAGTAAGATATTTCTGGATATACAAATCTGGGTGAGACATACAGCTCACTAAACAGTGGATGAGGCAAACTGATGTGCAACAAAAAGAGATGCAAATCATGGAACTAAGAGACACTTAAAAGAACCAAACACTAGGCAAACTTAGAGAAAACACAGACAGCTTACAATTCGTCCATCTGCAGGAATATTCTTCTATTTGTATTTCACGAAGGTCTGGAAACCTCTCCTGAAGATAGCTGTCTACAGTTTTCCTTTCATCCTTCTCCCATTGTGTGAGAAGGGGATGAGCCTGCCCAGGTGAGTTACAAGGGAAAAGACACTGTTGTTCAGCTGCCAGATGAGTGTACTCCTGTGAACAATCCAGAGCAAGGAACAGCAGCTGCTCATACACATGGGTGGATTTCATGACATGCTCCCCATCTGCATTGCTCCTGGTGGTGTCAGTGTCACTGTGTAATGCCTGTAAGGTTAGAAAACACTTGGAAAGTGGTGAACCTTTGCTCTAACTGCCTTCTCTGCCTCAGCAGGGTCAAATTCTGATTTACAGGATAGTTTCCTTCTTGCCAAGCTCAAGGTAAACCATGAAGAGTCATGATCCACTAGTAGCATTCAGTATCTGCCACTCATTCTTACAATTTATAGAGGGGGAAATCCAGCCTTTTACGCACACTTTCTCAGGTGATGAATATACTTTACATACATATTATATTTAATGACCACTGAATAAAAAATATACAATTCTGGGAGCAACGCAGAACGCCAAGGCTGTATCTTTTTATATCTGCACCTTAGATCTACGTTAATTATACTACCTTAGGGACAAGGAAAATGCTTCACTTATAGACACCAGTAATAATTAAGCCTAAGACAGAGACCAAGCTACTGGTCCATCCCAACTGGACTGGTGCCAGTTCATGAATAAGACTTTAACTCTAGACATCTACAGAACTTCTAAGTGAAAAAATAAGGTTATATTGAAGTATAAAGGGGTACAGTAGCAGATGAACATTTTTCAGGATTACAGTTTTGAATTTCAGCAACTACATTTCAGCTAAACTGCTTTCAGCTTGACAAACTCTCTACTGCCCAAAGCCAGGTACAGCATAAGCAACTAAGTTTGAAGAACAGTGTGACCATGCAAATCATTTAAATTACTGATCTTTAATTAGAATGGGCATTACAAAGAATTACTTCTATTTTGCATGTGGATGCACCAAAAAATGTTAGGAAGCGTGAAATGTGGCTGTAGGAAAGTCCTTGAAACGCAAACTACTGTATCTACTGTAATTGAAATGGTTACTCTTGAAACACCACTAATCCAATTCAGAAATTTTAGAAGCTCCTTTCAGTTTCTCAATAAACACATATTTACTGCATCATGTCTTCTTAAATGCAAATCGATTAAGTGTACTCTGAGTTTTTCAAACTCAGTGGTATACTACCAGCCTAGAATTCATCTAAGCGTAGCACAGCTCCACCCTTTGTTCAATATCACCAGTAATAAACTGTATCACATACGAAAGAAGCAATGACAATTTAGTGGCTAGACAGATCATCTTTCTCAACACTGTCTTAAAAATACCACTTGAAAGTTAACTGTGTGTTACTCTGTAACAATGTTCTGCTGAAACTGATACTCTGTATTAATACTAGGTTGCGTTATTCATTTTTTGGAGGATGGGGTGTTGACTTTTTGTCTAGGTTTTTGTTTGTTTTTTTCTCTAATATCTCATTTTTAGGACAAGAGGATCAACAGTTATTTTATCAGCTTTCAGTTACAGAATAATGTTGAACATAAGGTTTCGGGAATACAGCAGAGCCAGCCAGAACTACAGGCAACCATCCTACCAACAAGCCTTAGTGTTCTGTTCCAGTAAATAAAGCAGACAACCTGAGCGCTGCCGGCAGGACTCCGGCCAGCTGTCTGGGAGCTTCTCTGACAGAGCCTTTGAACAACTGCCAAGAAGCTGCAGTTTAAATGGAGCTCAGGTATTTTTTTTTAAAGGGAAGAGAAAAAAAGAAGAAAAAGAAAAAGCTAAATAAATGTGTGATTTGAACGCTGAAATATAAATTAAGAGCCCATACATCCAGCTGATGGTGCTTTTTACAATCACTTTCTTACAAGCTACTCCACTCATTCCCTCCATCCGCTTTCCTGATTCACTCGACTTTAGGAAAACAGCAAAGCAAAACAGTTGAAATTCCTCCTAATTCGGAGAGGATGCCTTACAGGATCACTGGGAGCAAGGAAAGTTTGGCAGAACTCTCGCGAGTGTCAGGAAGCGCTGGACGCGCTCAGCTTGAGCCACAGAAATCCCGGTGCCGCTGGACCGCGGCGGCCACTGCCGCCTCCCATGACTGCGGGGCCGTGCCGGGGCCCCGCTCTGCCGCAGGAGCGCCCGTGAAACCCAGACCACGCCGCACTGAGACGTCCCGGGGCCGACAGCAATGACCGAGAGGTCAGGCTTGTGGCGAGGGAGCAGCGGAGAGAAGAGCTCGGGACTCGCGTTCCCTCGTGCGGGCGAGCGCGGCCAGTCCGCCCGGGGACTGCGCGAAAACGCCCGGGGCCGCGCATCCCCACCCACAGCCATTACCTCGATGTACGGGACGATTTTGCAGGAGAAGTCTTCTAGGAGCCACTTCTTGGTGAGCTCCTGGAAGATGACCAGCGGCAGGCAGAAGAAGACGATGAGGAAGTCCCAGAAGGCCAGGTTGGCCAGCAGAGAGTTGGAGATGCTCCGCATGTAGTAGTTGTGGCAGACGATGCACATCACTGCCATGTTGCCCATGATGCCGATGCCGAAGATCACTATGGAGAGGCACATGACGGCGTAGGCGCCGTAGGACTCCTCGGTCAGCGGGTAGAAGGGGTTGCGGAGGCGGGCGCGGCGCCCCGTGGCGTTCCCGCGGCCCC
>NW_021938999.1:2564513-2596058 GCF_001715985.3 Manacus vitellinus
GGTGAGAGCGCAACATGAAGCACCAGGCTGAGCTGAAGGAAACATCGGCCCGCGGCAGAACAGCGTCAGAAGCGTCTCCACGGATTTCTCTCCTGCTTTGGACGTTTGTGTGGTTTTGTTTCTTGGCTTTATACAGTCAGATGAACTTCCTCTTGTTCCTCTGATTTTTACTTCATTCAGGTGACAGCTTGCCGAATATGCAAGTAAATATTATAGAAGTACCCTTAAGGATTCTCCATCACCTTTGTTTCCATTTTTAAGAATTTTCTTGCAACTTATGCCCAACCAGTTGAAAAGTTTAAAACGTTTCCCATAAAGCAGTTTGAGAAGCATTCTTTCCCCCCTCAAGCTTAACCCATTTGATGTAAAGATCAGAAATTTAGTAAAAGATGCCAGAGCTCCCTGGTTTAGGGACTGAAATCAGGACTGTGGATCTAATAGTCCTGTAAATTCTTGTGGGCCAGTTTCTAAAATCTTGAGATCCCAAGGACCTGAGATGTGCTTGCAGGTTGGGACCCTATCTTTTTTGTATTAATGATCAACAAAGAAAATTATGGAAATCAACAGTAACAAAAAATACGTGTCTCATATACACATAAACCCAGTCTCTTGGCTGCAACAACAGAGGCAAGATTAGTACCATTTTTTCTCAGTGAGATTGAATCAAGCTGTAGTGTCAGAAGGATTCTTTTGTATGAATTGTTAATTCTTGATGATATTAAAAATATAGCTGTACAAGTTCACCTAGCTGTCGGAGAGGTAGGCTGTACATGAAGGTACTCACTGGGCTGACCTTGCTGTCAACAGAGAGAGAAAAGTGTCTTCCTGAGGCCATTTATCGGATAGCAATGTCCAATGTGTGGTATAAAATCCTAACTGCAGGTGCTACTCAGACATGTCTATGCTAGGAGGAGCTTAGAAAATTATTTTGGATGAAAAATGTGATCTTTCAATGGCTAAAGCTGGTGAGTCCTGTCCCGTTCAACTCCAAGTGTCATTCCTGGCCATGACAGTAACCCAGAAAACACACAAACAGGACAAACCAAGTTTTTCATTTTCCTCAGACTGTTCTCTCACACATGTAGGTGAGGTGTACCTGTGGGAACCTTAAGTCTTAGGAGAACATGTAATAAGTTAGGCACTGCTGTGTTGCATGCCCCTTAACATAAGTCAAGCCATTTTATTCTTCTTCCTTAGCAACGTAAGTGTCATCTCATGGAAGCAAATGATCAAGCTAATTTTAAAACTTCCTAGTAAATAAGTTTCATCTAATAAAGGTATCTATGAATGTTAAAAACTAACAATACCTACCGGGAAGAGAATGGCAAATGTATTTAACCTTTTTTGCCCTTATATTTTTTCTCCCATTTGTTCCTTCTGAGCTCAGCTGGTGTATAAAAGGAGTTAATGATGCTAATGAGCTTACATTTACTGTGCCTTTCTTCCTGAAGAGTCCCAAAGGGCATTACAAGCAGATATGATAAATTCACTGCTTGTTCTTAAAGGGTACTGAGGAATATTGCTGCTGGCTTTTATATAGAAGGAGTGTACAGGAGTTAGCAGATATATTGCCCTTCTGCATAGTGCAAGAAATATGGATCATGAAGAAGAAGGTTAAGCAGTATTTGGTTTACATCACTGATCCTTTAATGGTGAGATAAGAGCTGAGTTGTGCATAGATTTTCCACTGTCAGCATTCCACCTTCTTTAAAATGGAGAAAAATTCTTTCTAAACACAAAGAAAATTCTTAAAAGCTATTATTTTATGCTTACATTTTGTCACATTTCTTTTACTTCATTAGTTATTTTGTTTGTTGCAAAGAAGAGCACTTGAAAAAAAATTAAATTTTTTTAGATTGTAGCCATATAACCACCCTGCCTGAATTTGAGAAGTTTTATGTATTTATATAGGCATGATTGGTGTTTTCTTCAGGGCTTTTGTCTTGCTAGAACATTTACATCAAAGGAAATCAGAGGAATGATGTTACCGCATCATAATTATCTATTTCAGCTGGTCTAAGAAGGTCCTCTTTTGCTGGCTTTAAAAACAGTTAATTTGCCCCTATTTACTATTGCTGCCCTGTTGGATACTGAAAGTTAGTGTCTGAAAATTGCATTTTTCTGATTTCTTTGGTCTCAAATATTTAATTGAAATTTTGCTGCAGTCCATATAATTTCTGACTTTTAGGGTTTGGTTTTTTTTGTTGGTTTGGGTTTTTTTGAGGGGGGAAGGGGAGTTTGTTGTGGGGTTTTTTAGGGTGTGATGGTGTACATGTCCTGTGCCTTTCAAATATTTCTGTTACTTCTTTTGATAAGATCTTCCTCTAGGATAAAGCTTCCACTCTATCATATTCTGATACAACCTACAGTTCATTCAGGCTTTCACAGCTTGTAGTGTGTTTCTCTGCTAAAGAAATTGTACATGTTTTGGCAGTCTTTCTACCATGCATCAGCCTAGAAATGGTCTCAAAAACCACAAGCAGACTTTTATGTTTATAAGATTAAAAAGAAAACCAGAAAACACTCAAAGCATTTTACTCTGTTAGATGAGGAAACTAAAATTCACAGATGTTTTTGCAGCGAAAATCTGTAAAAGGAACAGCAATAAACATGTTCCTACGTGAAAAATAAATAAAAATGAAAGGTTTCCAAATACATTTATTCTGCTTTGTTGGTGTTCTACAATGTTTCAACTATGATAAAAAAATCAATAGGCTTTCAATGCCTGCAATACTGGTTTTTCTGACATCTCCAATATTCATTACCTGAATAAGGAATACTGAACATGTTACCGTTTTTCAGCAAGAAGGGATTATTGCTGTCCTTTTTAACTGTGCTCAGGGTTTATAGAATCATATAATGGTTTGTGTGGGAAGGGACCTTAAAGATCACCTAGTTCCAACCCTCCTGCCATGTACCTTGGATACATGCACCTGCCACGTATGTTGAGCATAGACCACGATGCTAAAAGTCCCATCCAACCTGGCCTTGAACACTTCCAGGGATGGGGCATCCACAACTTCTCTGGGCAGCCTGTTTCTTACCGCCCTCACAGCAAAGAATTTCTTCCTCATATCTAATCTAAACTTCTCCTCTTTCAATTTGAAGCCATTCCCCCTTGTCCCTTGTGTGTGAAAAGTCTCTCTTTTGAGGTACTGGAAGGCTGCTCTGAGGTCTCCCCAGAGCCTCCTCTTCTCCAGCCTGTCTTGGTAGCAGAGGTGCTCCAGCCCTCTGATTATATCTGTGTCCTCCTCTGGACCCACCTCAACAGGTCCTTATGTTGGGGGTGCCAGAGCTGGACAGTACTCCAGGTAGGGTCTCGTGAGGGTGGAGCAGAGAGACAGAAATCACCTACCCCAACCTGCTGGCCAGGCTTCTTTTGATACAGCCCAGGATATGGTTAGCAATATTCAACAATTTATCAATGAAGAAGAAAAAGAGTATATTGCCCAAAATAACTTCTGTCCTTTTTTTGGTTTTAAAATATGGTGTCCTTATCTATTTTACACTCGATTCTTCTCTCTTGTTTAGGTAAATTTAATAGGATAACTTTTTTTTTCTTATAAAAAACACAGATTTGTTTATGCTATCATCTTACATCCCACTGGATGTTGATGTCTATTACTTTGTCATAGAAGTCTGAGTTCAGAGAGAATATAATTACTGTGATGTGGTATTGTTGGGTTTTTTATTTCAGTCAGACAAACATACTCTAATCAATGGAAGGACTTTTGTTGTTGAATTCAGTTTTTTATATGGTTGGACCGGGCTCTGTAACAATAAATAATAATAAATAAATGTTGAAAAGTTTGAAATTTAAATTAAAGAAGGAATCCAAAGTTTAATGATAATATTGAGAATTTCTTGTAATTAGTATTCTGATTGTGCATTTATTGACATCCATTAGGAAAGCTTCTGATGGCTCCTGAGTATGGATTTCTATTCCTGTCTAGTTTCACATTTTAAATTATAATGCTTTTCCCTTTTACCTTTCTCATTTGCTGAAGTTTGTGTTCTGTTTTAAAGGGTAAGCATCAGTGCTCATATCACACAGTCCAAATAGATTTGGTTTTGAAGTTATCCTTGTTTTTAAAGATAAATTCCACCAACTCTTCTGTTATTAGTAGTAATAAAAAGACGAGTATCTATGTTACAGGGAAAACTAAAATGTGATTGATACTTGCCTTGCTGCTTTTCTGTCCTATTTTATCCAAAAGGCAGAATGATATATAGACTATTTAAAAACATTGATCATTGGAGAGAGAAGTCATCAATTTTTTTCGCAAGTGAATTACTTGCGAAATAAGTTATATTGTGAGAGTTATACTGTGAGAAAGAGTATCTATTATTGTTGGATATCCTTGATAGACCATAGATTAAGACAATGAAGGTGAAGCTGCATGAGTGATATCCATCCCCATAAATTCATTCTATTCTCTCATATTAACATTATCCCTTTTACTTGTGATCATCTTCACAAGTTTCTCTGCAGAAACCTCAAACAAATAAAGGTCTCAATAATCTACAATCCTAGATGTGAGATACAAAAATTTTTATTTTTCTTTGCCTGGCTATGAAATTCAGATCAGTAAAAAAAACAAACAAAAAAACCCACAACAAACCAAAACCAAACCTTTCCTTCTTAAGAGTTTATCTAAGTTTTTCACTCTGTAATTGGTAAGAAGTTTAGAAGGGCAGTAAGAATCATATGATAACAGGTTAAACCTTTACAGTCTTTGAAAATGTTAGTTAGTGTTCAGCATAACAGTGATTTTTCTTAGAACATCCACCATGGTGAAATTCTTTTGATCATTGCATTTCAGAGAATTCTTAGATATTTGCCCATTTAGTTATTTTTTTGTTTGTTTGTGTGGGGTTTCATTGGGTTTTGCTAGCTGCTGTATACAAAATATTTTTTTCCTATATTTACTGGAGTTTGACTATTTCAACTCATTTGAATTGGAGGCATAAACCCTAAAAAGCACAAACTAGCATCCAGAGCTTCAAGTCAGATTGCCATTGTGATACAGATAATCAGCAGGAACACTGCTCCAGCGAGTCACTACTTGCCCTAGTTTGTTATTTAATGCAGAACTGAAGTGCAAGGGAAATTAAGATCTGAACTGTAGTGACTTCTTAGTTGTGCTCCATGAACTATGGAAAATCTCAGGCCATAACAAAGGTTTCACAGCTGGTGTGGAGAAACTGAGGAAAGAATGGAAGCTCCACCATTTCCACTTTCAACTGTGCTGAGAAATTCCAAAGAATTTCAAAAGGTTTTGACAGCATTTCTGTCCTTGAGATGGCCAAAATTCCCCAGCATATGAGCACTTCCTCTAACCCTACCTGCAGCCCAGTCCAGATAACATATCTCAGAGTGGCAGAGACAGTTGAATGACATCTCAGTAGTTGGTTTTAAGCAGCCTTATCCAACTATAAAAAGAAATTAAGAAAGTGAGAGGAAGGAAAGCTGAGAAAGACTTTGTGAAAGACAAAAGAATGAGAGGAGCCAAAAAGGCTGTCAGAAAAAAAAAAAAAGTCATGAGTGAGGAAGAACAGATTCTCTTGAGAGAATATGAGGAAAAGAACAGCTAAAGGAATAAAATGTAACATGAAGAGACTGTAGTGTAGGGGCTGCCTCCTCCCTTGAAATCTTGGAGCAGACATCTTTAGATTATTTGTCGCTAGCCCCTGTTGTTACCTCCTGGTGTTGTGGTCTCTGTCTCTCCCTTCTATGTGCATCTCAAGATTTTTCTCCACTTTGCTATGCTAAAATGTATTTAATGATAAACAGTTAAAACCTTATGTTTTCTCTGTGCGGATGATTTTCTCCTTTCTTGTGCCACATTAAACTATTAAATATGCAGCTCAAATATGCATTAGCTTTTGTGTCCAGTGAAGTGCATTCCAAACAGTCATATGTATCATAAGTAACATATATTACCTTCGTTCTTATGGTTAGTGGAGGCCATTGCTTTGCCTGTAGAAGATGCTTGGGTTTTTTCTGCTGTGGGCTGTCCCTTCTCCAAAGCAGTAGCTCGATGCTTAACTTTTACTTTTTTTTCTTTTCTTAAGTTAGACCTTAATTTGTTATCTTCCTCCAGTTTAACATTACTCTCAGTAGTTTTGTCTGCCACGGTAGTTTACATACTGTTTACCTTTTCTTCAAGCTTATTAATGAAGTTATTAAAACAAGAGACAACTTCATACCTTGCAGTAGACCCACTGCCCACCTCCCCACAACTTAGTGCAATGTGCTGCCATTTCTCATCAGCCAGTGTTTGTGATCCTTCAACTTGCTTTCAATTTACATGACAGTGCTTACATCTAAAGCAATTTGAATTAATTTTGGGAGACTTAGTAAGACACTGTATTAAATCCTTTATTAAAATCATGCTGTGTATCTTTCATCCAGGATTTTTGCAGTTCTATCAAAAAAGCAATCATGTTTCCTTGGCACAACATGCTCCTTATGAACCCAGGCTGCTTATTGCTTATCATACCATTATGCTTTAAATGTTTAGAGGTGTGTTTTGGAGTTGTGGTTGTTTTGGGTTTTTTTCTGTTTATTTTCTCTTTTCCCTCAGCAATTGTTCTGTTTTTTCTGGTTACAGAATATGCTTGAAATTAAACTCCTTGTTTAATAAACCACACTTCTTCCCTTTATTGATGTTTAAGGCTATATTTGCTATGCTGTATGACTTTTCAGAAATAATTTTTGAGGATTTAGTATTTTCAGTGTGTACTCAAGGATGCCTATAACCTGGGCTAACTGACTGGATACAACTGTTGTTCTTACTTGTGTGCTGTCAACAGCAATTTTTTTGGATTTGTTGTGCTGATTTTGGCTGGGATAGAGTTAATTTTCTTTCTAGTAGCTGGTATATTGCTGTGTTTTGGATTTAGTAGGAGAAGAATGTTTTTAACACATTGATGTTTTAATTGTTACTAAGTAGTGCTTACCCTAAGTCAAGGACTTTTCATTGCCTCATGCTCTGCCAGTGAGGAGCTGCACAAGAAGCTGGGAGGGAGCATGGTCAGGACAGCTGACCCAAACTGCCCAAAGGGATATTCCATACCAAAGAACATCATGCCCCGTGTATAAACTGGGAAAAGTTGCCAGGGAGCCAGCAATTGCTGCTTGAGGATGGGCTGGGCGTTGGTCAGTGCATGGTGAGCAATTGTCTTGTGCATAACTTGTTTCTCTTGGGTTTTATTCCTTTCATTTTTATATAATTATTATTACTGTTATTATATTATATATTTTACTTTATTTCAATTATTAAAATGTTCTTATCTTAACCCACAGGTTTTACCTCTTTCTGATTCTCTTTCCCATCTCACAAGGGAAACTGGGTTGGGAAGTGAGTGAGGGGCTGCATGGTACTTAGTTGCTAGGTGGGGTTAAACTGTGAAACTTGTTTTCTGTCAAATCTGCTTTCAATAGGAACAAATAATAAATACATGTATGTGGGAATCATGAGTTTTGCCCACCTCTCTCCCACTAAAGTGGCCATACATTTGGAAGATGTTTGTATTTATTTTATATCTTTTAACGATTCCCTTTGGTATCATGTTCTTGGCTTTATCTTGAAAGCCACTGAACATTTCAGCTGTGGTCTAATGAAATGCTAAGAATATATTTACTTTTCATTCCTGAAGTCATCATGCAGCATTTTTGGGAATATTCATACATTCAGGTTGAGCACAAGTTTTTATGCTTTGCTTTTGCTCATACAAGTTGCCTTCTACGGTTAATCCTTTTCCTAAATACTAGCCCAGTCTGTATATTTTGTCTTCACAAGTAAACACAACACTCTGGGGAGAAGATTTACTTAAAACTGCATTAAAAATATCATAAACATTCTCCCTTTCATGTCGTCTTCTCAGTTAAGGACAGATCCAGAGTATGTTAAAGTTGGTGGCAATATTCTATTCACTGCAGCGAATTTGACTCACACCATTACTTACCAAATATCATATTTTGTTTCAGTTGGGGTCTCCTTTTCTGTTTTTTATTTTGTTTTGGGGGGGTTGTTTGTTGCGGTTTGTTTGGGATTTTGTTTGGGGGGTTTGTTTATTTGTTTTAGTTTTCTTTCTATTTTATTTCTTTTTCCTCTCTCCCATGTCTGTATCCCTTGATAAATTGATAGTTTCTGAAGGATAACAATGAATAGGGAGATCAGCTAACTGCATCTTAGCAGCTGGTGGGTTATTTTTTGTGTGTTTTTATGTTATGACCTTGTGAGGGACATATCTGTTACCCCTTTTAGATTTCCAGATTAGCATAATTTCCATATTTGTTTTAAAGACTGAAATCCTTGCCTTCTATAGCACTGTTCCAATTTGCCAGTATTTCTTAATGAGGACACAGTATAAAGTCACTAGCAGTGTCAGCAGGTCATTGAGAAGAAGAAGCAGACAGGAATGCCAGCTCTTCTGTCTCTGGTCTTACGAATCACAGATGTCCTGGACCACAGAAGTCTTCTGAGGGTGTTGGTAAAAGCTGCCTGTGGTGATGTTAAATTAGGCTGTGCTTTTTCTACCTAAATAGCATCAGCACTTATGCCTGTTTCGGTGGAAACCTTCAGTTTGCTGCATGAGCTAGTATATTCTTCCCTTGAAATCATTGGTGAACACCCATTTAAGCAAGGACCATTGTTAACAGAATGTGTCTGTCAAATAAAATATCATCAGGAGGCACTTGTTATCCATGCCCACTAAAAAATTCCAGGACGCTGAAAATACCTTGACATTGAGAGTGTGGTCATTTCCTGCAGCAGAAATGTCTTCACTTGAATGGTAAGTGAATGACTTGTACAGTGGGACACATTTTTGGCTGTGGGTGTTCTTTGCTAATCAGGCCAGCAAAGATACAGGGATGAAGTTAAAGTAAGTTGCCTTTTAGCTAGTTTGATTCTAAAGCTTCTAAAAACTGCTTTGAGATTCAGGAATGCTCACAGAAGTAGTGCTCTGTACTGTTATCTGCAGCCCTCTTTCCTCCCGAAGGATGTCACAAAGCCATTCTAGATGGTATTTGGCAATCAGCAACTTTCTTAAATCAGGAAAATCTCACTTGCCTTGTTTTAGCTGCTTTTTAATATGTGTAGTTCAAGGACACCAGAAAAAAAAGGTCAAGGATTCAGTTTGATCACTGTAAAGAGCTTTAGAAATGTGTTACTGACCTCCCAAAGAACTTAATTCCGTGGAAGCCTGAAAGCAGAGAAAGCCATATGTCTTCTGGAAGAAAAATATATTACTGGCTGGAAGAGATTATTAAAATTGTTTAAAAAATAATAATTCAAATTCCCAAATAAAATAATATCAAATCCCCTTTGAAATATTTATGGTTTGAAAGAAAGGTAATGGCAATTATTTTTCTCTGTACTTTTACTTCCAGTCTCAAAGTTAAGTTATTATGGTCTAATTATGAAATTAATGATATCTGTTTTGATAATGCCTTTTTTTTTTCTTAACAACTACTGTGAAACTGTATTTCATTTGCATGCTGGCAAAATGTTAGCTTACTGTAGAGTGAAACACATATGCATTTCATGTGAAGTGTGTATGGTATAGCCTGAGCCTGGTTGAATTGTACCTTGAATTGTACTGTGGCTTCTGCCACGTCCCTGCCAACATTACAAAGGTAAGGGACAGCAGGAGTGATTTATGTGAAGAATTTTAAAAATTTATTTAATTAATATTTTAAATACAAAAGGGCCGTGCTATTATGTTTGTGAAGATCCTTCCTTCTGTTTTGAGACTGAGCTGCTCTGAAAAGCGCTTGTCGTTCAGCTCAAGTCACTCACTGGAACATTGCTTAAAATGAAGGGCTGCTCTTTCTAACCTCTTGCAAGGAAGGCTTTAGCTGGAGCCAGGAAACAGAGCACAACCCAAGCTGCCAGCTTGTTAGCGTGAGAGTCCCGCCTTCATGGAAGTCTTTGGATTAATGACTTCAGACAGACAGATGTGAGACTCGGAGGCCATATGTGGGGGAGGGGGCTTCCTGTCAGAGGGCCCTGGAGTGTTCTTGGTGACGAGAGTAGCTTTATTCCCTGAAAAATACAGCGTGGTGGCTGAGCAACTTTGAAGGAAAGCTGGCAAATGGAAGGAAAAATATAAATATTGCAGCTATCTTTTTGCCAGGAAGTAATGCACAGCAGCTGCTCTAAGTCCGTCCAAGAAAACACCCTGCTTTCTCTATGTTCACTGTATAAATCTTAAGCTAAAATGAGTTCCCAACATCTGAATACAGTATTGTTACCAATGCATCGTTGCTAATGGAAGTGATCCGAATTTCCCATGAGCCATCACTGCAGGAGAACTGATTTCTTTGGGGTAGAAGATTTGTAAGCACCAGATCTGTCATAGCAAATCCATCAAGGTTATCCCCTGTACACTAACCTTCCTGCTAGTCTATCAAAAATAAATAATACCAAATGAAATCTAAACATCTTCATCAAGCACTTATAAATTAGGGGATACCCTGTAGGGCACAAGTCTCCATGTGTGCATTGTACAATAAAATATTTACATATTATGTGACATCTGTAGAGTACAAGAGTGTATAGTCTTGAATACCATTTGGAATGCAGTTGTGCTCATAAAAGAGCAAATAGAAAAGTTCCACAGTATTTTATGGTGTGCTTATAAAATTATAATGGGAATATAAAAATGTAAAACACTGATATCCTGAAATAGATTTCTGTACATATTGCATAGTCCAATTTAATATTAGTTACATTTTTATAACACTGTATGTTGTTAATGGACATATGTACTTGTACTGTTCCACACAAACATGTGCTTTGTCATACACTTACTAAAGTGTGTATGTCACATTTTCTATTTTACATTGAATGTTAATGTTAAAACCAAGAAAATAGAGGTATATTTTCAGTCTAAATTCATAAGACTGGAAATGGGTAAATGAGAATAGATGTGATGTAGAAGGAATTTTAGTCTGGAGGGCTGTCATAACAGAATTAAGCTACCCAGCTGACTTCATATTCAATGGTAGATACTTTCAACAGTGGGTGGTGTATGAGCAGAGTCACACCATTTTAGAGCTCAGCAAGTATTTCTTAAATATAGCCAAAGTAAAGCCTGGTGAAAGATTTAAAAATAATAAGCGGCAGCTGAACCAAAAAGAAAAAAAAACCAACTTACTGGATGTGTCACAATAACCCATCACACTGAGATAATGTACAGCTGCAATGATGTCAGCTGCCCTGTTGAGAGTCCTATGATGGGGTCTTGGAATGATGCAACCCAATAAAATAATAAAAAAGGCTCTGTTAGTATATGCAGTGTGGCAATAGGCTGGAGACTTCTGAGTACACTCTTGAGGTGTGTGACCTCTGCCAAGGACACAGATCTTCTCAGGTCTGGGGATGCATACTTCTGATGCATTCATTTAACTGTGTCTTTCAGAAGTTCCCATGGACCAGGCCCTGCAGCTACAAGGCCAGGGTAACGTGTCTTGCATCTTCAGCATAATGGTAAGACTCTGTCCTGTGTTCAGTAATGATTTCACCAAGAGACTTTGTATTTACAGCATGGGAGATGGGAAAGGAAAAGGGCCTTGAAGCACACCACATTTCAAATTCCTTTACTCTGACATATAATTACCCAGCAGAGCCTGTTACCTCCCATTTTTTAGACAGTTGGAACAGGAAGGATGCTCTTACGAAGAAGACCTTGGGAGATAAAAGCCCAATAGCTGGCTCTGAGAGAGCTCTTTTAGTGTGCCCGTGAGTAAGTGCTTCAACTGGTCACTATTTGGTACTCCTTATTTACAAGAGGATCACTCTTTCTGGTCTTCTAATTGTCTTATATTTCTAGGCCCACGGGTTGCAGCAAAACACCTATAAAGTATCAAACACATGATCTTCCAATGCTATTTGAACCTGCATGCACTTCCAAGCTGCAAATAATGAACAGTGAATAAGAGTGCTGGAGAACAGCTTTAGAAACACCAGTCAATTCCTCTGTCTGCTAAAAGGAAATATTACAAATTGCAAATATTTTTTTATTTAAGAATCTCAGGAAAAACAAAGCAATAGTAAACTTCTTTAGGGGCACAACAGGTAATGACAACTATATTTAATGCTTCCCTTAAATTTAATTCCAAAGTTTTCCCATTTTTCTAGAAATGGTAAAACTGAGTAGGATTATTTGCTGAATTTTTAGACCATTTTCTTTAAAAGTTTCTGGGTAGAGCATTAAGAAAATGATATATTGTTTTGATCACTATGAAATGCTGATACCTCTTTCCTTTGGAAGCTCTCAAGCAGAAGCTTGAAATGTATTGCAAAAGGGCAGAGAAAGAAGAGGTTCCCTTTGATTGTTCCTCTGAAATGTTATTTCACTTGAGCTATTTTTTCTCTCTGCAAGTTACAAGCTGTGCCCTTCTTTCTTGATGGTGTAAGGGCAGGACCTTGAGGCACTGTAGGCTCATGACAGGGTTGCATTTGGAGTTCTCCACTCACACACACACAGAAACACACAAGGACACATTTGTCTTGGACATCCTGCCCCTGACATATCCTGTCAGAAAATTACTCTGCTAGTAATGATAGCAATTGTTAGTCATCAAAGATAGAGGAGGAGGGAATGCAGGTGAAGTTAGAAGAGGTGATGCTGGTCAGTGCTGCAGTACTGGTATGTGTGGGCTGTTCTGTGTACCCTGCTGGAACTGCAAAGGCTCCATTAGCAGCTTCCCCCAAAGGACTGACAACTCCTCTAATGCTGTACCTGCTTCCTACAGCAAATACTGGAATGGCTTGTGAGTCATGTGAAATACAAGATCTTACCCCTTCTGAGCAAAATATCTCTCCATCTCAGCTATATATGCTGCTAATGGTCTTTTTCTTGAGTCTCTATGATTGGTATTCATGAAGTGAAAGAGAGGGGAGTGGCTTGCCTGTCATCATAAAGGAGAAACAGCAGGACCTTTGGCTGCAGTGAGAGATGTTTAAAAATCTGAATGCTAACATCTCCAACAGCACTTCTCTGAAACAGCATGCTGGATAAAATAATGGGAGCCTTGCTAAAATTTTAGGGACTGGTCTGTTAAATAAATGACCACATTTTCAGTCTAATACATTGTTGTTTCTAATTACCACTTTTTGATGTATTTCTATCCACTTGTTCTGAAGTGCCTTTTATATCAGACTGGCATGGACTAATAACTTGGTAGATTGTCAGGGCAAGTAGAAAACAATTGAGAAAATTATTGGTGCCTATTAGTACAAGAATGCTATTATGTTATTTATGTATTCACAAAAGAGCCGGAGGGCAAATATATGGTGTCTTCATATTAACAGTGTTTCAGCTGATGCTATTACTGATTACATTTGAATTCATACTTTTCAGAACACTTGTGCTTTTCTACTTATGTGCTCTCTAGGAAATTTCTAAAATTATATTTGGTGATACATCCTGGTACCAGCTGTGCAGGGTCTGCAGTAATTTGTTTTCCTAGAGAGTCATTGTCAAGTTAGACAAGCCAGCTCAGAGTGGCAGGACTTTTACGAATGGCAATGTCATTTCATTAATATGTACCCTACTGCTTTACTTTTAAGGACACTGTTTATCACATACAAATACACATACAAAATTATGAATGCTGCATTTCCTCTGTAAAAATATGTCTGTTATATTTCTGCTGTGACATGTTATGTCACTCATGGGTGCTGGTTCATAGTTCCGTATAACTGAGACACCAAGTTTCTAGTTTTTCTTGCTGGTTTCCCCTGCCACGTATAATCACAAGTGTAGGAGCAGCTATTTTTTTTCTCTCCTGTCACCAGGATATTGCTATTTCTGACATCTTAACATCTAGACATTGTGAGGGAAGACTAGACAAAGCAGTCTTGTCTTAAACTGCCATGGTGGGATAACACAGTATTATCCTCTTCTCTAGATCTGGAAACTGGAGAAACACCTTTGAAAAAACCTCATCGTCTAGCAATACTGTGAGGTAAGTAATGACTGTCACCAGCAGATACTTGTGTAGCATGTTTATGAAATTCTCCAGCAAAGATCTCCCAGCTTCTCTGGGAACAGCCTCAGAAAACAGGAGTTTTGCTTTATATTGAGATGTCAAAGCAATCTCTTCTGGATTGCTTAAAGGTAATGACCAAGACATGAGAACAATCCTGAGAGAACAAAATACACCCACAGAAAAGTCTTTCCACCCTACCAGTGGCTTTTTTTCCTGAGGCTACAATAAGTTGAAAAGAGATAACCTCTCTCTTAACAAGCAATCAAGGACGTTTGAAGGCTACCGTAAGATGCTCCTACTTGCTGATCATGCTGTTGAATTTTTCGCTTGACATGTTTTGGCATGATTGAAAAAAGAACTAAGGAAAAGAAATCTGATGTAAGATTGCTAATAACATGTGAAAGGAGGAGCAACAGGTTCTTCTCTTTCCCTGGGATCAGAGCAACTCACAAGGGCTTTTTAATTACCACAGCAGCTAAATCAGAGTAAGAGAGAGAGGATTTAGCCGTTTCTACTGAGATGTGCTTTAAGAGAGAAATGTTTCACGGGATACTTTGTTCTAAAAAATATACTCACCTCATTGCAAGACCGATGAAGTTTGAGTACCATTAGCAATAACCATCTCTGAAAATCCTCTAAGGATGCTGTTGTTACTACCATTGAAAACTCAGCAATCCTGCTGTAACAGCATAAAAATTAAAGTGATGAGCTGCAACTTAAGTATTTAACAATAAGATATCAAGAGAACTATTCAAATATGCTGCAGTGCAGCAGTTCATAGCTGTAACTAATGGAGAATGCAACAACAGGTATTTGAGAGATTACTGAGAAGCATGCAGTGTGAATGCCGGGGCGGCTATAATGGATGGCTGAAGAAATGAAGCAGCAAAGGGAGGTAATTATTGAAGGGACGAGAGGTTTTAGTAGCTCTGAAATTGACAGGTAGCAGTGCATTAAATGTCTCATCCAAACCGATTTAAGTTGGTGATACTGTAATAGTAGCAGACAATTTTTCTGTTATATTCTAATGGTTAAAGTTCTTAGCTAGGAGGATGAGGTTTCAGACAGCTTTTTTCTTCCTTTGTGTAGTCAGGAATGCAGGAGTTTCAGGAACAAAAAAGAAGGATGAAATAGTGGCTCCAGAAATGAGGGCTTAGACACTCATCTCTTGAATAACAAGTTAGTGACTAGTACTGTCCATTGAGAAATAGCAAGCTGCCTTCGGTTCCCTGTTTGGAGTCATTCAGACACCTATCTCCTGCCTACCTTGCATCCTAGGGCGAGGACCTTCCTGGGAAGCAAGTGAACATGGCCCCCATCTCTGCTCCCCAGGGCATTTCTGCATGTTAGATTACCTGCTCACTGAGGAGTGATTCTAAGCATCTAGGTGAAAACCTGTGCTCTAGAAACCTGCTGGTGATTGAGCAGTAGCTGAGCAGCTTGCTGCCCATCCATCCCCTTGGAGGAGGAAACCCTTCTTGAGCCTACTGGCGACATAAATCTCACTGTGGATGGAAAAGGGAAATTATTTGGGATGGAGTATATGAGGTACTTTGACAGCTGCACTCCAAAATGGGGAGCTGCCATCCTGGCAGACCTGAAACCCTGGGAGTGATGGAGGTCTGCTGAGCTCCTGGTGTTCTTCTGAAAGTGCATTCAAACGTTCAGGTATTTGTTTATAGCTTGAACTCAGTCCAGTACCCTTTTACTCTAAACAGGCATTTCCCAGAGCCAGAAAAATACACATGCAAAAAAGAAAAGGATTTGGCTGATCAGACATTTGATCTGATGCTTGTTTGTTGTTGATTTTAGGTTTCATTACCTCCAGGGTTTTTTTCCTGGTTTTGTTCAGGCATATAACCATGAGTGAAACCAGAGTCAAGTTGTTAAAATTGAGAAAAAAGGATAGTGTTTTGCAATGATATTTAGTTATTAATCAATCCTGTGGAACCCCAAACCTGACATATGCAGTGATTATTTATCCTATTGCTGTTATTGCTTCAACTGACAGGAGGGAACAAATAGACCCTCATCCCAATATCAAACGAAAAGGATCCAGGCATATGTATTAGATGGCTTTGAAGCTCCCAAAGCTCTTTTCTGAGACAATAAAGACTACAATACAAAAATGAAATGCACAGGAGTTTGTTAAAGTATCTTTATCATGAAACTGAGTGAATTACAGCAATACTTGCAGAAAAATACTCTACCAAGAATGGTACATAAATATCACATTTAAAATGCAAATATTGATCCTGCATCTGTCTTTAAGAATATAACACTTTTTTTCTTTTTCTCAGTAGTGGCCTTAAAATGTAAGGCTATATGAAAATTATTTGTATATAAGTAATAAATAGTATTAGGTGGTGAACGACATTAGGTTCCAATGCAGAAGTAAGGGCTTGCTATTTCTGTAGCCTGAAGAACCTCTCTGTGTAAAAATGAGCACAATTTTCATGTTTTTCTTCAACAACGTGTTCAATATAGATGCAAACTGAGCTTTAAAGAGGATTTATACTGATGTTTGTCGCTGGTTTTGCAGGTGGAGAATTTGCACAGAAATAAAAAGTCCATTAGCATCTGTAAGTACAATTGCCCAAGAGAGAAAAAGGGCAGAGACGAGGACAATGCTATTCAAAATTATGACAATCACTGTAGAACTTGTTCTTTCTGCATGTTCCATGACAACCATCAGTCTGTATGAAAGTGAATCTGTTCTTTATTACAATTCTTTTTCTCCAGTTAGTGTTCAAGTTGGCTGGCTGAGATAAACTAGTGGGTTCTGGCACTCACATGTTGCCTTTGGAAACTAAAGAGAAAATAAAAGGAGATTAATTTTAAAAAAATGTAAAATTGTTTTAACATTACAGGGCAAAAATGAGAACAGAGGAAGTTACATTTCAGCCCTGCTAGTTTCAACAGTGTCTCCCTAATTTGAAATTGCAGTGGTTCTATAAACTTGAGTCACGTTTGATTTTTTGCTTGACCTTTTGTACAAAGAAGCAGGTGTGAGGGAATAGTCAGTTCCCCATGTTCATGTTATACTAATGAACACAATCTTGGGAAGGGAAGGGTGGGGGTTTGCTACAAACACCAAGAAGTTATTTTCCATTCCTCTGCCTCCCACTCAGAAGGTGTTCAGGGCTTTTCAGAAAGCGTTTAGCTGATACAATCTATCCTATTGTGATTTTCAATTTACAGTGCAAGCGATTGACTGATGTTGCTTGTTAATGTAGTGAATATGTTTCTGTATAGGTTTCTTCTGTGTGGTTTAAACTGTGTTGAAATCACATCAATTTGTGGTGTTAACTGTTATGCAGCATAAATAGGACCTGCATGGAAATTTGAATTGGGAACTAAATGAACAGATGCAGAGATAATTCCAGCTGTCACTATTAATATTTCCTTTTTTTTTTTTAAATGCATACTTCTCTGATTTTAAATACTAGTTTAAATACTATTTAAATGCTATCCATACGACATATGGATAAAAGAGGAAACCAGTTTTACTCAGATTTTGCTCGCCCAGGTACTACAGAGCTGAACAAACTGATGTACCCACAGAGCACAACCAGTGGTGCCCACCTTCTGACTTTCACAGAAGGCACTTGGTGTCTACCCTGTAAGAAACACCTGTCATTTGCCCAAAGAGCTGCATGCTACTGATACTACAGATAAAGACATTATCAATTCACAAACAGCTGCTCCTTCAGCACTTTGTGACTTTCCAGCTCATTGTTTAAGGGCCCTTAGTGCAGCTTCCCTGTGGGGCCACATCAGCTAAGAGGGCACAAAGCTGGGATGGAAATCTTTTGCCAGATGCCAACAAATAGCCAAGATTTGGTTGAAGAATTATACGTGGGTTTACACATTATATTTTGTTTATATAGGCAGAAAAAGAGTTTGGCATTAATGTCACCAAATGTGTGCGGACACATTTACCTATAAACAGACCTGAATGCTCAGCTAAATATTCCTTTGTCCCTAGATGAGGTGAGGACATGGTGGCAAAGCAAGTGGCTGGAACATGATGTTAGGCTGAAGGTCTTCAGGGGAGACCATTTCTCCTGTTCTTATCATCTCATTTGTCTGTTTTTATCATGGAGATAGGACAAAACAATGTATGTTTCACAGACACCACTAACCTATCCAGCATAGCTGCACTTGCTGCATATTTTTCCTTAGCACACTGAATTTACGGATCCGCATCCTAAAATATGTAGGGAATAGCTCCCTCCCCTGCAAAAGATGAGGTATTGCTGCAAGCCATAGAGGACCAATCCTGTTCTTTAAGTGTCAAAGGGGTAATCAGCCTGTTTAATTGGATTGCAGTGGTAAATTGCACTTGCTGATGCATTTATACAGTATTTACTATGTTTAGAGCATGTAATTTGTGAATCATACTCAGACATCTAGGTTGTAAATTCATTTGCAAATATAATTAGACTCTTTAAGAAACACAATAGAAACAGCTCATTGAGGAAATATTTCCCAAGAAATAAACAAACAAACTTCTTATACCCTCCTATGATTGGAGGTCTTATACAGTCTTTCAACAAAAAGAAGATAAAAGAAGCATCTGTTTCATAATCATCACTTAGCGTAATAGTGTCAGAATGCAAATGCTACAAGAATTGCAGATGCTGGGTCAGTTCTCAAATGCTTTGAGAACAGTGTAAGATTAGCATATATAGAGAGCAATCTTTTCATTAAAAAATAGCCCAAAGCCCTTACAACCCCACTTTCCTGCAGGATCAGGGCTTTAGGGTTCATTCCCATGAATTGTAATACGTCACATGTTTACAAGAAAATACATGAAGTAGTTTAACTGATTATCAATCCTCTGTGAGAGGTCTGTCCTAAGAAGTAAATTAGTGGGTTTACAAAAGATGAAAAGTGGTTCAGATAATATTTTCTGCTTACATTTTCTTAACTGCTATTTAGGAATATCCATACTGATTGAGACCCCTGGGTACAACAGCAATACAAATAATAAATATAATGTGAACATTGCTTAAAGTTGCCCTCTTCCCCTAGTCCTAAGATTAGAAGTATGAAATTACAAGAAAAATTAGAATGGATTTTTTTTAAAAAATATCTATAGTAATGAACTTTTATGTAGTTATCCAGTAAATTTATAAAGGTATTTTAGTGCTCAGCCAAAGATGCTGAGGCAGATTCAGACCAGTAGGTGAGAGGAAATATTTCCAGAGGTCTGCCAGTCAGAATATGGCATTCTAGTTCTATCTGTCCCTTAGACCACAAAATATTTCTACATCTTTTTGGGGTCCATCTAATCTTGGACTGCTGATGATGTTAACAGACAGAGTATTAAAAATCCATTTCTCCTCCTGCATGCATTAATTACACTGCAAATAGCCCACAGCTAAATTGAAGTCCTCAGCAGGTGGTCTGTGGTGGCCAAGAAAGAATTTATAAGGTAATAGCCAACCATTTACCTAAAACTATTCTAGTTCAATTGTATTCCTTATCCAAGCTTAATCTCTCATATCAGAAGCCTTCCTGGAATTACAAAAATAAATGAGAAGACTATAATCTTGAACATACTCTGTTAATATCTAGGGAAGTTTTGGTGTTAGCTTCAAATAACACCTGAGTGAAATCCTAAACGGCCAGAAGCCTGTTATAAATGAGGAGGTCCAGCTGTGTGGCATGAAAGCCTGCTCATCCCAGAATCAAAATGGTCCCCTTCTAGGGCAGAGTGAGCAGGAATGAGACACTTGGATTTTAAAACTGAACAAAGAAGTTTATATGTTGACCTTAGGTAGAAACTAATACATTACAGTATATTGTCATCTTATGTATTTTGCAGGCCTAGAGTCACAGAACAAGCTATTAACCTTGCTCTATAGCATCTACCGAAGAGTCCATTGTTTTTTCTTCCACTAATGTGTTTCTTTTGGTTCTGAGAGTATGATTTTCTTTACCTTGAGAAATCCTCACTCTTTCAACTGGTAAAACATACACATTTATGGAGAAGTTGTCAGAAGAAAATTGACTATTGGAAGAAAAATAAGTGATAAAATAACAGGTCCACTAAACCTCTCTCTCATTCCAGCCTCAGCAGGATGGGGAGGGAGAAAATAATACAGATAAAAACCTTGTGGATCAAGATAAAAGCAATTTACTAAAGCGAAAGTGAAGGCTGCACATGTGCAAGCAAAGGAAAAATCAAAAGAAAAATCAAAAGATTTTATTCTCTATTTCCCATCAGCAGGCAATGTCCAGCCTCTTCCTGGGAAGCAAGGTTTCAGCACTCATAGTGGTTGCTCTGGAAGGCAAATACTGAAGTAATGAATACTCTCCCTTTCTCCTCCTCTCTCTCAGCTTTTATATCTGAGCAGATGTCATATGGTAAGAAATATCCCTTTGGTCAGTTTGGGTCAGTTGTTCTGATTATGTCCCCTCTCAAGACTTTGCCCACCTCCAACCTACTGTTGGATCAGAGGAGTGTTGGAGAGAGAACACTGGTGTTGTGCCAGCACTGCTCAGCAGTAGCCAGAACACTGGGGTGTTATCAACACCTTTCTAGCTCCCAATACAAAGCACAGCACTATGTGGGATGCTGGAGGGGAAATTACCTCTGTCTCAGCCAGACCCAATACACAGGATACATGTACATTCTCATTTCCATGAGAACTGGCTACTAGGCAGGGTGCAGGATGCAAAGCACTTAAGGTCTCCACCTGCCACTGCTGACATCTAACATTTGCTTTGCTTTCCAAGGAAGTACAGTCATTACCAAATTATTCCTGGAATATGAGTAGTTAACCTGGCAGAATGAGTAACATGAGGTTCTCAATGTACTTTCCTTTATATCTTTTTCCTTTTTTCATTCATGAAATATTTTAAAACCTGCAGTTACTTTTTGGTGTTGTTGGTACTGTTTTGTTGGGTTGCACATCATACTCTGGAGTCTAATTTGTCAGTCACAATAAAGGGCATAACCTAACTGAGATTGATAATGCTGCTACAATTTCTTTCAAATGACACACTGGCCCACAGCTGAGGACAGTGCACAAATATATAAACACACACATCGCTTCCAGGGCTGATCTTTCAAAGATATCCCTTTAGCAAAGACAAAATAGTGAGGGTAGTTATTGATACAAGAAGCCAAACACGTTATAATACAAAGCAAGGCTTTTAAAATGAGATCGAATAGATGGATGGCCATTTAGTTTATTGACTGTAGAATAAATACATTATAATGCTGTAAAAAAAAAAGGCAGTAAAATCTCATTAATAATATTATCTTATTTTGCATTATAAACCCAGTGGTAAACTATAATGAAATATGCTGACTGACGAGGTGCAACTGAGGTCACTTTCTTCAGCTTGCAGAAGGCTGAGGGGTGCCTCCTTGCAGTCTACAACTTCCTCAAGGGGGCAGTGGAGAGGGAGCTGCTAATCTCTCTCTGGGAACCAGCAATAGGACATGAGGAAATGGAATGAGGAAGTTTAGACTGGATATTAGGAAAGTGTCTCTCATCTGACAAAAGCTGAGGAAGAGTATAAGAAACAGCGCTGATGAATAATGTCCTTTGAAGTGGCTTAGTGTTTTAGGCATATGCCGTGCCAGAGAGTTCATATTTCTAATTAGTCAGGAATAGCCTTGAAGTAGGAACTGCTAAGCAATTAACTGTAGGTGTAGATCCCATCAGGAATTAAGCACAGGAAAGCTTTGGGTGAAATCCTGCTCACACGCCTATTGACTTCAGCAGCATCAGCAGAGCATTGACTGCATCATTTACCAGTTCACCAGCCATTTTGTCCTCGATCTGTTTGTTTTTCTCATCCTTAATGCATCCAGTGTGACTATCACCTCCCATTTCATGCTAGAAAGGCTGTGTGACCAGCAGCTTTTTCAATTCACAAGAGCAAAATATTGAGAGATTCAACTGATGGCCTAAAATCACGGCCAAATTGATTTTGTGTCTCCTGCAGTGAGGTGGTGGGGTTGCAGTAGAGTAACACAAACCTTGTCAGCAAGGCAGTCTTCATTGCTTCTGGCCTTTGGACCTGAAAAAAATTAAAACAAAAGCAATAGGATGAACTTCACAATGACATTACCTCTCATGCATTGCCTAAGAAATAATTCCCTGTGGCACTGCATAGAGTAAGGACCCAGTGCTGGGTATAAAAGGACGGGTGGGTTTTGCCATGACTGCATTCAACTAAAAGTTGTTGTCTTCTAGATGCTTTGTTGATGGCAGCATCCAGAAAATCTCTAAATGTTGAAAGGAAAAGTGAAATGTGTTATGGATTTTTCACAGCCTTTACAATAGGAAGACTTATGTGCAACATTAAGCTTAAATTGATTTTCAGTGTTTGATCAGTGGCCTGGGCAGTGGATTTAATTAGTGTCTGTAGTTTTTTTAAATAGCAGAATTGAAGGTCTGGGTTGCAATATTTCCCATCTTGGTGTGGAATTATGTTTTGTTAAGAAAACTCTTCTTGTGGTTCTGTGACATGAACTTACTGGGGAAATTTAAAATAAAACAAAACTGGCTTTTGTTATTTTAGCTGGGATTGTTTTTCCTGAGTGCTCAGCTGAGAAACAAGCAATGAAAACAGAAGTTGAGCTACAGAAAAATCAGGCTGTTGTAAAGCACATCTCATGGGAACCATAAATCTATGGAGGGCTCAAATTTGTCATGATACTTTGTTAATACATTTGATGTTTTGAGGTCTTTTCCGCCAGCTTTGTGCAAAGCAGGCAGAAAACTGGCCTGAGTAGTACCTGTGGATCATCAGAAAATGAAAATCCATTATAGTCTAAATCACAACTCCTTTCTCCGTCCACTGAAAAGAAGGTATTTTGGGACAGAAAAAGTGCTAAGACAGGTTGTGGGAGGGCTGTGGGTCTCTACTTTTATGTTCACCCAAGAAAACAGTCCCAAAGGAGCTGGCACATGTTAAATAGACCAGTTGAATCAGAGAAGAAAGACATCTGCCTCACCCTGTGTTGCAATCCCTATCTACTAATTACATTTAGAAAAAAAATTGTGTGGTTATTTACACGCTCATTTCCTTTCAGAGTGAGAAAACACGATAGCTTTGTAACTAAATATGTTTGACAAACTTCTCACCTAATTTTTCAGCTTCTGAGTACTCCCAGTTCCCATCGAGGTCATGCAAAGCACAGGAGTGATAGCACCTTGCAAATACACATAGGAAAGACTATTCAGGGGTTGCAATTTCAACAGAAGCAGCGACAGAGCTTTAGCAAAGGGATAACACCGGGGATATCACACATTTTCCTTATCTAGTGGTTACATTCTGACTGAGTCATATTTAGGGTGTGGGGTTTTTTTCTTTCCACAAACCATTATGGAATTATAATAGTAGAAAAGTGTAATTTTAGTCCCTATGCTTTGAGTGATGTTCCTCTAATTTGCAATCTCTTAATTAAGGTCTGACATGGCTCAGCTATTCTTTACACTTATAGTAGTTGGCCATCTGGGCTTCGCTAATAAATAAGGACTTTAATGGCTGAACTACTTAATAAACCTTCAGTGAGAGAAGAGGAAAATTAAGGAAATTCTTTCATTATGAAAATATGCTGTGCCATCTAATTGTTCAAAAGCAGATGTCACTCAAATTCAATTAAGCTGTTTAATGACCTGCATGCTTATTAGTATCTTGATGGAAGGTTTGACATAGTTAAAGTAAATACAAATGGCTGGTAAGATTTTATTTTCTCATGTTTCTGCTTTTTGCTAATTTACCCTTCAATCTGTGTTTTCTTCTTATGATATATTATAAATTGCACTGTCTGATCTGAAATCGGGGTTTATGAAAATTGTTAACAAACATATTTTTCTTATTTTCACTTACAAATGTGCAGTTTTTGTCTCACAAAGAATGTGTCAAATTATTCAAATGTGAGGCAGTCATGAATGTTGTTGGTTAGATAGACAGCAAAGCTCCCCAAGCAAGATCTTTGCTAGTGACAGATTGGGAGAGATATTAAGGCTGCTTTTTCTCTGTAAACAATGTTTTAGAATATGCCAAGTTTTACAGCATGTTAATGAAATCTATATATAAGTTCCTCCTGGTCCATTAAGAAAAAGACATGCAATATTCACTGATTATTAAAATGTTACTCAACACTTCAGATTTTATAACGCATTTCCCTCTTCCTTGTTTCCCTCCTCCTCATGACATTTTTAATTAGGTAGTTATTGCTTAGTACTTATTACTTACAAAATCAAGAACAGACTATCTTTGTTACAAACTTAAATCCATGTTGCAGACTTCATGGCCACACATGCATTATGAGCTGGCTTACACAGGCAAGTATTAGGAAGTAGGTATGTTTATTTCCCTATCCATGTACTAATAGCACTATTGGAAAAAAGTTACCTACACCATTTCTGTCACTTATCCTCACTCCTTCTTAGTTCTGATAACCCAATTTTTCATGTGACTCTTTCCACAGCTGCATTTGTGGAATAATGTAGACTAAGTGGTCACTTTCTAATATTTCTTTTTAAGGAAATTTTGTTTTGGGCCAGGAAACTTAAAATTTGTTTGGAGAGCTGCTGTGCATCCAGAGGAGATGATAAACTTTTGGAGAGGGGATAGGAGAACACAGCGGGGTACAAATGTAAATCTGGAAGCAGATTTGCTGTCAAGACAATAGCAGCTCGTATGGAGAGAAAGCTGATTCCTTCTAACTAGTAAGTTACTATACTTTAAAAATTTAAAATTCTCAGTTAAGCTCTTTTTATCATGTTTTGATGGCGAAATTCTCAAAATTCAGAGAGGATTTGCAGAACAGGACAGTAAGGAACAGCTGCCAGCTTTTAATGACTTCTGGAAGCAAAACATAATCCAACAAGTTCTGTGTGAATAAACTCAAGACTTACTAAAGATGAAACCTCTTTCTCTGCATGTTGTCAGTACAGCCCCGTGTAGGTAAAGAAAAAAAAAATCACATTTTCTATCAACAGTGAAGGAAAGTGCACAGATCTTTAAGTGCCACAGAGAAGATTCAGTATGAAGAAGCTAGAAGTCAGAGGATAAGGTCTAGGCTCAATAAAGAACTGCAGCCCCTCAAGAGTAGCCCTGTACAAACACCTGCATTCCCAGAACCTCAACTCAAAATGACTGATGGGGGGGTGCAGCACTTGCAGACACCTGATGAGAACTAGATTGTCTGTGACCTCCTGCTCTCCTACTGTAGGACCAAGAGGGCCCTATACTGTTCTCTGCGCTATTTCTGGTTTTTATGTAATAATTGTTCAATGTAGACACATGTATAGTAGTAAACTCCTTATTGATCTCAGCTGTAAAATATTTGTGTTCCTGTCTGCAGGTCAACACCTGAATACAAATGTTTTCTCTGAAATTCAGTGTCAGGATGTTGAGGAAGTCTCTATCACAGCTCTGCTTTTGGCCTACAAGAGAGTCCCTTTTTCAATTGACCAAATTTTCTCATTATGCTGGTGATGATTTTCAGAAGGTTGTTTGTGCAGTGTATGTATCCTAAGACACTGTAGAAATTAACTCAATAATTTCAGTGCTGAATCTCTTGTGAACATCTGTAATGTTCAGGAGAAAAACTTCAGCTGGTTATGATGTCATGAATGACATTAGTAAAATGTTTGCTGTAGGTTAAAACAGTCTTTGGTTTTGCAAAGCAATTGTAAAAATGGAATCTTGAAGGTGTGTGTTCACTGGGGGAGGACTTAAAGAGCACAGATGACTTTGCAGGTAGCTGCCAAAGCCACTATAGGACATGGAGTTACAGAGCAATAGCAAGGACAATGCAAGCAGACTATTTTCCTGCCTGTTATCCTCAAAAATTTACATTATTTTCCCCTCCAACAAAATTAGACAGATGATGGTGGATAGATAGATAGATAGACAGATAGACAGATAGACAGATAGATAGAAAGAAAATAAAGATAAGAAAATATCTAAACTTTGTAGCTGGGAAAAATAAAAAAGAATATAAAGCAGCAGAGGAATTGCTCCCTCAATCTACAGAGAGACAACCTGAAATTACAGTCCTAAGACATGTGAGCTGCACTCATCTTTGCTATGACAAGTTAATGAGAGCAATTTATGGTCATCCTCTTAATGACTTTAATGTTGATCAAATCACATTAAAAGAACAAATCACGTTGCAAAGATTTGTACAGTCCACTATGCATGGCAAATCTTTCCAGCAGAAAAAGGAGGCAAAACTGAGCTTTTTCAAGGAGCTCTGGAGAACCAGCCATTAGCACTGTTTCTGTAATGGCCTCTCGCTGGACACCATTTTATAGGTGTCTTTGCTTAAGACCCAAGACAGTAATTCTGCCAAAACAGGTGGTTTCTCCGTGCATCTAAATAGATTGTTTCTGCATCTTTTCCCACCTTTTCTCTCTCCCTGCAAAGATTAGTTTTGAGCTAAATCAGGGAGATGATAAGCCAGATCATGCAACCCGTCAAGCATGAGGGAGGGCTTGGGAACTTATGACCAGAGAAAAATGCAGGGCTCATCTCTTTGGTGGTATCATGGACTTGCTGGGGCTTAGGTGATTTATGAAGTTGCATCTTCAGAAAGAACTGTATCTATGCAAAGCCTGCTGGTGCTCAGGGCTTTCCATGGAGATATTAAGAGGGCAGCAGTTATTTTCAGGATCTGGTGGTGATATTTCAGGATACCACCAGTGGTGTCCAAGAGCAAAGCAGCAAGCTGGATGAAATTTGGAGGACCTACCATCCAGTGTTACTAACTAAGCACGGTCAGCGTGGTATCCTTGAACCCATGGTGTCCTTCCCAGACCAGGAAGTGATTCTTACACTTCAAAAAAAATGAGTTTTCAGAGTAGGGCAGAATTTGAGAATACAGTCAGGTAAACGGGATACAGAGGCAGCTCCACAGAACTTGGTATCATGCCAGGGCTGTCAGTTCCTCTTGCATTCAGGTGCACCAATTCCATCCTTGTTCTTTGTTACAGATAAAGTAATTACTCAAGGGATGAATAAGGTTCATTTAGTTTAAGAAAGTGACATATTTCCAAAGATTATACATTGAAGATAGTGATCACTCAACAGCATTCAAGGAAGGGCTATGTCAATCTCAACTCCAAGTGTTAGAATAAAAAGGTGTTTAACTTGGTTTGAAAATGAAAACCAGCAACGGATACCTTGGGCAAACTTTCAAAAATTGATTCCTGTCTCACTTGGACATGCAAAAAGAATGGTTGTGAAGTTGTAAAGATCCAGTTCTCAGCTTATTTTCATACTCACAGAACATTATGCACAATATCAAGTTTCTTGTGTATAACCTGGGAGGATAGGAGATTTTTCAATTTATTTTACAAGCACTAAATGACAACCTTTAATCAGTGTTTCCTGTTACAGTTTTAACACAGAAATAAGATCTATTTCATACTTTGTGCATGACACTCTGTTGCTTTGAATTAATTTCCTCAATAAGAGGAATAATTCACCACTGTCATAGCTCTGAATGAAAGTGTCTAACAAAGTCGTAGAGCAAAACCCTTGCTTCAAGAGACAACCTGAACAGCTCTCAGAAAATTTCTTTAGAAAGCCTAGTTACTTTCTCAGCTGGGAGATGAGCAGTATTTGAAACCTTGACTTGTAGCAAAGCTAAAAAAGGAAACTAAATGTCTTATACTGGTGAACTGTGAATGGAATTACACCCCTTCTGGTAAAATGGACACAATAACCTGGCCAATAGGTGCTATGCATGTTTGATAATTATATTTAATCCTGACATCTTTTCTTTCACATGCCCCTCATTCATCTGTCTCATTTATGGGTTGCATCTTTTCATAAGCACACACAGTATACAGCAAAGATTGTCTCCATATACCTGTCTGTGAGGGACATAGCACATGTGATTCCCAACTCTGGCTGTGTTTCCAGGCTTAACTGGCTTAAAAATTATGTGTATTAGTCAGATGTTTTCTGTCCACAGAGATCAAATAGTAAATACTTCAGATGCACATCTAACAAGATAATATGATTGCTCAGGCTGAGGTCTTACTCTTTTAAGTAAATTACAATAAAATATCATTGCTATTGTGATTGTCTAAATGCATTTTTTTCTGACTAATCATTGTTCCCTTTCAGCTTGTTGTGTTAGAATTTATTTTTTCATTCCTGATCTGTGTTTGAATTTCACTTGATGATCTCAGCTAAGTTTGAAGTATGACCACAGTGAATTAAGTTGCTTTATTGCTATGCTGATCAAAAAAAAAAAAAAAGGCAAGTTAAAATCTTATTTCTCAAGTATTATATCTAGCACAGTTTTCATTCAGGAATGTCATTGTTTACTTCAGATATTAGCAATTACTTCAGATACTGCAGAGTAGTTTAATCTGACTACTTGTTTCATCCATCTGTCATGAATGAATATCTAAATTTACTGGTACATCTTGAATTTTCTTCACTTTCATAATGCTCTTTGTAACTCAAGTGGCTACAAAAGGTAATGGCTGAATAAATAGACTGACGTGTCTAGATGATAGCCAGTTCCTCAAGAAAGAGTGCATAGGTTTGGACTTTGGATTTTGCATAAGTGGACACATGGCTAGCCAAATGAAAGAGCCTATTGCAAAACTTATACCAAAAATTAAATATCATAATTTTCTTGGACAGCACTGCAGGACTCACAGAAGACTTATTGTGCTGGTACCTATGCTTGTTTATTCTCTTCTCTAGAGCTAATTTTCAGTCATCATCCGCAATTTATATATCTTTAAAGTGGGTTTCCCTTTAAAAAGCATCTTGTTGTAGCCAGAACAATAAGGGTAAAAATGAAAAGCTTAAACATCCTCCAGATATATGCCAAAGAGATTCCCTTTACAAACTAGAGGAAGAGTAAAACACTCATGCTAGAGGGTTTATCATGAAGATCTTATTTACAAGGAAAGCACTTATTGTACAATATCTGCAGATAATAACAAAATTCAGATTAAGAGAAATCTGTGAAGAATTTCTCAATTCCTTCTTTTACACATTTATAAATAAAAAAAACATTTTCTTTCAGTGAGTAGATACACCTTTGGGGCTGCAGTACTTCCAGTACTATTAAAAGAAGAGATGTGATACTAATTTGCTCAATTTTTTGAAGCCCTTTCCATGCACTCGCATGTCTCTTAGTACTAGATGAAATAATGTATAACAGTGCCATTGCCTGAAGCACAGTTGGGTAAAAGCGGCAATATATTGTCTAATTTCTAAGGGGTTGATTTAACCTTAAAAATATGGCTGTGGTTCTGCACTGTACAAAACAGATGGGTTGTTTGCACAATTAGGCCTTAAGTGTTAAGTTTTTCTCTTGATTAAAATGCCCAAGCTCTCTATTGCCAAGTATCAGTTAAGTTGTGTGTGTCTCGTACAGGGAGGGGTACACCCCTCAGTGTTAAATAATGTGTCTGTCAGACAGCTGGGGACTGAAGGGTAGGACACTGCATATTTCTGTCCCACATTATTCTTACTCTTAATTTGGAAAAATTGAACCATTTATGGATCATAACCAAATTTATCTGTGTTTACCAAAACCTCACATCTTGTCAAGAGCCTGGCTGTGCTCCACCAGTGAACATGCTAGAATTTTTGGATTAACAACTTTCCAAATTATTTATTATGCTGTCAGTTTTCATGCTGTTCTCTTTAACTAAAATCAGGACACCTCAGCCACTAATGGCCACATGTCAGTGTCTTAGTGCAAGTGCCTGCTCCTGTGCCTACAAAGTCAGAAGCTGTACTGGGCACAGGGGTCCAGGCACTAGCCATGGGGACTGCAGGGCCACCTCTGTGAGGAGAGGCTGCCCCTGGTTGGAATCAGCCAGTTCCAGCTGGCTCCAGCTGATTCACTGCAAGGGCACATCTGAGCCCATTGGTCAGAGTGGTGGTGCCTCTGGGAAAACATATTTAAGAAAGGGTAAATGCTGCACATCAGTGAGGGGTGAGGAAAAATGTGTGAGAAAGAACCCTGTGACACCAAGCTCAGTGAAGAAGTAGGGGGAGGAGGTGCACCAGGTGCCAGAGCAGGGATTCCCCTGTTGCCTGTGGAGGACACCACAGTGGTGCAGTTCTCCATGCTAAAGCCCATGGTGGACCCATGGGGTGCAGGTGGATATTTCCTGAAGGAACTGCAGCCTGTGGAGAGCCCATACTGGAGCAGGCTCCTGACAGGAACTGACAGGAAGAATCCACACTGATTAGCTCAGTTGGTTAGAGTATGGTGCTAATGCCAAGGTCATGGGTTCACCTGTAAAGGCCTTCACCTAAGAGTTGGATTTGATGATCCTTGTGGGTTCATTCCAACTCAAAACACTCCGTAGTTGGAGCAGATTTATCCCAAAGGACTGCAGCCAAAGTGGAGCATGGGGAAAGTATGGGGAGGAAGGAGTGCCAGAGAGGAGCTGTTCTGGACTGACTACAGCTCTCATTCCCCACCCCTGGCCCTTTGTGCTGCTCAGGAGGTTGAGGAGCCAGGAAAGGAGGAGTGAAGTTAAGTATGGGAAGAAGAAAATGTAAAGGTGTTTTATGCTTTTATCTTTGTTTTTCACCATCCAACTCAATTTTTATTGACAATAAATTGATTTTTTTGAAGTCAAGTCTGATTTGTCCATGCCAATTGACCTCCCTGTCTTTATCTTAACCCCTGAGCATTTCTATCTTTTTTATTCTGCTGTGCTGCTGAGGAGAGGCAGTGAGAGAGCAGCTGAGTGGGCCTCTTGCAGCCAGCCAAGGTCATCCCACCACAGACAGGTGGGGAAATGGGATCTCCCCTCCTGTTCCACTGTGACATCAGCACAGCTGTGAAGGTGGGGAAATTCATACAGATTTGGGTAGTCTGTAAGAAAAGTGAATAAACCTCTTCCTAATTTGGTTAGAAGAAAAGCCTCATGTCACAGAATCACAGAATATGCTGAGTTGGAAGGGACCCACAAGGATCATCAAGTCCAACTCTTAGCCCTGCACAGGACCATCCCCAAGAATCACATCATGTGCCCAAGAGTATTGTCCAAACACTTGAACTCTGTCAGGCTTGGTCCTGTGACCACTTCTCTGGGGAGCCTGTTCTACTGACAAGCCACCTTCTAGGTGAAGAACCTGTTCCTGATATCCAACCTAAACCTCCCTTGATACAACTTTGGGCCATTCCCTTGGGTCCTGTCACTGGTCACAGAGATCAGTATCTACCCCTCCTCTTCCCCTCATGAGGAAGTTGTAACTGCAATGAGGTCTCCCCTCAGTCTCCTCTTCTCCAGGCTGAACAGACCAAGGGACCTCACCCACTCATACGGTTTCCCCTCAAGGCCCCTTCACCATCTTTTTTGCCCTCCTTTGGACGCTTTCCAATAGCTTAATCTCTTTCTTATATTGTGGTGATCAAAACTGCACACAATATTCAAGGTGAGGTTACATCAGTGCAGAGTAGAGTGGGACATGTCTTCCAGGTAGGGGGGCTAGGCTATCAGGAAATGTGCTCTGATAAAATCTGTCTGAATAAAAAATTTCTCTCTCATTTTCACATG
>NW_021938999.1:2596315-2661976 GCF_001715985.3 Manacus vitellinus
GTTCTTTCAGCCAAGACATTAATGTGGGAGTCAGGAAGCACTGGTCCATTCCTGGCTTGATGTAAATTTAAGAAAATACTACTAAGTCATAACATCATTGAGACTGTTTCACTTACCTGCAGTGAGAATGCTGCATGTAGCCCATCCCCCTACTACAGGCTGTGATGAAATACTGGGGTATTGGGGTACTGATAGAAAATATATCTATTACTACTGATCCTGTCTGCTACAACACCTAATTCTCTACGGTCTTCTTAAAAAATAAGCTTATCAACATTCAAAAAGTGCCAATTGGCAATTGTTTTTCTCTACTCCCTACACTAAGTTAGGAAATGTAATTTTTTTGACCAGGAAAAATTGGATAAAAGTAATTTTTTCACCAAGAAGAAATTTCTTTTACAACAAAATAAACCCTGGAATTAGGCACAAATGGAAAAGGAGGAATTAAGGGGCTATATAACTACAGTACAAACTGTCTCTATGCACACTCGTCTATATGTGTTTTGCAACTGTTTAGACACAGCTATTCTAAAGTGATTTAATCTGCTGCTTCTGTTTTAAACTTGTCAGTGCTCTCCTTTTGGTCTAGACCAACTGCTGCATTTTTTAATATTCAACCTTTATGAATGAATTTGAGGACCAACAGAAGAGTATTGATATGTGGTTTGAAAATTGATGGTTTTACACCAAAGAGGTGCCAGTTCTTTTGGGATCTCAATAACAAAGGCACAGACACTCAAAACTGGATAGATGATTTACTAAGGATGTAAATTATAGAGGAGGTGACAGCAATGTGATGTCCCTCTTGAAGCTGGGAAGTGCAGCTGTTGCAGAGCCAGATGAGCTCCTCCTTTTGGGTCATGGCATGCTACATGGTGTTCCAGTTGGGGCTGGGGCTTGCCAGTTTGTTCACTGGAATTCTTAGGTACAGATTCATCCATCACTGACAGCTGTCAGGTTTGGAATCTGGACTCAGCTTTGATGAGTCCCTTGGATAGTGCATTCCAATACTCTTATCTCAATAAAGGTATGGTTCTCAGAGATGCATACATTATTTGCAGTGCACAAGATAAGACACTACACATATAATTATGGTTGAATACATACTGAATACATGCAGTTGTTGCCTGTGAATTTGTTATATATATCTCTCTAAGTTATGCTATGTATAAAGTTCTTGTATGGTATCCAAAAGAAAAAAAAACACTTTTAAATACAGTGCCTCTTCTGGGGTCTCTGCTCTATTTGAGCAAGCAGTTTAATTGTGCTTTTCATCAGATGATGTTTTTATTTACTATTTGGTTTAAGGTTCAGACCAAGATTCTTTACCAAAGCTGAATTACCAAAAGCAGAATATACCACAGTCACATTTTTCCTTCTGTCAGTTTCAATTTGAATTGACTTCTAATTCTGATTTGCCTTGTTGCACATGTTCTTGACAGGAGTATTTGGTACAGTTCTATGCTTTCCTGACACATATTAGCCAATGACCTCAATATTTAAAATGAGGCTTGAGTACCTTGGCCAGAGCCACTAAGAAAGGAATTCAGGATTCCCTGCTCCATCACATCAGATCAGCTCCCTCTTTACCCAGACTGAAAAGTAGGCCAAAGATGTTCGCATTTTTCCAGGCCTTACAGAAGAGCTAAATGAGCTTTGAAAACCACTGCTATTTTTACAATGCCTTGGTAAGCTTACTGTGAAAAGATACAGTTACATGGTATCATTGTGGAATATCATTCTTGCAAGAAAAAATGATTTGATGTGAGCAAGCCACGGCACTTGGTGAATGACAAATATTGTGATTTTGCCAATTTTTTTTTTTTCCAGAGTTTTTAAAGGAAAAACAAACTGACCTCTCTCAGCTCAGATAAAACCAATTTCCGGTAAGTGGATTGAGAGGAATTAAACTTGTTTAGAAACATAATTGTGAATTACTCTAGTTAATCACAACAGATTGGAATAACATTCAAAAAGTTATTCATTATCAGATCATAAATATATAAAATCATACAGAGCATAGCAGTCAACAGATCTGCATCAGGATTTTCAAGGTACAACATCTGATTTATAGAAGTGCAATGTTACATATTTAAGGTTCATTCCTCAATCTGAACTGTTCTTTCACATATAACTTCTTACCCTTCTCATCCCTTCAAATGAAACTTTTCAAGCTTTTTCTGCTTCTTTTTCCTGCTGAAGGACCCAAGCCACAGCACATTGCTAACAAATGTAGGGGAAAAGCAATTCTTCACTTTCTCGTTATTTTTAAGGCTATTTGGTTTACTCTTGACAAAAAACAGCAAATGGAAGCTGTTGTTTCCCTTTAAGACAACTGCAGTTTTCTGGGCAGTGAGACCTTATGCACACCACTACAGGTATGAGGGCACCTCTGCAGAAAGGAAGACCAAAGGGCAGCATCTCTAGATGGTCTTTGACATCTCCTTATATTGTGGGCTTATGTCAAACTCAATCACTGCAACAGTTTCATTTTTATTAATAGGATTTCATATCTTTAGCCCAGTAAATGTATTAGGAAAAGAGTATCCCCCATGATGGAGCATCCAATGAATGTATTACAGAAGAGCAGCACTAAAGACTGCTGTCTGGTGCAAGCCCCTCACCCACCCCCATTAAAAACAATAAAGAGCCCTTCTGGTAAATACACACCCTGCCAGTAACTGATCACATTTGTCATTTCAAACTTTGCTTCAGAGGGGCTTTGAGTTGCTTAATGGCTCATTTGTAGACTGAAGAAAGAAATAAAATCTGTAGTTAAATCTGTTCCAGCAGCAGATTTCAGTTTCAGTTTTGCTGCTCTTTTAGCCACAAAATTCAAGCAGCATTTATAAACTGGCATCATCCAGAGAATTCCTTTCAGTGAAGTAACAGCTCCATAAATCAGATAGCTGGCTTTTGAAATTACAACTAAATACACACTCAATTCTAAAAGTGTAGCTTGTACATCACAAAACTGTATTCTTTTAACAGTGTCAGTTCACAGGTGTACACACACACAGTAAAAGGTATAGAACAAATTCGTGCTTAAAGCTTTGTGTTTAATAGAACAGTTAGGAGATTTAAAAAAATAATTTTTTCCTCTCTGGCACATATTTCCACATCTAGTATATTTCTTCCTAGTTTACTAGCAAAAATTCAAATTAAAACAAGTATCTACTAAATGTAGATTTATTCCTAGACTCTCAATCTGCTCGGTATATGCAGAGAAATGGTAACAAAACAGCAGTTTTAAGGAGATACCTCTGTAGGCATTTATGTTGCAGCAGAAAACAAGAAGGAAAAACACATTGTAGCAGATTGTTCTGGGGTGAAGTCCATCCGTAACTTTACTACAAATATGAATTAGAGCCTAATTCTGCTCTATATTTTTCAAGCACTTTGGATCTGGTTATCCTTCATTAGATGAATATTTCCACAAACCACAGTTCTCACTAGGAATTTCATGTATAGGAAATGCTGTGAACAGGAGTGGCAGCAAATTGTCTCATAAAGAGACTACTACCTCTTTTTGTCTGTTCTTTCCTTCTCTCTTCATCTTCTGCTGAACAATTTTTTTTGTTTCCAATTCTTAACATTCACTGTTCAGTACAGTTTAAATAATGCTTATCTGAAGTAAATTCTTATTTGAAATTTTTTTCTCTCCTCTACGGAATAAAATTTTCTGCAGTGCTCCCATTCCACCTGAAGAACTTGAGCATGTATATTTGCTTAATTTTTTCACAATTCCATGGCAGTATTTGGCCTTGCCCCTTACTGCAGTACCCCAGTTCCTGCCAGTTTCACATTTGGCTTTGGCCAAAAAGTGACTTAATGTGCATAAATTTTTGTGATCTAAAACACTGTGGTATTGAAGAGCTAAGCACTCATCCCTGTTAAGACAATAAACTCTCTTCCTTCTGTTGCAAACCTCAGTTTGTAGCCTGTGGGCTCTACTGTTCTTGCAATCCTGCTTCCTGCTGCTCAGTAGCCAATGGATTAGTATTTAAGCATTTCAAAGCCTTGCCTGTAAATTTCTGGATCCCATAACTGCAGAAACTGATGAGAAAGTTCAATCTCCACTGAACAGCAGGTAACCTACCAGAAATGCCTCCTTGTTTCTACAGTCTCTTATTTATTTACATTCTGTCTTTTCAATTGGAGTTTCGAGAGTCTGACACATCCAGGAGCTTAAATTCAGCTGACTTTGGAGAGACTTCCAATCTTACGCTTTTAAACCCCCTTAAAATACTGACTTCAAGGAGCCCAATTGCACAGGCACCCCTAAAAATACTATTCCAAATTTATTTTTTCCTTTCTGTTTCTGAAAATCCTTTTTTAAAAAAATTACAATTTTATCAATTTCTCTGCACTTACCTGTGTAATTGGAACAGAGTATGGGTTAATGTTCCTTTATTGGTCTTTCAAATTTTTTTACTTTCCCTCCCAGCTTCTCATTTACAATCAGATATTCTTCCCCCTTACCTGTGATGATTTTGCTGTGTGAGACAGACTTCATATTCCATGCATATTTGCCATTTCTAGTAAGAAGCTGACATTTTGATTCAGTTACCCTATATGCTGGGATGTATGTGGAGGGAGAAAGAAGATAAGAAACCAGGAACATATGCCTGGAGTTTTCACTGGACTTTAGTGTACCAGTATTAACCTGATCTATTGGTTCAACTTTTGAGTGTCTTTAGAAACTGAAATCATATACCTGGTCAAGAAACTCACCAAAGGAAATGTGACTTTTTTTTGTAATTAAGGAGATTGCTAGCAATGGCAAAAAGTCATTGCTGCCTGAGATTCTCAGCTTTCAAAACCGTAGCCTGTCAGTGCTGCAAATTTAGGACAAAGAATCTCAGGATTTCCACCCCTCAGTCAAATATTCACAGGTCTCAGCGCTGACCAGGATAGGGAACTAAGGTCTGAGTCCCATCTCTCCATACAAAGGTTACCAATGAGATATAGATATTTTTCAATGTCTGTGCATTAATTCCTTTCTATACAGTGATCTTTAGTATTGCCAAATATATAATTTTCAATTGTTAATTAGAAAGAGAATTAAATGTGTACTTTTCAATCCAACAAACTACATAAACATTCATTTAGAGCATTTGGTTAGATGATGGCTACTGATGATAAAGTTTTCACAGTTACGAACTAGTAACTAAAAGTCAAGTACAAGAAAAGTTTAATATTTGGAGATATCTTTATTAAGCATTTTAACACAATATTCAATAGTAAAAAAATCATGTGATGCATATGCAGAGTTTTCGGGCACGGATCTCAGACAAGGTACATGGTGATATTGATTTTACACCAAAATTCAAAACATATTCTCATTTATTACTTTACAAAGATTTATTTAGAAAAAAATGTACAATACCAATAGCTTTCAGAGTTAACAAAAATAGAAAAATAAAAATTCCTGTTTTCATACACTATATACAATAAAAGCAAAAAAGATTGCCTTTAATTTAACCCGTAGCTTCTGAAATTATCTGGATGTGGCCAGCGTCCAAAGTTTTAAAATAATCATTTAGTAACTTGCTGTAACTATTTTTGTTGATACATTTATTCAAATATTCAGGTGAACTTTCATAAGTCTGTAGACTCTTTGGTAAACTGCTTGTTCAAGTCCAAAGTTGTTTTATTTTTCAGAATTTTTAAAGGAGATATCCACTAACCACTTTTAATATTGGTTCTGCCTATACACCAATCAATAAGGAACAATCTCCTGGCTCACAACATATAAACCCAATATAATTTTTTAGAGAAAATTACCAGAAATCAGAAAATTATCAGAAAATATCTGATGAAATTTTAAATGACAAATTGCATAATCTACTAAACATCCCTGAAAAAGGAAAAAAAAATTCATCTACTATCAAAATAATAATCTACTTACAAATAGATATTCCATCTTGCTCCTGAACTTCATTAAAAACAGCTGTTTAAATATTAAGTAATTTTGCTCTGATGGAAAGCATCTGATTTGACATTTTTCTCCATGGATTATTAGTGTAAAAATCCATGGAGAAAAATGTCCTGAATTTGTTCTATGGACTTCTGAACGCAAAGGAAAACAACCAAGTCACTTTTCTAGTCCCGCAGAATTTTCAATCCATGATAGCACTCGATCAATTCTGTATCTCTAAATTTAGTCACACAATCTGATTACGTAAGATGGAAAAGGCAGATCTAGGCAGTGCAATCTGACAGTACATTTAGCCAGATACATGAGAGCCTTTGAAAACACAGACCCAGCTAATAAGCATGCTACCAACTTTGGTACCCAACAGGGCCACCCTAAAAGTCATTACCATCTACCAAATGTCAATATTCATTTAACAATTTTACACTACCTTACTTTCATGACTTGACTTTCATTTCAGTGATAATTATTACATGGTTATGCTCATAACCCCATCAGAATCTATAGTAACTGGTATAAGTAGCAGTTACCTCAGTATTTTTAAGAGGATGAGTTCTGTCTAAATGTACGCATCAGTGCAAAATCAAAGAAGTCTCTAAAAACCAACAATCTCCCTGCCAAACTGGCTGAGAACAGTAACATAGGCTTGCACAAAGTAATCTGAAAGAGTTTACTGAAAAGTTCCTTCTATCTTTGCTGACATTATACAAAAATAACAAGAAGCATAATTCTGACTAGATTTTCCGAGTAAAACTCATCAGTTTACAGTAACCTCAAGACTGCCTTTTTGAAGGATAGATGAGTACTAGATTGCTTCCATCAACCTGAGCCAAGCAGCTTCCAGTGAAAAGCTTAGCACCTCCACTTGCCCTCGCATCACAAAGCTGTATGTAAATACATCAAAGCATAATTCACATTCATACACAAACTAAAAATTCATACACACAGCTTGAATTTCTGAGAAAGGAACAAAGATTTCTTTTAATACAGTCTGTGATCCCAACCATCCCCAAAAATTCCTTACTGGCTTACTTCTTAGTAGCAACACATGACTATACAACATCTTCAGCAACTGTAGTGTCAAAAATTTGGTAATAAACTTGATGTTTCATCGCATCTCTGACATTATAGGACTTGATGAAGCATTCCAGCCATGGCAAGTCATCTACCAACAAAACCCAAATTACTGTTCAATACTCATTTCTAACTTTTATAAGAGACAACTTGAGCAGGATCTTAACTATGATATCTAAATGCATACAATAGTTAATAGAAAGAAAAATTAATTACTAACTTTGACATTCCAATTGGTATCCCCAAAGTTTCCATCAATATCTGAAATGGCGTTCAGTGACAGTCTTTCATGACTTGCCCTCCCTGTCCCAGCAACTCCCAAAACACTTGGACCCAGTAGTTGTACCACAGTATGTAATATATATGTAAAGGCTTTCCAATAATAAAAATTAATCTCCCTGTGTCTCAGTGAGACAATTTCACTGGTCGCAAAGGGAAAATCCTTTACAATCTTTACAACAGGGTAAAGATTGCAGCATGGCTGCAGTGGTCACTGACAGCTGTGTACTGGGAGTACGCTCCGGAGGTCGGAGCTGCACCACATAACCGGCTACCTTGGACATGTGTAGCTTAGGCAGAGCCACGTTCTCTCATAACGCAAACACTGCACAAAAAGCTCTGTGAATGGATTCGGATTAAGTATTTGCTCAATTTCCATGGATGTTTCCTGTAGTAAGGGATGGTCTAAATCAACATGTGCAATGGAAAGCAGAGTATCACCCAAAGCACATGCCATACACTGAATTTCCTTTCAGCCTTCCCTAATGCGTTGCAACATTCAGTAAGAGGGTGTTCTAGTTAACTTCCATATGAATACAAATGACATGTTAGTGCCTGCACAGGTATGACTGTATTCACACATCACTGCACACTACATGAGAATTTACTGACTCATTACTTTTCTTTCTCAAAGGGAGTTACAATATTAAAGAAATGTATCAGAACAAATTAATTGGAACTCTGCTTACAGACTCCAGTATTTCTCTGTTCTGAGTTTTGCCTGTGCATAAGTTGAATTCTAAGACGTCGCATATACAGTAGCAGGCTGAAGGATCCCTTCTCTTCCCACCCCACCTCCCTTTAAAAATAATGGCAAACTGACCTAATCTTCTTCCTGGAGGACAGAGCATATTCATGGTCATCTGCATCTTTTCCTGAAGAAAACTGCTAGTTAGGATTTCAGAGGCAGGAATTTGGAAAAACTTTTCCTGGAAGAGAACAGATAAGTATGAGGTGTTGAAAGAGGGGTCAGAAATCATTAGCCAGGACCTTGACTGTATGTTCTTTTAGCAGCTTAAAATTAGGCAACATAAGAATAATCTAATTTCAAAAACTGTTCAGATACAGAAAAAAAACAAACTGAAAAAATTAATAGTCTGCATTTCAGTACAGTGTATTAATAAAAAAATTATTATAAAAAATTAGTAGTCTGTATTTAAGTACAGAGTATTCAGGAATTACAGCCACCCTGACAGCACACATGTAGGTCTCTATACATAACTGGTGGATATTTCTCATAAATCTCTATAATCAGACAATCCTGGAGAGGATGGCCAGTCCCCTCAACAGTCCCTCACTGCAGTGAGTAGAACATATTCAGAGGACTAAAGTCACTTGAAAACAAGGGGCACTGCAACCTGGCTTCATACCAGTAAAGCTCCCTTAGTGTGAGTTCCACTTTTTGACAGTTTCAGAAACTATGAAGGAAGGCTTATACTGTGGGGTACATTTCTGAATGGAGACATCAAATAAAGAATGGAACATTAAAGCATTAAATAAACATTTTCTGTGTATTATTAAACCACATGCAGTAAGTATGACTGACAAAACTCCAATTTTATTCTTTCCAAGTTTGTCACCAGATTTAGTATCTCTAAAGGCTCATAATTTTATAAGTTCTCAGAGTGAGCTAAGGTTTTTGATGGCAATTTGTCGTTTTTGTTATAAGATACAAATACAGAATAATTTTCCCTTTGTATAATTTTTGTATATGTTTAACGGCACTGATCAGAAGTTAGCAGATAATCCAGCAGCAAAACTGACACAGACAACTGCTTTTTCCTTTCACTCTTCCAATTCTTCTCACTACAAAACTTTTTTATTTTTTCCTTCACTGACTTCTCCTATAAAGAGAGAAGGAAATAAAAGAACTGAGTGTATTCCTACAGAAGTGCAACTGGAAGCTAGTGTACAGCTGCACTTCAAAGCAGCCCAGTTCCTTCTTAGGTGGTGCTAAAGGACTGGAGTTGAGGCTTGGGAGGTATTGGCTTGTCTTTGAAGTCCTTTCAGCAAGAATACGAGCAGCTGGCACTGCAGAGGAAATTGTGTTTTTTTTCCTGCAGCTAAACTGTAGTTCTGAGAAGTATCTGATAAGAATGTGAGCCACCCTGAAGTAGAAATTTTTTGAATTCTGCATCAAGAGATGGTTTAAAATCTTTCCCCCCACCTTCCTTTTGCAGTTTAGTTTCCCAATATAAAAAGGAAAAAGGTCAGTAGAAGGAAATGATGACTACCTGAAATGGTGATTGCAGTCTTTGACCTCCTTTGCTGTTAATACATTGTGTATTTTAAGAAAACATGCTTATATTTTCCCTGATATTACTTTTACTTATAGTCTTAAAATTAAACAAGGAAAAGTATTCTCTTCAAAGTCCCATTCAAAGTCATTTAGTATAATGGTGGAAAATATGCAGATATATACACATTAAACAGTACTGCAGCGCAGAAAAAAAACCCACTAAATTCTTTTTCTGTCCCATTTTGTCACACCCAAATTGTAGTGTGTCCATTCTTCAGTGTCTCAGTTAGCAGGAATGGTCTTAAGTAGCTTCACAGAAAACTGAAGATAGGTTAATTCTAAGATTAATAAAGTAGTTGAATAAACTGCTTCTGAAATAAAAGACAAATATCCGTACAGATGTAGCAGAGTTCTGCCTAGGGAAGGAAGGCCCCTTTATCTCGTGGTCATATGAAACAAAAAAAAAAATCAAGCATTACTGAATGGAAAGATTCTACTGAGAGTTTAAAAAAGAGGTAATGAGATTTTAAACTAATCCAGAAGTTACCTGCATAAATCCTGAAACACTCTCATCATTCACACAGCATTCAGGTTGCATAATTTAACATTGCCAATAATAAAGAAATTCAGCCATTAGAATGTAGAAAATCTATGGAAATACCAAATAATCTATCTACAAGCTTCCATTTTGTCTTTATGCTTTAATATTCTACACTCTGTACAGTATTACCAGCATTACAGCATTGTTAACTGTCCCCAAAAAACCACTTCAGGTAACATATAATGAATATTTGTGTATGTACATTTGCTATTTTAAAAACAAATCAAAACCAAACCCACATAATCTGTAGAGTCTACCTTTACCTAGATCTACTTACGTAATCAAAAAGGTATGCATTTATTGCTCCTGTTCCATCAACCAGAGTAAACCTCATAACAAACACATACTGAAGAAGTTCAATACCTAAAACTGAAGAAAAAAAAAAAATTTATGTTTCTTGGAGTGAATACGCAAGACAAACTATAACAACTCAAGTTAACAACATTCCTCCTTTATAGGTAACTGATTTTGAATACTCTCATTAAAAGTATAAATTGACAGACCAAAACATAGTGGCTGTGAACAGTAAAATGTCATTTGTATTTTAAGACCACATTGCAATTTGCCTGTAAACACTGTAATAGATGAACCTATAAAAATGCATACAGATTTTTAAGTATGTATTCTCATACTAGTAAACAAAAGCTAGTATGTGCTTGGATCTTAGATCCTACCTTTGTAGGATTTTCCTACTCCTGTTTTTTTATCCAAGGGAGATTAAAAGAGAGGTGCTCTTAATTCAGTGATAATAAGAATGCATTCCACCTGAAAACAATCTTCTGAGGAAAAAAATTTGTTTCATATGATATCGGAAAAGCTACTAGGTGGTTTTATTCAGAAAAAAACTTTGCTGACAGTTCTGAAAGTATTCCAGCTTAGAGTAAACGATTATAGTCTCTCTCACTGGCAGCAGTAACTGTTATACTGCAAACATAAAATAACTTAAACATACAGAGTTCCTACAACCCTGTATCACTCTTTTCTGGGTACACCTATTTAAACTGGTAGTCATTTTATGTTCAACTGATCTGATATACTTGCAGGTTATAATTTAGTCTGAAAACACAAATGATAGAAGAATAATATGTATAAAATAGCGTAAATGTCAGGAGGCATTAATCAATACTAGTTTCACTTTGAGAATTAAATGTCAATCACTGCCAGTTATATATTACTTTACATTTATATAATAGAATACAATTATAACAGCTTATTTAATAGAATCACTTTATTGCTCAAATAGTTTTTTCTTTTATAAAATCTTTACCAAACTTATGTACTGCTAGATATTCTGACAATATGTTAGAACATGAATCAATAAATATAAAAACATTCTCTTTCCCTAATGTGTTGTAAAACTTTAAGCTCCACTTCCAGCTTTTTAACATATTGACTGCATATAGTAACACAAGGAACACACAAAGCATGGAACACACATAAATATTGTGGTATAGTGCCTTTAATTTGAATATTACTTCTTACAGACTCTCTGGAATATGCTTAGCCTAAGGCTTACAGAAGATAAAAGTCTAACTTTTACGAGTCATTAACTAAGACTCCCTTTAGTTCAGGTCAGAAAAACTCTACCTTCAAAAGAAAAAGCAAGACTAACTTCTAGGACTGCAAGTATATACACAGTTTAACAACCTGCAACCAAGCACTCATGACATCTGTACTATGATAAGTGTTACTACTGATACTTACGGTAAAAGAAATCAGTCAACATATAAAATCCTTTAATTCATACTGCAACAGTTTCAAAAGTAAATATGTTATTTCTACTGGTAAAAGGTGAATAAGTTTTACATCATTATATTCAATGTGACCATAAATTACATGCTTTCTGTAAAAAAATGCAGCCCAGAACTGCAAACAAAACTGTTTCACATAAACACTTCAGAATCAAGGTATATCAGGACAGTATCATGTCAGCTGACCTTGTGCTATTTCAGTTGGGTCCCATGATGGTCGCTGTTCTGCTGCCATGGAACTTAGACTCTCAATAGGCTTTGGAGCTGAACACTGCTTGCACCTACCATTTAAAATAAGATATTGAGACTAACCAAACACTTATCTATTTATACTAGAAGCTTTCTGCATAGAAAAAAAATTATTCTGATTTTCTTACACAGTGGGAGTGCAAAAGTATTTCTGTTGCTGCTTAAAATAACTATTTTACCACACACCAGTTTTAGACCACATCAACCCTTAATGCTGTTTCTGAAATATCCCTGAGAAGAAATAAATCTGGAAAAGACCAACTCCGTGAATAGACAGGAGTAAAACTGCACATCAAGGCTGAGAGAGCTGGGGTTGTTCAGCCTGGAAAATAGAAGGCTCCGGGAAGACCCTATTGTGGCCTTTCAATATATAGAAGGGGCTTATAATAAAGACAGAGAGAGACTTTTAACCAGGGCCTATAGTGACAGGACAAGGAGCAACAGTTTTAAACTGAAAGAGGGTAAATTTAGATTGTACAGAAGGAAGAAATACTTTACAATGAGGGTGGTGAGGCACTGGGACAGGTTATCCAGAAACACTGTGGATGCCCCATCCCTGGAATTATTCAAGTCCAGGATAGATGGAGGTGAGAAACCATGTTTAGTAGAAGGTGTCCCTTCCCAGGGGGTGCCTGGATTAGATGATCTTCAAAGGTCCCCTCCAACCCAAACTATTCTATGATTCCAAGATCACTACATTGCTAAACATATATTCATATTCACTACTTCTCGGTTTGCAGAAGCAGGAATGAATCTGAACTTGTAGCACACTCTAAAACCACAACAGGGTTTGAGAAGAAATTTGGCTTTGCCTATGTTGAGAATATTAACTATGAGTTATTAGAACAATCTATTTTATTACTGGTGTATTTACACCAATAATTATAAATTTTACACGTGACATAGCAAATGCTGCAAGTGGACGAAAATATTGAAGAACTGTTTCCATTTCCCTCAAGGAATAAAATTATAAAACAACTATTCTTCCAAATAAGCTTCTCTGCTACTATATTACAGTTAGAACTTGAAATAAACATTTATTATCTTTTAGAATTATGTGCAAAGCATGTCATAAAAATCAATAGAACTACTTGTGCTTCAGTGATATAAAGTCAAGCTCAGCTAAGTCACTTTTTTCCTTTAAAAAACCCATTCAAACTCCAATAAAGTAACTTAGCTGTGAATTTTGCAAGTGTGTCTATTTATATATATACACGAATGAATATACATGCTCATGCACACACATATAAATTTATTCTACTATACAGAATCTTTTTTAGACTTTGCTAATTATATGCCACTGATAAAAAAAGCACATGAAACATCATTCTGAAATGTCAGCATCCTTGTGAGGTTCCTTCCTCAATATCCTATAAACAATCATGAAATATCTTATAAAGCATTTACTTTTACAATCCAGCCATTTGAAGAGAGAACATCATCTGAAGGTGAGCTGTGAGTAGCTGGGGAAATATATGGATTATGAAAGTGCAAGGGGAAATACTTTGTATTGGTGAAGATCCTGTCCCAGTAGGAGTACCCACGTACTGCCTTTATTTAAAAAAGCTGTAGACAGTCATATCTGTAAAGGGGAAAACAATATATGACAAAGAGAAATAATAACCTGTATTCATTTTATGGATGGCCCTTATGGGAAACTTTAGGGTTCACATGAAACATGCAATATTTCTGCACAGAAATTTTTTTTACTGCCTACAGACCTGACGTAGTGCCCCACCGCACTGTGCTCTGCTTGAACTTACTAGGACTGCTGAGAGAGAGGACTCAATAGCTTGCATGAAGTAACTGGTATTTCTGAGCTCAGTAACTGCATGCTGCTGGGCAGTACTGGGAGAACACACTGCTGCTGGTGCTCATTGAGCAGATCACAGATACCACACGAGATGTATGTACTGTATTCCACAGCCTTGGAACTGTGGAATTCAGAACCTGTTAAGTCGTCTCTACAGTGAATGACACCCACAAATAGGTAAGGCACTTTGCAGTGCTGAGGATCACAATAAATGACAAATAGTAAGGATAGGTTGTCCAAAATCCCTTACTTCTTCCAAAACCCAAGCTTTCCCAACACTAAGAATGAGAGAGAATGAGATGTAGATTGACAGCCTGAGATAATTTTCTGGGTCTCTATTTAAATATTATCTGCTATACTTTAATATATAAAAAAACCCATCCCAGCATACAGTTTTAAAAGTAACATGTGTTTTGACTTTAAGTGAGACGACAAAATGGAAGACCTGGACTAAAAGAGGTAGATTAAGGTACTTTAGGTACTAGGTACTGCACATCATGTTATGTATTTTGCATCAAAGAATCTTTGGGTAAGTTATGCCTTAAGCACTGTAGACTGAATTACTGAAGAAAATGGTATCTATTACTGCAACTATTGAAACATCAACAAATACTTTTAACCTACCCATAATATTTTACATTCCCTTGTATAAGAAAAGGAGCTGAAAGATCTAATAATTCCAGATCAACTTCTGTGGATCTCACAGGAATAACACACTTAAACCTTTTTGTAAGCTTCCAGACTTCTTTCAGTGTTCCACCTATTAAAAATAGAAAAACATGGTTTCTTAAACTGTAATCACAAATAAATCAAACAACTTGTATTTCTTGGCTGATTAGATACTGATTTCAGGACCTTCAATAATAACTGAGATCCATTGAAAACTCAAAAAATAGCCCAATACCTTTTCACTCTTACTCAATCAACAACAGACTCAATAAAGAATCAAAGATTGACATTCATAAAAGCACATGCCTTAATATCTTCCTCATAGCTATCACTGTAACCAAGAAGTTGTATTTAGTTAGCATCACTTTCATATATATTTCTCCTATGATTTTACTAGCAATTTTATAAAACAAGGCAGAAAACAGAAGGGGTTTTGTCATTGACCCCTATACAAAGGACCACCTGACTTACATTTGCTTATTCACACCATTACTTGAGCACAATCGAAGACTGTTTTAAATCTGAATGGGACTATTTGCAATTATTTATTATTTTTATTATATTAAAAAATTCCTCAATAGTATTCTTGCTAAATTGCTTTGTTTAAAAATCAGTGGCTATTTTGCTTCTCTGAGGAAATCTGAAAAAAACCACAACAAACCAAAACAACTCACAGTAAGAGAAACTCTATTAATCTGAAACAACACTGACATCCAGAGGCTGACAAAGTTAATTGTAGGCTTGTATTACCAGAAGCCTTTCAAAACTTCTCTATGTCAATACTAAAACCAGGTTTGTTTAGAAGACTCGGTGAGTTTTTAAATCAGAACTGAAAAAACAATAAGTACAACTCAGAAAAAAATAAATTCTTAGCATAATCAACAATAAACGTATAGGTTTAGTTTTAAAATAGATACAAGCATCTTACGAAACCTTCAAAGATTACCCTTTCTTATTTGCACAACAGTGACCTACAGTTCCAGGGAAGTTTTTCTTTTCTTTGAAGACGCCTTTAGGATCACCACTACTTACACAGAATACAACTTCAACATATCTTCACTTTGTACATCCTCAGAGCAGACATTATGGCATAAGAACTGGTGTATTTGCAATCTACCTTACCTTCTATCATAAGCAAGGTGTCTTCAGGCTGTTGAAGCAATTCATCATGCCTTACGAAATGGATAGTTATTTTCCTTTGCTTCCGGTCTTGTGTAGTCCACATTACAGAATCATACCAGGATGTATTGTGTAATTCTGGGTTTGGGGCAGTCATGGCAGAGCGTTGTAAAATAGAGTCAAACACATCTCCATCTGGAACTTCTTGCCTAAAACATTTCCAAAGTGAGTAAGTAAATTCTAACAGCTTCTCCTTAAAAATCGATCTACAAGGATGACATTACTCCAAATAAATATTAGAATACAGTCATGAGAGTTAAAGTACATACAGGAAAAATATCCTCATTGTTTTATCAGTTTAAACATTTAGAGTTGTATAGTACATAGTGAATTTTCATGTTAATAAATACGCTAAATTATATGCCAACTTACCTAGAAGCAGAAGTAGCCTAGTGACTTCACACACACACAACACACACACACACACACACACACACACATATATGTATCCATGGAAGACCAAATAATATTAGCTTTATGTGACTTCAGCTGGGCCCTAAAGTCCACACAACTGCATACCACTTCCTCAGAGAGAAAAGGCCGTATAAGCTTATACAATTTCAAGGTTTATGTTTTAGTCTATTTGACTTTGCATATACTGAGGGGGGGAAAAAAAAGAAAAAGGACAGGAGTAGAATAGCTTCACATAAGTACTGTAAAGGGAAAATCTGCAACTCCACACCACAGTTTTCTTTCCTGTCCTGCTAGAGCGCACTATTCGTGCATTTCCGCTCGTCATTCACAGAGAAGTGATAATGCAGGCCATTCACTTTTTACCAGTATTACTGAATCACAGAATGAATAAGGTTGGAAAAGACCTCTGAGATCATCAGGTCCAACTGATGACCCAACACCAGCACGTCAACTAGACCATGGCACCAAGTGCTATGTCCAGTCTTTCCTTAAACACCTCCAGAGACAGTGACTCCACCACCTCCCTGGGCTGCCCATTCCAGTATGTAATTACCCTTTCTGTGAGGAAATTCTTTAATGTCCAACTTAAACCTCTCCATGTGCAACTTGAGGCCATTTCCTCTCATCCTGTCTCTAGCTGCCGGAGAGAAAAGGTCAACCTTCACCTGGCTACAATCTCCTTTCAGGTAGCTGTAGAGTGATAAGGTCTCTCCTAAGCCTCCTCTTCTCCAGGCTAAACAATCCCAGCTCCCTTAGCCATTCCTCATAGGATCTGTGCTCCAGACAGGCCTGTAGTTCCATAGATCCTCCTTCTAGCCCTTGTTGAGGATGGGTGTCACTTTGTCCAACCTCCAAACATCTGGGACCTCCCCAGTTATCCAGGACTGGTGATAAAACATGGAGAGCAGCTAAGGGACTTACCAATGACAGGCAAAAACTCAGCAGTTGGCACACAAATTAAGCAGCACTAGAATGTTTTTCCTAAGCAAAACAGACCCGCTGGCTTCAGGTGGAATATAAACTGTGACAAAAAGGACAATAAAAAAAAGGCAAAAATGGGCTATTTCATAAAACACTGCAAGAAAGTAGGTGTCAAACTTTAGAGTGGAGCTAAAGAAAAAATGCCATAAGCTACTGCTTCTGCAGATTATCCTGATGATTTCACTTTCAAACCCAAGAGCATCTGCGTCCACCACTGAATAGAACAATTCTTTCCTATGAAACCAAACTTTGATATTCTTCTGCAATGACTGCAGAACTGGCAAACAAGAGATCTTCCCAAACCTGACCATAGTGCTCTTCACACGAACTTTTCTTTCTGCCTGTGTTCCTGGATTACTAATTTAAACGTAAAGGCAATGGACCTAACATAGCAGGTGTCGTAGTTTGACTCTCCAAAAATCTAATTTTCAAACTCTCCACTATTTGCTTCAGTGTGAGAGAAGTTTTCAGACATGCATAACTACCAACAGGGGGGAATTACATCAAAATTTATTACTAACACAATAAATACTATAATATATATATATATATATATATATATATATATATACACAACAATCCTAACTATCTCTTATGGTAAAACAATATATATAGATCATCCCTCCTTCTCTCCATAGAAGTCCAGAAGGAAAGAAGAAGTCTTTTTTACTTTCATGGCAGCACAATCTTTCCTCTTCAAAGCAGCAGCTCCAATTTGTCGTAGTTGGAAAAAAATCTCTCTTTCTCTTCATTACAACACAGGGGTCTCTCTCTCAGCCCTTCGGCTCTAACCAAAGGTCTCACCCGTGAACTGCAAAGCAGGGACAAAACTCACCACAGTCATATCAAGGAAGGCAAAGTGTTCCGTCAAAGTCCCTTTCCCCGGGGGGTCAAGTTCCCCCAGGTCAGAATGTTTTAGGGGCTTTCAGTTCAGTTCTTTCCCCAAGTGTTCTAGCAGAGCTCTTCTGTTCCGTGGTGGGGAGGGGGCACTTCCCCTGCATTCTTTGGTTTGACCGTCCTGGTCTAGCTCGCAGGATGCCTCCAAGCTCTCGGCTCCTCTCTCTCTCTCTAGCTGCTGTTGCATTTCAGGACTCCCTTCAAATTTGGAAGCCCACCTCTCCTTCCAAGGAGGTCTCAGGGTTTTGGGGATGTAATTCAGTCTTACCCCAAAACAGTCTCTGCTGAGCTTTCTCTGCTCTGTTGCCAGCTTTCTCTCTGCAGGACATCTCTGTGTCTCTCAGCCTGGCTCTGTGCCATATTGCTGCTCTCCGGCTATCTTCTTGGCTTTCAACCACAGCTCTCTATTCAGTGCTGCCTCTGCCATCGCTTCAGTGTCTTCTGCTGCCCACTCGCAGTGGAGAAACTCCCTCCAGCCTTTGGCCACGGCACCCGGTCCAGTTTTAACACTATACTGGGTCTCCTGTGGTCCCGGCCGGGGGCTGGGGGCCTTGGCCCCCAGCGGGGCTCGCTGGCCCCTCAGCTCTAACGCGTGGTGTCTCAAGCCGTGGCTGCCTCTCCTTTCAGCTACGTACCCAGTCTTCTTTTTTCGGCCTGTAATATGCTAATTTCGCAAGGCCGCTGATTGGCTCAACACCAAGAACACCACCCCTGGGGTTAACTACTTTCCAACTCCAGGGGGAAAGCCTTTTTCAACCTATGACAGTAGGTCATCTGTCCAGACAACTCTTCCAGCTTCCACAGCCTGTCTGAAGACGTCCCTCAGAGGCAGGAATGAAATGAGTTGTTTTCGAACTAAGCTACACACAAAGGTTGAAAATTCTATAAAGTAGATACGTGAATAAAACTACATCCACCTATATTGGTATTTTGCTATTTACAAAGAGGCTTCCAGCCAAGGTCTAAAAACATTAAAAACACATCTCTCACAAGGATTTTATACCCTAAGCATATATGCATCTTACTGGATAAAGTTTAGAGGATCAAGCTTGCACTGAACTTTGTTCAGTCAGGCCCTTCAGCATACGCTAAAACATGAAACAACTTCTGCCACAGAAGAATATGTAAGAGAGAAGGATCATGTGTCCTTCCTGGGTCTCTTAATCTACTCAATCCAGGCTGAAGTACAGTCCCACTATATTTCACTGAATGCTTCCACCTGATGCACACAGTTGAGAAGAGAAGCTAAATATCTACAAAAGCACTGCAAGTAGTTTTATCACAGTAGCAGGATGGTGGTAACAGTAAATATGCTTACTAAACCATCAGAAATCTATGTAGTTAAAAGTCCGTCCTAATTCTGTGGCAAAGAGAAGGTAACAATATGTGTAACAGGAAATGACTCGAACAGAAAGAAAGATCTAACAAGTCAAGAATATAAAAAAAGACTATAATATTTATGGAAAGTTTTGTGATAAGGTTCATAAAGAACAAACAAAATTCTATCAGTTGTACCTGCTTATTACTATAAAGATTTGACAAATATATAAACAAGTGACAAAAGTGGTAGACATAGTTATTATAGACAATTATCTCCTTTTTATAATTAGCAATAAAGTCCATGTCCTTGTATGTTCTGAAGATGCTGAAGTACTTCTGTTACATTATGAATATCTGATAAGGACAAATATTGTTAAAGCTGCAGGCATACTTTGCATCCAAAAGCTCTAAGAGAAGGACAGCAGGGCCATTTTCTTGTCTCAGTGATGTTTGCATCTGATAAATCTTGATTGTGCAAAAATTTACAAAAGGCTAGGAGAATGCTAATGTGCCATCATTAAAGAAAGCAATAGTTTATATCAGTAACAATAAAGCTGTTTGTTTGGGACTGATGTTAAGTCAGGTAAAAAAATGATACAGATGATCATGGATAGCACTTCAATGCATACTACTCAGCAGTTTAATCAAAAATAGGTGAGCATTATTTGATACAATGACAAACAGCATTAAAGGGGAAATAACAATGATACAATGGTCAGTGAAGTCACACAGGTCAGAAAAAAGGACAAAAATAACAAGGTGAATAGTGTGGATGTCCCATGCCTGGAAGTGTTCAAGGACAGGCTGGATGAGACTCTGAGCAACCCAGTCTAGTGAAAGGTATACCTGCCCATGGCAGGGGTTTGGACCAAGATAATCTTTAAGGTCCCTTGTAATCCAAGCCATTCTATGATTTCTCCGATATTTCTGGATCCAGGAAAGATGCCTTGTCTGGGAGATGCACTTTAGTCAAAGATATTTTACTCATTCACTTGGAGACTATCATACCTCTTTGCATATCCTATTCTAAAACTGCAAGTAAGAAACAGGTACTTAAATACAACTTTGGTATGGAAAAACTGCACTGCTGCATTTGAAAATAAAGAAAAGTCATTGTCTTGAGAGCACTGAAAGGATTCATAAATGGAACTCATCTGATGATTTAAAATTTTCCTCCCTATTATCAGTGAGTTTCAATTACATTCAGCTCATTTTACACAAAAAAAGATAAAAACGTGCTGAAAATCTAGGCAGCCCAAAACATACAGAACATTTCCTAATTACTTATACTGCGTGAAACACTTACAAGGAGTTGCATTTGGAACAATGAAGTTTAACAGACTGATGGAGCTTCTGGGGTTTATAGGTTCTCAGCTTTGCTCTAATGCGATACTGTTGAGGAGCTGTGCTGTTCATAATGGTTCTCAGTTCTGTGTTATCCAAATCCTGATGATCTGTTAATACTGCAAAACAATACACACACACAAAAAAGCACCATGCATACCTATTAAACACCATAATATTTAGAATACAGGAAATGGCAATTGCAGGCTTGCAGTTTTCCTTAATTTCCAACTTTTCTTTCCCTCCCAGTTGCAGCCTCAGTTTTATCAATACAACATGTTACTACAGTCTGTAAGATAAATTAAAACAGGCTGCAGGAGCATGGTGTACTTCAGGGTCCAGAAATTCAACATGTAGAAAAAACAAATGAAAGCAGAATATACAAATACGCTCTATTCCTTAAAAGGCCAAATAAAACCAATGTAACATAGATACACTTACACTGTTAGAATAGCTCTTCCTACAATAAGTAAAAGATTATTTCAGCCTTTGAGACAATATCTCAAAACTGTTTTGTTCTTTAGCAAAATTCAAATTCACCTTAGGTCAAAATGTTACCTACCTGTAAAAGGTAACTGCTGACATCTCTCTAAGTGCGATTCATGATCTAAAATCAAGAAGAATTACCTAATTATTTTCCTTCCTTCTTTTCTTTTTTATTATGTGGACACACAAAAACAGGTAGGTAGATAGGCAGATAGATACACACACAAACCCAAAAGCTGAACAGAGGAAAATGGAAATCCCAATAATGTATGAAAATAACACAGCAAAAGAAAAAAGCAGAGTAAGCAGGAGGCAAACATTGCATATCAAGAGTTAATATACTGAGTGGAAGTTAACATATACATTAAATACTAATGCTCATCAAATGAACACTTTTCAAAAGCATACTGTGAATGATCTGCTAACATAAACTGTTTTCATCCCTTGCAATCTTTTGGGACAAGAACATAAACATTATTCTAATGGACTGCCTGGTTCCTCCTCTGAACAACCTCTACTACACACACAGAGTGCAGTAAATAAGAGCAAAATTCTTTCTAAATTTGCAGTAATGGACTGGACATGAAGTATTTATTTATTCTTGACTTTTACATTCTTTTAGAAATATCCAGGCACAATACATTAATAATTGCTAAGTAACACAGGATTTTAAAAGCTAGAAGCAAAGATAGAGGCTATGTCCAACCACCTTTAGAGTTTAATTCTCTTTTAGTTATTCTTATCCTGGGCTAAAAATGCCATTCAAAGAATAATATGGGATCTGTAAAACTGTCTGTAAGATGCTACTTTTCCATGGCACTGCACCTTACAGCTCTGCCACTGACACAGCTTTCCATCCAATGACTTCAGGGCTCCTCAACACACTGCTGTTCAGTAGTGTTTTCAGTGTTTGTCCCTGAAGAATCCTAGAGGAAGGTAGTTACATAACTCTGCTTTGTGATCTAATATAATATGATTAAGAACACCATCTGTGTTTAAGAATTTATTCACGACCTCCTATGAAAGTATCTTTCCGTGTAATATGAAAGGCTGGGAGACAGAAAGATAGGGTAATGAAAATTTCCAGTCTAATAATCCAAAATAATTCTCTAAGGCTTTGCATGTGAAATTAACATTACATACTTAGAGAAGCAGTAACTGTGACCTTTTCTTGACCATATATATCTGTTAGAAGAAAGACCAATTGCTCTTACCCGTAAAATCGCTATAAGTGTCATCTAATTCCACTGAAGACATGCTTTCCATATTCTGACTGTCTGCCAGATCCACAGATTCTAAGAATCTAAAAATAAATGATTAAATATTTTATAATCTAGAGAAATCTTTCATATATCTACATACACAACACATACACACACATATATATAATGGGATTACACAGACAGTTATATGATACCTATTTATTATCAATACACAGGTATAGTGTTCACTCATAAGGGTTCCAGCAGAGATATAAAACTCAGTTGAGCCAGAATTTGCAGGGAATTATATTAATGATGCAGATAAGATACTCCTTTCCAAATCACTTCTGGAACATTAAGCACAATAGAGTGCCAAAAAGAAACATGTACTACTGGAAACAGAATTTCTGATAAAGGAATATGGACTTTGGTGACTTAGCCTTTCCTAAGGAAAAAAAGAGTTTATAACCTTTGGAAGAAGGGGCAGACCACTCAGGAGTACTAAAGGATGTTATGCAGGCAGAAAATTAGAAGGGTCAAAGCCCAACTAGAACTTAATCTGGCTACTGCCATGAAAGACAACAAAATCAGTTTCTACAAATACATCATCAACAAAAGGAAGGCTACGGAAAATCTCCATCCTTTGTTGGATGTGGGGGGAAACATAGCAACCAAGAATGAGGAAAAGGTTGAGGTACCTCACGCCTTCTTTGCCACAGTCTTTAATAGTAAGACCAGTTTTTCTCTGAGTACTCAGTCCCCTGAGCTGGAAGATACAGATGGGGAGCAGAATGAAGCACTCATAATCAAAGAGGAAATGATCAGTGATCTGCTACACCAGTTAGGCATACACAAGTCTATGGGACTGGATGGGATCCACCCATGGGTACTGAGGAAGTTGGTGTAAGTGCTCACCAAGCCACTTTCCCTCATTTATCAGCAGTCCTGCTAAGCAAGGAGATCCCTGTTGACTGGAAGTTAGCAAATGTGATGTTCATCTACAAGAAGGGTCAGACGGGTGATCCAGGGAACTACCGGCCTGTCAGTTTAACCTTGGTACCAGGGAAGGTCATGGAGCAGGTCATACTGAGTGCCATCATGTGGCATGAGCAGGGCATCAGGCATAACCAGGGCTTCAGGCCCAGCCAGCATGGGTTTATCAAAGGCAGGTCCTGCTTGACCAATTTGATCTCTTTTCATGGCAAAGTAACCCAGTCAGTGGATGAGTGAAGGGCTGTGGATGTAGATTACCTGGACCTTAGTAAAGCCTTTGACACTCACTTCCACAGCATTCTCCCAGGGAAACTGGCTATTCATGGCTTGGACAGGTGCTTATTCACTGGGTAAAAAACTGGCTGGATGGTTGGGTACAGAGAGGGGTGGTGAATGCAGTTAAATCCAGCTGGTGGCTGGTGACTCATGGTGTTCCTCAGGGCTTAGCATTGGGGCTAGTTGTTTAATGTCTTTATCAATGTTCTGGACGAGGGGATTGAGGGTTCAGCCAGTTTGCAGATGACACCAAGTTGGGCCAGAGTGTTAATCTGCAGGAGGGCAGGAAGGCTCTGCAGAGGGATCTGGAGAAGCTGGATTGATGGGCTAAGGCAAATTGTATTAGGTTCAAGAAGGTGAAGTGCTGAGTCCTTCACTTGGGTCACAACAACCTCATGCAGAGCTACAGGCTTGGGGCAGAGTGGTTGGAAAGTGGCCCACCAGAAAAGGACCTGGGGGTGCTGGTCGACAGTGGGCTGAACATGAGCCAGCAGTGTGCCCAGGTAGCCAAGGTGGCCAACGGCATCCTGGCTTGCATCAGAAATAGTGTGGCCAGCAGGACCAGGGCAGTGACTGTCCCATGTACTTGGCACTGGTGAGGCCACACCTCAAATGCTGAGTTTGTTTCTGGGCTCCTCACTTCAAGAAAGACATTGAGGTGCTGGAGTGAGTCCAGAGAAGGGCAACGAAGCTTGTGAAGGGTCTAGAGAGTAAGTCATATAAGGAACAGTTGAGGCAGCTGGGGTTGTTCAGCCTGGAGAAAAGAAGGCTGAAGGGAAACCTTATTGCTCTCTACAACTACACGAAAGGAGGTTATGACAAGGTGAGGGTCAGCCTCTTCTCTCAGGAAACTAGTGATAGGACGAGAGGAAATGGTTTCAAGCTGTGCCAGGGGAGGTTTCGGTATTTAGAAAAATTTCTTCGTGGAAAGGGTTGTCAAGCACTGGAACAGGCTGCCCATGAAGTGGAGGAGTCATCATCTCTGGAGGTGTTTAAAAGATGTGTAGATGTGGCATTTAGAGACATGGTTTAGTGACGGACTTGGACAAGGTTTACATTTGGACTCAATGATCTTAAAGGTCCTTTCTAATCTAAATGATTCTTTGATTCCTTATGAATATATCACAGTTCAGTAAGGCATGTAAATTATCTGCTTCATTTTGAACATCTTTAAATCTCACCACTTTCAATTAACACATATGTACATGCTTAAAATGTGCTTAATTTATTTGCTGAAACAAGGCTTTTGTCTTCAGAAGATTATATGCCACCATAATACAGAGTAAGTATGCTAATATGGCCAGAATTTATTATTACAGTACTATAAAATAGAAATCTTGATACCTACTATATTCAAAATTTGAAAAAATAGCCTTTATTTACCTATCCCTCCAAATACTCTTCATCTTAGTGGTGCTAAAGACATATTCTGCTCCAGAGTTTCTGGTTCTTAGATACGTTTGTAACTAAACTATACAGTTGTTACATTAGCCTAGAGTTTTCAAGAATGACCTAGGAAAAAAAAACCCAAAGCACCTACACATAAAACTTACGTTTTTAGTTCTTTAACATCGGGGTTATTTTCTGGTAAGACTCCTATTCCTCGACCGTAACAGGTGCCACCATGAAGATGAAATTCTATATGCGAGACATCTTCATTATCAGCACTTGCTTGTTTTGCATGAATGCTGTAAATTCTCAGAAAACTTCCAATCTGAAAAAAAACAAAACAGCACAAAGCTAGCTGTTTACGCGGAAAATTCTAGGCTTCTAGGCCTCATAAAGCTTCTTCCCTGTTTGAACTGAATCACATAACAGCTAAAGATTGTTAAACAATCTCCTGACCTGAAGAGATTGCCTCATTCAACCCCTGCACCCAGAGCAGAGTCAACTAGAGCAGGCTTCTTAGGGTTGTCTCCAGTTGGGTTTTGAATATTTTTAAATGTGGAGACTGCAAAACCTCTCTGGGTGACCTGTTTATTTTGCTTTATCAGACAACATTACTGACAGCAAAGGGTGATTCAGAACCAGCATAAGCCTTCTTAATAAATCTAATTCTCAAACACAGTTCAGAAGACAGATCAAACATTTCTTCAAATGTATAGACAGTCTATACATTTCTTTCCTGAGGGCTTAATTTCCCTTCTATTTTCAGAACACAGTCCTCTGGGGACCGAAGTCCTGTGATTTGTTCATGTATGGCCACATTCAGCAATTGACCTCATGTCCATCATCATGCACAGCTTTTTATCTCTTCAGGTGTACATACAAACACATCTGTTTACTCAGATTTCTTTATCCGATCTTACACTTACATTACAGATAACATTTTTTTAGCACCAGAAGAAAAGGCAATACATATTAGAAACTGAAACATTTTGGCACTCTTCCTAACTTCGTTAGATCTTCTCCTCAGGTACACGGAGAATATGCTTCGTCTTTTGCTTAAAATTATTTTGTGTTTTCTGAAACAGTTTTGTTAAGTTACAGAAAGGGACTTAAGCTAACTTAAAACAAATACCTATTAAAAAATAAAATCATGGAGATCTGAACATTGAACAGACCTTTATAACTCTGTTTTTATTTCAAAATATCATACCCATTATCCCCCCCGCAAAACCCCCACACATCTAACCAAACAAATAAAATCAAATCCAAGGTTCTAAAGGCAGATAATCTGGAGACTTAACTATACAGTTACTAAAATATTTTTTTTAAAATATGTAACCTAAGATCCACTTGGATAGCTGGCAAGCTACACACATTCAACAACCTGGATTTGTATTCATTCTAAGTATTTTTTAAATAATCCTATATAAATGATAAATTATTTTAAATTTACTTCAATTAAAATTAATATTACAGCAGTCAAGTCTGTTAAGTCTTATTTCAGCTTTAACTTTAACCAATGGAAACCTAGACTGGATCGGCCAGGTCTTAGTACAACACTTACAAATTTATGTATACATGCATAAAAGTAGATGGAGCAGCAACCTGTGTCTAGATTCCTCCTCTGTATCAAGGAACAAACTGTGACTACATAATGTTGGTATCAAACTACTTTTAAACAATAATCACACATGAAAAAGGTAGCATATTTTCCAATTTGGGCAGCAGGGACATAAAAACTGCACTTCAGCCTGCACCTATTTTGCTTCCGGCATGGAGCTCTTACCAGAGTTTTAATTGATCTGCACTGTTAGAGGGCTGCTCATTTTGTTCATTCAAAGCATTACCAGGACAGTTTGTGCATTTAGATGGCAGTTAAGAGGCTTATCCAGAAGTCTGGGTTTTTTTCCTTTCCAGATACTGATTTCACTTAATTATGTTGAATATCCAAAAATACAAGGGGCACTCATATTATAAAAGTAATCGAATGACTGTGACAAATGCCTTGGGAGAAAGTGTTTTTTTTTTTTAAAGTTCTTAGCTAAGTTCTGCTTATGAAACAACTTTAAGTTAATAAAACAGTGTCAAACTACTTCCTACCCCTAAAGTAATCTGCATATAAACAGGAAGAAGTTCATTATAATTGACAGATTTTTTCTTTTAAAAAGAATGTATGAAAAAAGTATTTTCTCTATGTACAAATATAAAAAACTAAACATGGGAGACGAGAGCTCAGAAGTGAAAAATACGAAGTGCTGAGTCTGCCTTCTAAACTTGTGTGCTGAAATTCATGCAAAAGTCAACTGAACTACACATTTTAGTGCAGCATTCACTTTGCAAGATTTGTCATCACTATAAAATAATCTTTCTATATATGCATTTATTAGATTATTTTCTGAAAATGTTATTTTATTTATTTTAATATTACTTAGAATCATAATAAAGAGAAGCATTACAATTAGCATTGCCAAATACTGAAAAAGTCCATAGGGTTCTGAATGTCAAGCCAGAGCTGCCTGTGCAAAAAGGGTGCCATTTCCATGGATTCCTTCGGGTGGCAGCCTTGCTTACAGTTAAGAGCAGGGAGCAGGTTGTTATGGATAAAAATGTTACTGTGTTTCTGTTGTTTACAGAATGCCTGCAGACTGAGTACTTTATATACTTGACTGAGAAGAAATTATAATCTACATTAAACAACACGATTTACAGAGCCATCACTAAAATATAGTACAAAACCAGCTCCTTACTTGACTTTACAGCAGTTCTGTTTATGAACTACCTATTTCATTTAGAGCAAGTTCATTTAAAATGAATTAAAGCAGAATAAAAACATTTTTTGCAGTAGTATAAAATATACTAATACCCTATTTGCAGTCTAATTCATATATGACTATTTAAAAAATATGTATTAAGGCTAGAGAGAATTAAAATGTAGAAGTCACATATGCAGTTCCCTATAACCAGCCAACTAATAAAACTCGAGCATAGGAAATTCTCATGATTATTTCAAAATTTATAGGGTTGTGTTGACATTCACACTGATGAATTCAGAATAGCCATTTATCATGGCAGGTAAACGTTCATGTTGGACCAGAAAGGCACTCATGACAAGAAGGTGTCTTTATCTACAGGAATCACGTAACAAATTCATCTGTAGTCATTTTTATATCTATTTTTATGGCTGATTATATTCAATGGGATTTCTTTGTCATCATTTTTATCATATCAACAGTCTAATTTTACTGAGTAAATGGTGCAAAACTTCTTGAAAATTAGAGGAAGTGTATACACAGCATTTGGGCACAGTCCTTTGCAGTTAGAAATACCAACCTAAATCCTTTTAAGAGTTTGAAAGACTCAGGGGTGGGATTAGAGGGTGTCATCTTTTGTTTTTTCCCCTTTTAATAAGTAAAAAGACATAGAGGTGTGGAGAATACCACTGACAGATCAAAGGAATGCTACCTATGTCTGAAAAATATGAAGCCAGGTATTACAGCCATGTAGTAACTCACTGAAGTTTCAAGTTGAAAATGTGACTCTGGCACTAGAAAAGTGAGACTTCTTGGTCCATACTACTATCAAAAAAGAGATGACATTTTATATGGTGGGAGAAACAGCTGAAAATATACAAATTCTACATCTGAAGATATGTAACACAAAGCAAATGCTGTGAAACTACAGACTAGGACTTATATACATGCTCAAGGTTAATTGTTTTAATTGTACTATCCAGAAAATGCATGGTAACACAAACTTGATGGTTATCAAGCCATTAGAGGAAGGCACAGTACCACATATTCAATGAATGACAGAACATAAGGAAATCTCTAACCAGCTGAGGACAGCTGTACCCCTACTATGCATCGACTGACCACTGATGCTCACTCACCTCGATGCTAATGATCTAAGCAAAATGCTTAAGATGGAGAAACCCACATCATAGACCTATTCCCAAATCCTATGGCAGTGTCAGTGAATCCTGAGAACTTCTGGAAAAACTGGCATAAGAAAGGCTGAAGAATAACAAACTGCAACCTATGTGGAGCAACCGTATTCCAGACAGTCAGTTGTAGGCTGGGGTTCCTAGAGTAATGAGAAAGCCTCATGCACCCCAGGTAGCCAGAGGAAGAGCCAATTTCAAGCAAAAGCAGTGAACACCATTTTCTTTGCTTAGTTGTAGTTCTTGCTTGTGTCTTTATGCCCCAGGAAATAATCTACTTCAGAGATGAGATTTCTGAAAATTCTTTTTGTGTTCTGTCAAAGCACCAAATGCTGAAAAGCCACAATCTTACCCAGTAGGAAAGGGAGGCCAGTTAATACAGGGAACAAAAAGTCTACATACGGTATCAGCAGCAACATATCTTCAATGTTACTAAAGTTCTCTCCATTGAAAATTGTAAGTATTATTTGACTGCCTTGGAAAATGGCATAAAATGCTCAAATCTTCAGTGTTCTCTGGACAGATGACCTAAACAAGGAGTTTTTAACAAACTTGCAGCAATATTCCTTACTCTGTGCTCCAGCATTTGCCAAAAATTCACTGTAGTACATTACCCACTTTCTCTAGTGTGTAGTGCTTACTCAGAGCTTCCTTGTCTGAACATGTGCCTACAGATACAATTTTAAAATATTTCAGGTTTTTTTTCAACCTGCCCTTCATGTTAACAAGGCTGTGTAAAAGGGATTGCACCTACATAAAATGTCATTTCTGAGCTGCAACTGTCACTGCAAACAGTACACAACAACCTAACAATTCCATAACAATTTACATAAAAAACGGCAATTCTAAGCTACTGTCAAATGCAGAAGACATGGTTGAAAACTAGCATACTTTTACTGTTTCTGCAACCATAAACTGGCAAAACATCTAATCACACTTGGGAAGGTGTACATGGATATACTAAACACTCTCCAGTTCCATATTTCTACATAGATGAATTTTTAAAAAAATCTTTGCATAACAAGACCCTGAACTAAATAAAATATACAGATTTCACTTTACTTTCTTATGATATGACATGATTTCCACTAGTATTTAAAACCCCTCCATTTTAGGGACAGTTCCCCCAAAATTTTATTATATTTATTTTATTCTGTGAAATAAAATTAATTCTACATGCTGCAACCTGAAATGAATAAATACCTCTGAAGTTAATTGTTAGCATATCAGCCCCTTTTCTTCGATAACTTCACTAAGACAATCCACTAAAAAGTGGTGTTCGAAAATGATCTAACTTTAAACTTCTACAGCTTTCATGACTGAAACTACTGCAACTTTGGACATAGCCAGGAGAAAAACAGCCTGCATTGCTCAGAAGGACAAAGGAGGTTTTTTAGCAATTTCCTATGAAATTAGAGCTTCTACTACACAGTGCAGTATCCAGCAAAGGTACAAATGCTTTAGAAATAAGAAAGGGCAAACTTATAGGAAGTAAAAATATGAGAGAGCTGATGAAAACATCCCATTTATCACATATTCAACAGGAATTCCTGAACATAAAAGGGTGAGAGTAATAAAAGAAGTATTATCAACTACTCCAGAAATTATGTTCTATTAATATTAAAATATTTTCCCCTTAATTTTCAAAACATAATGCTTTACTGGAACATCAATTATTTATCAACAGATTACACCAGTTAGTAAGAGAAAAATTCTGGAAGAGAACTTGTAAGTAATGAAATATTTCTGTCAGTTTTGTTATGAATTCTTACACAAATCCTTACACTTATATTGCTATCTGTCATTTACTTATGAATGGATGTTAATTTATCAAATTGATTTCATGTCTGCCAATAGCCCCAGACTAACAAATGTTTATCACTTATCTTTATTTTCTAGTTAATGTTTTCTTAAAAACGATCTTGGGTATAGAGGGCAAGGCATAAAATGAAAGATGTATTCTTTGCTAATTTCTTGTATTCAGAAGCAAGATGGCAGTATTGCTGAAGATCAAATGTTTAATTATGTTGTTTTCTCTATCTAAGCATAATCAACATCACTGATCCACTAAATGAAGATTGCACTGCAAACTGCAGAAGTTTATAGAACAGAAAATCTTCTATTGACATTAGAATTAAGAGTTTTAAATAGGACTATGAGTTTAACCCCACTTTGTATCATTTAAAAATAATTCTAAAGCATAAAATACATTTTCTGAGTTCATTATTTTCACAGGATTATATATTATATTACAGTGTCTGAAAAGAACGGTTTAATTGGAAGAATTTTTTTCATGGTAATTTTCAAGTAATGAGGCTGTTTAACATATGTTGAAGGAGTTTTGCATTCAAATAAAAGGTACAGGAAATACGGTGAAAGATAAAGAGGAACACGAAACTAATTACAGCAGAATTGAATTAATACATTCTCTGAAGTGACTTCCAAGCAGAAAATAGGCCACAAAAAGAGAGACAGAAATACCAAACTGTGCATTACCTTAAGTGATTTTGCCAGTTGTACATGGTTATCATAGACTAGAATGTCCACCATTAGATTTCTCAGCTGATGAAGAAGAACCCTTTCTCCTTCCAGGTCCTTTGCTTCCACAGGTACTCTCCACGTTGGATAGGGACATTTTGTGCCATCCCATACCTGTAATGCAAATCAACTACTTCAATGTACTCAGAATACTTTAGATTCAGATTTTAAATAACTCTTTTAAAATTTTTTGTTTGATTAAAATCAGTAACAATAAGAAATCCCAATTGTAGTCTTAGTCTAAAAGTCCTTAAAATACTTAAATTAGACCTTATGGAGTTTTTTAATTATTATTCCTTACAGAGCATAAAATAACCTCTATCGAGAATATGATCAAGTGCTAAGACCTAGAATTGTTAATATTTAAAAAAAAATCAGCTCTAGCAAAACCTCAACTTTTATCCAGAAGTCACAACCCTTAGAATTCATCATATGCAGCACTGTCTGTACTTAATATTTTGATCGTAGTATAGGGGCTTTTTAACCACTTCAGCTACTGTATGTGAAGACTGAGTACACAGTATATATTGACTTAAGTACTGATGTTTTTCTAATATGTTTTAGATAACTGGTAGTGTATCCTGATATAGGAGATCATCAGTAATTAACATACACTTATTAACAAATGTTCTAAAAATCGTGTGCCTAAAGCTAAACCTTTAATACACTCCTAGGACTGAAATATAAATAGAATTATTTCTGAGCTATCAAAGTTATTGTGAAAAAGTAAGTTTACCAACAGGCTTAGCACTTTGGTACCAAAATCTTACTACTTAAATCAAATATCATTCTGTTAACTATGCTTTCCTGAGTTTCTGAAGATATACTCTTCTCAAAGACAACAAGAATAATGGTCTGAAATACTGGTACAGTAAATGGAAAATCTAGAAGCATTTGGATCATTATTCTGAAATGCTGTATTTCATAGGATTTCATGCACTTTGTCCCATAAGTTATGTACTGCAGAGGGTAAAAAAAAAAAGACACCAAAGCTCAATTTTTAAAGGGTTTCTACCCCTTATGCTTAACTGCTTTGGATCAACAGACCCACAGGAAAAGATCTAAGAATCAGCAAAGCTATGTATAAATACACTGAGAGTAATTCATGGCTGGAATACCCATCCAAAATCAAGAGAAAAAAGGGAATTTCACTGCTGACAGTGAAAATGACCCATAACATCAAATTAATATTGCCAAGTGTATCAGGGTTCAATTACGCTGATACTTTTGGTCTGTGTTTGGCCCAGCCACCTGTAAAAGTTTTGTTCTTTCCCTGACAAGTAATGAGAAACAAACACTGATAAATGGGAATTTAGTCCTTGAAAGGGAGAATCTTGTATAAATATATTTAATTGGTGTTCTATGATTGGCTAATCGCCTTTCAAGGTTGCTTGAAGGTGAGATTGAGGAGGAAGAGGATGAATTAAACCCACCAACTCAATTAAGAAAGACGCCCCAGGTGCAATACGCAGGCGTAGGGAAAGCCACGTGTGAGCGAAGAGATATTACCTGTATAACGGGGGGTGGGACTGAGGGCCTCTGGCTGGGCAGTGCTGACCACACCTGCCTAGGTTGAGGTCACTCAGTTAATTGTATAAAGGCAGATAGCTCTTTTTTGGAGGGAAGCAAGCTTCACCTCAAGGACATCGCTGCCTTTTGGCGGGGACGCCAGCCAATTTGTGAACTTACTGACTCTCCAAGGATGCAGCTTCTGCTATGGGGTAATTATAGGCATTCTAGGTTGGTAAGATAATTTTATAAGCAACATGACTGGGGAAGTCATACTGATGGGCTTATTTTTCTCCTCCTTCCTCTCTTTTGGATTTGTTCGTTTTGTTGGCCACCTTTTGGTAATAAATATCAGTTTTGTTGAGCTTTCAATGGTGTTATGGTTTTCAGCTTCAGTATGCTATGAACTCTCCCTAATACAACAAGTAAGAGTGTATTCTGAAGGACCAGATAATGAAATGGTATATGCTGCCACAGATTAAAAAAAGCCTATAATCTTCTGATCGTGCACCATGAAATACTTGAAACCACCTTTGAAAGAGAGGTTACCTATTGCTTATCAAATCTTTTCCAGAACGGAGCTTGAGAAACAGATTTGGTGCATATCTATTACGAATTTAGTCACTTTGACAAAATAAAGAACCTTAAATCTGTTGAGTTTTTCATTATTATTTCAGCTGGCTTTACTTGGGACACTTTGGTAGTTTAATTCTACACTGGAGAGATGGATCTGACAAATGGATTGAAATAACCTGTATGCTCCCTTTTCAGATAAAAGGATGGTGACTTAGTTTTGAAATGTCCTTCACCAGAGGAACTAATGGGGCCAGTACCAGCACCTTTTGGAGGAATTTTAAATAATGTAAGCTTTCTCTACAAGAAAAAAAAAAATCTTTGCGGAAGTAGTTGGTTTCTCGTTTTTTCTTGCACAAATATGAAACCAGATCAAGCTCCCTACCTCAGGAGCTTGGCAGCTTTGCTTTACTCAAATTATGGAAACATGAAAACACCCTGGTTTCAAACTGACCTGGTTTCAAAAACAAACACTGGATGAAAACCCAACACTGGTTAAATTAATTCTGGATGAGAAACAACAAATTTTTCTTTTACTAGTCATGAACAACCTGGAGCTAAGTTAATGATAACCTTTGATCACCATGGTTGGCAAAACACTGAAATGAAAGAGACACAATGATACCTATTTTTCTCTTCAGCAGAGTATGCTCATTGTATGACTTAATGTACATAATTTAACTGACAGGCAGAAGGGAAGAAAAGAATAACAGTAAAACTCTTGTGAAAGCCATAAATGACAGAATAATTTCTATTGTGAATTCTTTAGTCTCCATCAATTTGAATTAGAAAATTCTCAGAAAATGATAAGAAATAATCAAGTCAGCAATACCATCTTTATGCCATATCCACCTCAGCTGCTGTGCATGTAGCAATTAATTTATGAAGTGTATTTGAAATGTTATGCTATAGATGATGCACAAAATTGCTGAAATTCATTTTAGTTGTCTTTGAAGCCATCCCCACTCATATACCTTGGCTTAATGCTTAAAATAATCATGATATTTCATACTATAAACAGCCACTACTATAACTGATGTACTTGGAATAACATGATAAATGTAAATCATTATTAAAAAATGCATAACCAAAAGAATACAATAAAATAGTATTTAATGATCACTCCATGAGATGGCATTGACTTGGTTGTTTTGTTTGATTTTTTTTGTTTAACAAATCAACAAAATAATCAGAGATCTGTCTAAAAGTTTTTAGAAAGGTTTCTCTTCTATCATGGCCAATATTTGATGTAAGATATGGATTTTGCCATTGTTGAAAAATGGAGGGAATTACCAACAGCATATCAATGTTAATGTAGCATTTTTAAGCTTGTCTGCTGCATTTTAATATGGATTTAAGTATTTAATATTTTATAACGCTAAAAATATATATGTCAGAGGAATTATGTATCAGAAAAATACATCTATCATTATTTGACTTCAAACTTTTACTTTCCTAAGTCTACCCTAAGATTTCCCAAAGTCATTACCTTTACTACACAAAAATGACAAAATCGACTTCAAATCTTACAACACAGAAAAGTGTGTAGAGAAATATTAATAATTTAAGAAAGCACTTGTCTCTGTCATTGCAAAGGGTCCTTCAATGCTGAAGATATACTTATCAATTAACAACTTAATTACAGATCACAAAGTTCTGAAATTTTACTGGGTCTCATTTGATATGTCTTTCACAAGGGATAATTAAATGGAAATGTCTGTATCAGTTGCAGAGCATGTTATAGCACACACTTAAGGTTTGTTTCTGTGTAGTGTATGCATCGTTCTGTATTAGAAAAATCTTTGCTGCTTTAATGAAGGAATAATGCCACGTGCTATTTCTAAAAACATTGTAACAATACAGTTTAACACAGTAGAACCAATAAGTAATTTTATGAAGTCATAAAGTGGAAAGTAACAGCTTGTTCATCACTCACATTTTAACAATCAACTTAAAAAATAAAGAAAAATAAAGGCAGAGGAGTTTCAGAATAACTTCAGACTGATACATCTGGAGTTGAACCCAGGAATATTATGGAGACTTCCCTTTTATTTAGTTAATGTTAAGGATCACCCTTGGATATTACTATCCTGTTGTGTGGCACTTGGCATTTTGTATTTTCAGTGAGCACCGATGCCCAAAGTGCTTATGTATAACTAAGAGAAACTACCTAGAATCCATCATGACAGATAACCTAATACATTAATTCTTTTTTAGATAGTGCTACTTACTGCACTAATCATACCCAGCAGATCTAGAAAAACAAGCAGTAAATGCTAACTAAAAAACAAGAATGAAGTTTAAAACAAATATTTTTCAAGGTTAAGAAATCTTGCAATATTTATCTACAAATGTGAAATGATGACCCATACAATGCCATCTTACTAAACCTCTCTTAAAAAACAAATCAGGCGAACAACTTCAAAAAGTACTGTGATTTCTGTTTTGTTTTCATAGAAATAAAATGGCCCAGGATCACAAATTTGCTTACAGTCAAAACATTTATCGACATAACATTATTTCACAGAATTTCACAGAACATTTTGAGTTGGAAGGGATCTACAAGGATCATCTTGAATGAATGGCCTGTACAGGGATCGAACCCACAACCTTCATGTTATTAGCACTGTGCTCTAAGTGAGCTAATCTCAGGCTATAAATTAATATGTCTACCTTATCAAAAAATGTATCACAACATCTGAATACATAAATCTAACAAATTATTAAAAAAAAAATAAGTCTACCTTTAGAAGAAAAGAAGATCCATCCACTTTTGCTTTTCCTACCAGATGGCAAGTGAGATCAAAGAACAGCATTGGCTGAACACTGGACAATTTTGCTGCTGGTCCAGAGATGGAAATATTACTGGCTGCCCAAACACGTAATTCTTCTATTGTTTTATGTTCTTCATCCATGAAAGTGTACACTTTGCTAGAAGTTCGAGGAACTACTGGCGCTCCTACAGTTCCATCAAATGTCAAGGATGCAAATCCTCCACTGGTAATTCCCTGCATTTGTCCATTGTATTCCCTGATCTGTTACAAAATGTGAATGAAAAAAAAAAGTTTGCCCTGCATGAAAATAAAAATACATTTCTGCTTTATCATATGCATAAAGAAGGGACCATCATTTTTGTTTCTGGTGCTATGGGGAGAACAGAGTCAAACAAAAAAAAACCGAAAACAAAAAAAATAAAATTAACATTAACAGAAGAAAACAAATAAGAAGGTAGAAAATATAACCTTACACCAAAAATTTTTGAAGAGGTAGATTAATGCCTGTAAATGCACAGCATCATTACAGAGTATTTTATTCACACACATCAAAATATCTGTGTGGGGAACACATCAGGATTGCTTTTACAAATGAGGAAACTGAGGCAAAAGAGAAATTAATTTTTACACAGCAGAGCAATGGCAGAGCAAAGTTATGGATTCCTGTTTTCTGCCTCTCACAACAGCCCTGTTCCCCAGTATTACAGAACTGAAACAGAAAATGTCAGTTCTAGGAGGTATTTTTTTTCCATAAAGCAAACAGTGACCAGCTTTCACTCTTTGAATTATGAATACAGCTTTCACAATTACTCAGTGTCTACTGCCCCGAACATGGCAGGTCCCCTGAATCTTGCTGATTTAGCTGTGTATCTGCTACCAAGTAAAACACATTGTGTAAAGTCTGAAGCATTCCTTCAAGGATCTAAACTAGTCTGACTGCTCCCTGCACTTTTTATATATATACTATTATAATATTACTATATATATATATATAAAAAAATATGTTTGCATAACTTCCCTGACAGTGGTCTTGTTTGTTTTTTTAATGTGTACTTCCCATACCTCAAAAAAATCCAATATTAACCTACCATACCCATGTAACTTTTCAATTCTTTTATTTTGACCAGATTCCCTTCTACTTTCTCCTTTTTCACTTAAGTATTATAAAATATGTATTTTGTTTTCAGAAGCAATAAACAAGTTTTTATCTCCACTGAATTTCAGAAATGAGTGTATATGTGTAACTCTCACCGTGACAGATTCAGAGAAAATATTAAAATTTAGCATAAGACTTTCCCATCTGAAGTTAAATTAATGAACTTCCAAGATTAACAACACATCTCAAGTAGTGATTAACAACAAAGGCTTCAAAATCTAAATACAGTCTCATTCCGCTCTAATTATACATACAGATGACCTTAAGGAAGCTTTATACTAACCCAGAATAGGCTAGCCAACTTATCTCTCAATTGTAAATATTTATGATATACATGAATAACAGAAGACTGTTTCTGAATCTTAACAAGTTCTTTCTTAATAATCTCAGTGGTACAAAACTCAAACACTGGATAAATCTTTCCACTTTTTACATTTATTGGCATGGGGTTTTCTTCTTTGTTCTTCTGCTACAGCATATCAAAATGTACATGCTTAGTACTACGGATCTTTATCCCTTTTATCATCCTTTTGTAAAATAAAATCTTAAACTTCCTGGATATCTCAAGAGTGTTCAAATATGCAAACTATTTTTTTCCACTGGCCTCTTTCATGACATTTATTCATTTCTGCTACAATTATTTTACATAAAAAGAAAGTATATAGTTATGTATGGTTATGTTGCAAATTAACATGCAACATGGTAAAATCATGGTTTTGGTCCTGTTCTGCACCTCTTTAAGTACGGTCCAGCATTACAAGACTTCTATTCAGTCCCTGTAGTGTGGTTCCTCTTCCTTATACAATTGCAGTAGACATAAGAAAAACATCCAGCAGAAGCAGTATCAAAGCTAATAAACACTGTTTCCTGCATGACCTTTGATACAGATGAATAGGGTGTAAGTCAGGAAAACAGAGAAGGAGCAGCTCGAGCATTCTGCACATTAACAATGCCAGACAGATTCCTTTTACCAGAGTAACTCTCCAGCTGACCTAAACTGCTCCACAACGGAAGCCCTAAATAAACTCCTTAATCCTATTAGTTTGAAGAATAAATTGTGCACATTTATGTCAGTTAAACTCTGTTCATCTAGAAGTATCATCACATGACTTCTGTCAAGTAGTTTAATAAATGTTGTTGAAAAAAAAATAATAGTTTACTTTCAATTTTGGTCCATACCATAACCACAGCTGTTTTATCAATCAACTGCTTTATCCAATATCTCCAAGTGTTAATTTCAGTACACGTAGAATTAAATTATTCCTATGGTCCTGTCATTGCAGAAAAACAAATACATAAACCCTCAACATTCTAGTACATACCTTTATTCTATGAAATCGAACAATATCTCCAACTTTGTAAATTTTTGGTAGGGAATCTGGATTTCCATTAAAAAGAGTGCATGTTAACTTCACATTTGATGGGTCCACAAGTGTTACAACTGAGCAATAATCTGTAAAATGAAAAAATGTCTGAGTCAGTAACAGGCATTATGAAATTATTAACACACTGATATTAAATTTGGGATGAGCACCCTTATGGCCAATTTTTTTCCTGCTATGATCTGTGTAACTCTTCCAAAGTTAATTTTTTTACAGTATCGTAACAACTGAAGTGTGGCCCATCTTGCCGAGAATTAGCCCAAAAAACTGAAAATGAAATTTGTGATTAAGCACAGGTCTGTGAGCCAGGAATACACAAAACTTTTTCTTCTGTCTACAACAGGCATGCTATTCTTTCAAGTTTCAATTACTTTCTCCATAAAATGAGGAGCATACTACAATCTTAGGAAATTCTTTTCTAAGATTTATTTTTGCACTGCCTTCTGAAGAGGTAATGAGTTCTACAAGTTCTAAAAGTAAATTAAAACATAAATTACATATCTTTCACTTCAACAAAATATGCAGGAGATATATATATATATACTGCAAGAATACAGTCACACAGCAGTAGTTAGAAAATAGAGCAAAAATCTGAAATACGCCCTTTTGAAGTTAAACTTCATAGAACTGCACTTCTGTTAATGACTTTAAAAGTAAAATCAAAAAAAGATACAAATATGACAATGCAAACCAGCCCAGAATACAGCAGTATTTGCAGATGACATAAATGAAACCTGTATTTTCCATTTCAGCTTATAAAAGCAGAGTCAAAGCACACTTGCTCTTTCACAGCGTAGTAGCTGGTTCACCTGCCTGAAGAATGCTACCTACTGACCCCAATCTCCTGCATCACCCATTGTCCCTCCAAGAGACACAGTAACCTGCGACCACAGCAAGTGGAGTAGAGACTAGGAAAGGGGAGGAGGAGTGTCTGGAGTGAAGCTGAGCCTGGGAGAGGTGGAGGAAAGGTGTTTTCCCTAAGTTTTCAAATGTTTCTCTTTGTTTCTCAATTTCTGAATAAGTTATTAAATGTTTATGTTAACTGGCAATGAAGTAAATTCCTCAGCTGAAATCTGTTTTGCCCTGACAGACACCTTTTCATCTCTCAAAAATAAAAACCCAAAGAGAAAAGCAAAAAAATCCAAATGATCAAAATCCCCACCTTCCTTTAGTTATAATTCTATGAGGCCGTTAGTGATAATGACATTAAACCAGAGTTTACACATCTGGGAACTGAACAAAGGTGTCACAGTTCTAAAACAAAGTCAATAAAAGCTCCATCATGCATTTTAAAGAGATGTAAGTTGTTGCTAGACTGCTTTGAAAGAGAATGCTATCAGTCCACTAAAACTGACAGATTTGCCTTATGTATAAAAGGTACAGGAAGCAGTCAAAAGACAACAATCGTCATATGTAAACTCTGTGACCAGATTTCCCAAATATGAAGACAGATATGTTAGACTGGATTAAAATACCTGCTTGTATGTACGCTGTTCAGTCACAGACTGAAAAAACTGCAAGTATTTACTAATGTAATCCAAAGACGGATTGTTGTATTTCTTTGGGTATGAATTCTAGAGGTTAACTTAACAGGTCAGCTGCAAATACAAGCAAAATGAGCAATTAAAAAGAAAAATCTATGTTTCATAGAATTACAATCCTTTGAGGATACAGGGTAACATGCTACAGTGCATTGTTAGACTCCAATATTGGAATCAAGAGTGAAATAACAAAACTACTCCACATTAAAATGGTGGTTACTCTTTGATGCTGTGATTATAGAACCTAGTCAGCTTCACACATGTGCAACTGCCTATTTAATAGCAGAAGTTAACACACTGCCTCAATTTTCTGCACAATTAGCACACTTATATAAGACTGATAATCATCCTAGTCAAAGCAGTATAAAATATTACACATGCTTTATATATCTAGAAACATCATCTACATAACACAGATTCTCTGTCTGTGACTTTAGTCTTCCATTCCTAATCATCACCTCAAAACATCACTTCTACAGTAAACCTAATTACAGTAAAGGTATTTGAGAACAAAGCATAAAGACTGATTTTCTTTTAATGAAATCTTCATCCAGCAAGTCCTTTTTGAAGGTTAAAAATCAAAAGCCACCTGTCTTTTCTTCTCCAGCTAAAATGTGAAAATTATTTTGTTTTCCACAGCATCATTATAGTTCAGTGACTGAACTCACTTTTCTGAAAAAAATGATTCAAACTCTAAACAGAACTGTTGAATTTAAATAATGTCCTGGTGTTAAGCAAAGCAATACAGTAAATGTCATTGGTCCAACTTTTGATTTTTCTCAACACACTTTTCAACAAAGTAAAATCCCTTAGTTACCAAGCTAATAAATAAATAAGTAAATAATGGAACTTAAAATATTGGAGTCAATTTTCCTTTACTCTAGAAATTTACTCCACTGATTAACTTTTCTTTAAAAAGAAAATTTTACCACTGACACATTTTACTTGTAATTATCTGTCTTAAAAACATGACACAACAAATGCACAGTTCAGTAAATTTATATACTATAAAAGAAAGTTTTTTACTTTCATACTAGATTGACTCAGTAAAAGCATCAGATTTCAGCTGACTCTACAGAGAACTCCAAACTGAAACCCTATTTTTTTTAATATACTTAATTGTTATGAAGTGGTATTCTCACTCAGGCTTATCATCATGTGAGGAACCACCACCTATGGACACCTATCTGTAAGGATGCTTCTTGTAGCACCCCAGAGTTGGTTTTTATGAAAACAAGGAGAGATAAGCGATGTTTGGTTTGAATGAAAGTACAGTGATGCATCTGTTTTACATGCTTTTTATATCCTTTCAGACTAGTCCTTATTGTTCTTTAAGAAAACAATTGCTTTGTTAATTAGTTTTTTATTTAATCTCATAAAAACCCCACAACTATTTGCTGATCAGTAGAAGGTTACATTATCTGCATGAAGAATGCTGATTTGACAAGCCTTTAGGTTCTGACTTTAAATAGCTTGAAATGCAAATGTTTTGTTGCCCTGTAATAACCATTGAAAAGCTAAAGTTTCCTCCACTACCATGACAGTTTAGGGTCACTCTTCAGGTTATAGCTTTCCTTTCATAAATGCACTGAGTGTTACATCAGTCATCAGCATGCTTGGAAAGTCAGCATCTCTCCACAGTGTACAGATACATACAAACCAACAAACATATAAAAATCCCAAACCCCACGGCTTCACATAAAAATTCATTTTTTGGTCATCCTAAGAAAACCAGAATTGCTTTCCATATTAGTAGTTACTTATGTTGTAGGACTGACAAGTTGTTTAGTACTTACTGATTAAACATTTATTTTAGTTTTACTGAGGACTTCAGCAGTTCCTAACAAATATGCTTGTATTAGTTCTTAAGGGGGAAAGCACTGGTCACATTACAAAGCCCCTTCTGGGCAATCACATATGTAGTCTTGAATAATATTTAAGTGGAAAACCCACTGTCCTGAACTTGTTAACTTCCACTGCAGAGAGATAAAAAGGTTTTTGGCAATGTCATTGGCAATTAGGGACTCTAAAGATTGCCTTCTGTTTCTTATATTTCAATACAGACAAGAAAGACAGAAATTTCTGTAGCAAATTCTCTCTTCATAACTAAATGAAACATTATTAATGTTTTCAAGAATTACTGAGGCCATTCAATACACAAATATCTGTACTAACACCAAGCAGCTGAACCGGCTAATTTACCCTACACGTTCATCAAGACAAGAAGTAATATAAATATATGCACACTCCTATGTGTATGTATATTTATTTATATACAAATATATATTGCAGAAGCCCAAAACAAAACCGCTAAAGAATCAAACTGAAGATGTTTAACTAGAGCTTGTTACTTCTAACATGGTGATACCCCTTAGAAATACAAAAATTCAGTAACTACCAGAAACATCTGGCTTAACATCTGTTAAGCATCTGCTTTAATGTCATCATTTGTAAATTGTAGATCTAAGTAACTTGAGATTGTCTTGTGATTTCTATTAACTATTTATTCAACTGTTTAATTATTTTCTCATTTCCCCTAATTTTTTTTAATCTTTTATATTATATAATAAAAAACAGTGGTTATTTAAAAAAGAAATGCATACAAACCACTGTGAATAGAAGGGAACAGAACATTAACCCCCAGGGGTCGAGAAATGAAATCACTATCTTTACCTCTGCAACAGTTTTTATTCCATTCTGCAAAATTTAAATAAATGTTCAACATTTTGATTTGGAAAAAAACAAAATGAAATGTAATACTTTGAAGAAAAAACTACTGTAGATTTTGGTTTGCACTCTAAAGTTGGTTTGCTATTACTTACTAAAAACTACTTAAATTGAAGTGGACCAACTGGTATAGTTCAGTAAATTCTTTCAGTTACATAGTTTTAAACAAATTCTAGCCTAAAAATGTTGGTGAGTTTGGCACAAGATCAAATAAAAAACTGAAAATAAAAAAAGTAGGGCTTCAAAATACACTTAAGAATCTGATTTATGGTTCTTAAGCTGCATTTTGAGCATGTAGAATGCTGACCTGGAAGCATTCAAGCTTTTTAGAAGTGCGTTTTCCGAAAATGTTACCCTTTATTGATTTTGATTCTAAGAAATATTTCATAAAAATAAAATAGTTACAATCCAAATGCACATCTAGGTAGGATAAAATGTTTAATTCAACATGTGACATATGAATATACTGCACGTATCTAAGAGAATAAGCTATGTAGAGGTTTCCCCATGAAAATAGGACATTACTTCTATGACTTAGTGTTAACCAGCAGCAAAGATTAGTCTTGCTATACTTCTTCCTTGCATTATGGAAAACACGAACGAATATCTACATGAAACAAAGAGTTGGGGAAGCAGTAATGTCATATTGTAATGTCCTAAAACTTTCATGGTCAAGTACATAATCTTTGTAATTGGACACTACAAAGACAGAAACTCTTTTTCTCCTGTATGGACTGTTTTTACAGTAAATCTCAAGGTTAAATACTTGAGATGTCCTTGGGATTAAGGAAGAGGAGAGAGGAGAAAATCACCTTTGTTAAAAATTTAAAGTATCTTAAGACTCTTAAAGTGTTGGAGAAAAAAACTTAGAATATAGTTTTGAACACTCACAACAGATCTAACAGACAAAATCCCATCTGTCTGTTGTACCAAGCAGGACTGGAAGTACTTCCTTGGACAGTTTTCAGAACACAAAGTTCTCATGTATAGACATTTCAAACTACATGTCTTGAGCTGAAGCATGCTTAGTTAAAACAACTTTCTCTGGAATAAACGATTTATGCTCATACTGAAAATTCATTTCTTCATCAGTGTTTTAATATTAATCTAATGCAAAACTGGTAATAGAAATTATGAATATTTAATTATAGATTATATAAACTAACGAAGCTAAACTAGGTACCACTAGGTACCACTCCAGTGGTACCCTCTTTGTGGGAACACAGTGCAAAGCTTCAGTCTTAAGTTTTAATATATGTAAGAAGGAGTAGTTAAATAAATAATCATTTTCCCTATTAAGTTTCTACTACTTATGAAATGGAAGTGAGTAATTTTAACTCACTCGCAAAAATCTGTCCTAGCTGTTCCAGAGACATGCTGTCTGGAAAGTCAGTGCATTTAACTTAATTGTTTTTACATATCTGGAAAAAATGGCTGTCCTACTGACTTCCTTCAACCAGTGCCCATCTTCAGGATGTTCAAAGTCCTCAGTTCTCTCAAGTCTTGCTAAAGGAGGCAGACAAATGACAAATCTCAGCCATGTGATCCTTTAAGAACTGCCCTTCCATGATTTACTCAGAAAGCAGAAATAGTACTTTCTATATTTGATTAATTCCCTTACTCTTTTTGATGTCAGCAATGTGAAAAAAGGAAATAAAATCTTTAAAAGATTTTGTGGGGTTTGTTTTGCCTGTTTATTTGCTTTTAAGTCTGAGTCTTAAACCTACAATATTTTTCAAGGGGAATGAACCTCCATGCATCACTGCTAATATCCTTGATTATTACAGATAAAGCACTTATCAGACACCACCACAAAATTAAGATTTTGAGAAGCTTGCTACAGTGACAGACAGATGCTGTTTGGCAGTCTGTGCAAAACAGATCTATCAACCTTAAATACCAGATGACTGTTCTCTGCTCTGTACAGGTCAAGATTATACTTGCACCTTTACAATGAAGTATTTTACAGATTAATGGCACATCAAGCAGGAAGGAGTATCAGCGGTAAGATCTCACACACAAATAAAATGTTTTGTTAATTTTTAAATTTGGTCCTTCTGTTTGAAAAAGCATAAAGACTGTGTTATCATTGTATTTATATTAATATTTAAGTATTAACTGTAGTTAAAACATTTGCTATATTCACAGCCAACATGCACAGACTTAATTTAGTATCTTATGAATATTTGCATTTCTATTTAGATGTCAGAACAAATTTTGTGTTTTCTAAGTCTAAATGCTTTGAGTTCTTGAAGGTACTTTCACTTACCATTATTTCTCATTTACATCTAGGAATATCTGTTGTGTTGTAACTTTCTTAACGTAAAACAATTGGAATTTGTACTTCTCTGCTTTTACGGGGCTACAGTATTATCAAACACCAACTACTTTCTGAACTGTGACATCTATCTTTTCCATACCTTTCTCTAACAACTATCATTTGCTTTTTTTCTATATAAACCAATCAAAATAATATTTCATCTTAAAAATGCAATTTATAACTTTAATGTTATCAATGACTATGTAGAACATGATAATAGTATAAAAGTGTCACAAGGAAAAAAACCAAACACACACTATATTTGCTATAAAAACAGATGGACCATTACTGGCTCAGTTCCCAACTTAATGACTACATCTATTTTTAATGTTAACATTTAAATTTGATTATCCCATATTCCTCAGACTTGGGTTTTTTTATGTTTCAGAGTTATTTTGTGGAACATTGCTGCCTTCTCAGTGTTGTGTAAGAATGTGGAGCAGAAAGGTTTCCTAGGAGCAAGCCATGCCAACTGCTATAAGAAACAGTAATTGGAATACATTTCCACAACTAACTGTATGGGAAGCACAGCACTGCTGTCCTGCAGAGAGCAGGGCACTGGGCCCTAGTGCTGTCCATACATTGTTTCTTTTGTTGACACAGTCAACACTATGCAAAAATGCTGATGAGTTCCCCAAAGTTATTCAGTTAATCTAATATATTCTTGAAAAATCCTATGCTGCTCTGCATAAGTTAAATACAGCTGCTGGCTGCCTTCAGTGCAGCTGACACTTGCTGAACAATGGCCCAGGGACCAGCACATGCACATCCTGTCTTTTCTGTGAACAAGTGCTGGACCAAACTGCAGCTACAAGTACAGTAAAGCCACACTTCACCTACAAGTGGGAGCAAGTACTTCCTGTCAATAAGGTCTTTCATACCAGTATATCTGTTTAACTAGAAGAATACTATATGCCCCAAAAGGAAGTAATTAAGCATGCCCACAGCACAGAGTATACTAGTAGAGTTCAGCTGAGCATACTGAAGCTGGCAGACACAAATCTGCACAGACTCCCCAGATGTTCCTCCCACTCAAACACTAAGTTGATTCAAACTAAGGCTGAAGATTGCTTGGTCTTCAAAAAGTGAAGCTATTAGTTGAACCTTAGCTGGGACTGGAAATTTTTCAGCTGTGCCACCATGTTTGTGCAGCTTTTAGCTGTTTTAAGCTACCTAAACTGTAAGCAAACCTCCACTGCAGGTGGAGCAAGCATTGTGCTCTCTCTGCCTTGAGCACATCACCTTCAGACTGCTGCTGGCAGGGTTTGAGCAAGATCAAACAGATCTGTTCGCAAAAGGCTTTGCAGACAAACCACTCACTCTTGGTTCTCAGTTCTAAAATTTCTGTATTTAGAAGCTAAATTCACAGCTAGTGACATTATTTAAGAGACCTGCATGTGTAATCAAGATCATAAAAATCAAAAATCACCATCATAATGTGTTTGGGTTTTTTTGTTTTATTAGAATTACATTTAGAAGGGGGAAAAAATCCAACTTCAAAATGCACAGTAACTTTATAATAAGCAGAAAATATTTTGATTAATTCTGAATTAAGTACGAAATTCTACTGCTTATCCAAATTCAGCAGTGATGTCACCTAGCTCTGTACTTAATGAGCATCTAGTCAAAGGGCACAATCCTAGCAAAACTAGCACAATAAGTAATGTGTTCACCTGATAAGAAAAAAATATTCAGTTATTCCACAACTTTACAAGTAACAAATATACTGCTATATTTGTAGCACATGATAACACTTGTCAAAACCTCAAGGAAAAATTGCACACAGCTACACAAGAATCCTTTCCCACAAGGACAGGTGCAGGGCTTTTGTAATTTTTTTTTGTACAGGTCCTTTTCCCTGTTTTGCTCTGATAGTACTAGCTTAATACTTTCTTCATTCGCTATCTCCACCACGCTGCTTAAACCGACTCTGATATCCCTTAACTATTTGTTGTTCCGCTTCCTTGATATTAGCTGAGAACCATGGTCAAAAGATTATGTGGATTTGTTGTTCTGGTTATATTTAATGAACATAGTAAGAGATTTAAAATCTCTTGAATATAGTACATACCAGTGCCTTTGCTAACATACGGAGGCTTGAAGAATTTCACAACGCCATACAAATTCACTATAGTTCCATCTTTAAGTTCATTCAAGGGAGTATACACATATTTTGGAGCAATAGACTGGAAAGGCATGAGAAAATAGAGAAACAGAAGAAAAATTATTAAAACATTCACACAATTTTATCTTTTAACATCATTCATCCTCAGACATGTCTTAAAAAAATATTACCTATTTCTTTATATTTATTCACTTTAGATTCAGAAAACACATAAAACATTTAATTCCTTTTTGTGATTGCACCTTCCTTACAATCAACCAACCAGTTAGTTCAAGTAAGTTTTAATATATGAACCAGGTGAGTAAAAGTCATTAAAATTAAGAACGATAAAAGACAATTTTTTACTGATCCATTTTAACATGTCCATTGAAAAGGCTTTTTAAAGCACATACATAAATAATTTTGTATTTCTTATCGGCAGTGTCACCACACAGAATCATTGTCTTGGGCTGGGAGAGGGTTTACCTCTCATAGCCACTGTGCATATCTTCCAATTAAAACAGCACAATTGTTGGAGAATTAAAGACATTAAGGACTAGTTTCTACTGTTTAAGGACTATTCTCCTCTGTCTTAAGGTTGTAATACATGCTGGTTAGACTCTTAAAGCATGTAAGTTCTGTCAAAGTGATTGATAACTATGGTTTTCAATTATTATACTGAGGGAAAAAAATGCAACTCTTAAAAAAATTAACATGAAAACAAGCTGAATCATCATTGGTACTGAATCTTTAATGTCATGATAAGGATCAATAAAATTTCATAAACCAATTTCTATGCCTTTAATATACTATTTCCTGTAGAATTTTAATTTAGACACATAAAGGCTTGTTCCAAAAAGTAATCAAAACAAATTTTAAGATCAGTACCTGAAGTCCGATTTTAAATCAAAGGAAGATCCTTATTTCCTTTTTTAAAAGCACAAGCATATAGTCTTATTTAGAACATATAGTCTTATTTAGTTCGTATTTTCTAAACCAACAAGCAGTCTGTTTGGAGATCAAGATGGGAACTATACTGCAAGCATAGAAAATGTACTACTTTTTCATATTTTATTTTGTGTTCCAGGTATACTATTTGCAAAATTAAAAGCAAAACAAGTGACTGCAGGGATAAGAGCATGGAAGTAAATTAAACAGGAACAAAAATTAATTCCACACATTCTTATTTGCATACAGTTAGTCTCATGTGATTTAAAAACATCTCAAATATAACTCACCACAAATGCAGTTTCTGAAGCAGTAGCTGTTCTTGGTTTAGTGTAAATCTGATTGGAAAATTGAAGGCACTGTAAATATAACAACATTTGATAACTCTAAAGCAAATATAACACTATAAGCAAGTATAAAACAGCCCTATAGATAATTTTGCTATATGAATCACCTCTGAATCTAGTAAAATTTCATCCACAGAGGACAAAAATATTTACTGCTGTTACAGCAGTAGACAAAAGCTACTTCAAAATAATACATACATTGTATGAGCTGAATATAAGTTAGGTCACATCAGCAGAATAGCATTTGCAAGTTGTAGGCTACAAATTTAAAACTGTACTTGCTTAACATAGAATGTAAATGAGTTAAGGTTTTGGACGTGTCAGCGCTTAGAGCAGATCTACTCTCAGTGACTTGTCACTCTCAGGGAAAATAAAATGAAAATAAAAAGTCAAAGTAAATTCATCAGAATGGGATAAATTCTATTTAAAAATAGTTTCTAAGCTTTTCGAGCCATACTTGTAAGCCAGATTCATGGTCAGTGTAAGGTCTTTTAAAGAATTAATCCTGGTGACTTGACGAAAAGCCAGCACAAACCCACTCACTCTGAGAAACACAGGGCTCAGCTACCATCCCAATGCTACACCACAACCTGTCTGCTGGACGCAGGGTCCCATGTCTCAGCTGTGCATTGCCCCAGCAGTACAGACTCCTGCTAGGGAGGTTTTGCTCTCCACCCTCAGCTGCATTCCTGAAGCTAATTTTGCTTTCATTTTTTTTGTTTTAAACAGGTGAGGCAAAAGTCACAACTGAGAAAGTGAAGCACACAAAAAGTCTGATCGTTGGTATTACTGTTAAGCATCCAACAAGTGTGTCAGTAAATTAAGTGCCACAAGCTCCATTCTGTGGTCAACGATGAGACAGACATCTCCTCAGCACAACCCAGGCATTCAGTGAGTGGCTCATAGTCCTTGGGATTAGACTGTATGTCCTGGGGTCTTGCTCAATCAAATGCCTCCTGTATTTCCTAAAATTTAGGTACTTTTAGTCTAGATACACCTGTTCAGATTCAGGTCACAGTTTTGCTATCTATTATCTTCAATGAAATATACTCTTTTTACCTATGTTTAATCACTATCAACAGATAATTTCATGAAACAGTCTGCACTACCATTTTAAATCATTTAGTTTCTAACTGAGCTGTGTGCCAAGCTTTAATTTTATACAGAGGTAAATTCTGAAATAAAAATGCCTTTCTGAAATACAAAAAAAAAAAAATTCTTAAAATTTAATTAGACAACAATTATACAGACAAAAATGAACATCAATAATGTGAGAATAGTACAAAAGAATGAATATTTTACTCAGGAAAAAAGAGTGAAATTCTCTTTTAAAAATTTAGAATTTAGGAATTCAAAGGCAACAATTAATGATGTGAGTCAAAGCAGTACAAACCCATAGTCCTGAGAAAACTAAAAATTACAGACTTGAAACCACTCTTGCACCCTCTACCTTGTCTGCATTACTGAAATGTTTTATGCCTAACAGGGATTAAAGCAGTTCTAGGGAATCTATCTAAAGCCAATTAAAGCCAAATTTCTGCACTCAACAAGTAGCTGAGTGAGAAATAATTTGGTTAGTGTTATTATAAAACTGCATGCACACACATACACACAAATGTTTCTTGACTGTTTCCTGATGAACAAGGTAAAATGATCTGTAGCACTTTAGTTTCTAATAGATTTTATGTTTTCTCTACTATAGAGCAAAATGTTAATGTTAGTATTTTGGGGGGGGGGGAATAAAAAAAATCGGGTACCCACGTACATAAATGGCTGATCCGTCTTCTTCAGACACCTCCAGGTGACAACCATGCCTACCATCCTCTCTCGCTGTAGGCGATTTTATCACCTTAAATCCTGCAACTATGAAGGTGTCCTATGGGGATAGGATAATATACAGAAAATTACACAGACTGTATCACATGCTCTATTTTAAATGTATGTGATGTGAAATTTCACCCTAAAGTCTCAAGACACTGAAGAAACAAAAATACCAAACAAATTGTAAAAACTAATTTGGTTCTTCTACCCATGGAATTTATATTTTCAACCAATGCCAGCAAGCTTTTTTCTTTTCAAATTCTGCTAAAATTTTTGCACTCTTGATGCTACTGTGACTGAGTGCTATTTCTGACAAGACCTAGAGGGGAAGATTCACACTGAATAAGGCAAAAGAATCATTTCTCTTTGAATACACTGAAGACTGACTCCTTTCTGTTTAAGCTTAACTAAGGTAGAAAAGAAATCACACATTGAATCAGCAGTGACAAAACCCTTTTTTCTTGGAGCTTCTTTCTCACTGAGTTACAGCTGCACTTTGAAAAACTCTCCTTGTAAATATTTTCTGTTTTGTTTGGACCAACACCTATAATTTCTTCTTTAAGGGTCAAATAGGTGGGTCAATCAATAGGTAGGTTTCTGGTAGCAAAAGAGACATTATAAACTTCTCTGGCATAACTTCTGAGATTCTGGCACATCAAGCAATTATAACTGTACTTTCACTTTAGTATAAAGTTCACTTCAGTATAAAGTTCCTCAGACACCACAAAGTGAACAAGAAAAGGAGGATTTAAAAGGTACGTGATTCAAGTCCCAGCAGCAACTCACATTTTTAGCAGCAGCCTCACCAAATAAAAAAGAAAAAGCAGGAGAAGATAGAAAATACATAAAATACATTTAGGAAATCAGATGTGATTAAAAAAAGGTATCTGATACAATGTAAAATTACTTTATGGTCAGCTTCCTTGCTAGAACTGTACAGCAGGTCTGTACCAGTGTGATCCACTCTGATAAACATATTAGACTCGGATTCTATTTCTATAAAAGCTTCTACCAAAAGCACTTCCATAAACTTTTACTGAATTATTTTTGTTCATGTGTTTATTTGATTACAACAAATAAACATGCTTTTTGATTAAAGTTGACAGTTTTAGCCAAATACTGTCCTATGACGGTTCTTTTTTTGCTATTTCAGCAATCTGACAATGCTACTCTAAATGATTTAAGATCCAAAACCTTAATGTTTCATGCAAGAAAAAGAAAGGCTGCTAGATCAAGCGACAGTGATATATTTAGTTATTAAAACATAGGGGAAAAAATTTCTGCAGAAAATGTAAGTTTAATCAGACAGTTTAATACACAATGAAACTCTGTAGGGCATGGTGATTTTTAGGTAGTATCATAAATGGGAATACAATGTATATTTTGTCTAAAAAGTACTAGGAAGTCACCTAGAAGTAAGCTACACTCAGAGCTAAGTTAAAATGTGTCAAAACAATTCCATAACTCAGTATGCCTTGAATCTCTGAAGACACCACCCTACTAACATATATGAAAGCTTTTTCATTCTTTCCAGATACAAAAACAAAAAAACACAAGCTTTAGGAAACTCTTTTGTATGTGTCTTTCCTTTCACTATTGCTGATTATTCCCACTTCAGCATTTTATTAGATTTCAGGCTGCACAAGATTCTGGGACTTGGTTGCTGACTCAGGAGTGAAGTTCTGTACAGTTGACTTGACTTGTCCTGTTCTCCTGTGTCAGAAGGAACTTCAGAATTACACAGACTCAGTCTGTATACAGGCTGACAATAAATGGAAACTTTTTTGTGAATTAATCACTAGTGATTACGTTCACGTAATACATATGCCATATGTATCATGACATAAAAAAACCCCAAAACCTTTCAAAGGAGTGTGCAATTTCCATGAGGAAAAAAAGACAGCACAAACCTCAAAATCTAGTTATACTAGGAGAAAGAACAGGTATATTCTCAGATATGTTACAAATTCACAGTCAATTTTAACAGGTTGTGACTTACAGTTTCTAAACATGCAAAAAATTTTTGTAATATTGCATAGTGCTTTGAAATTTAATGCTGCATTAGTTTACAATTTCAATTAGTTTCCATTTCATTTTTAGCTAAGAAGTTCTTATAATTGGCTTGGGAATCAAAGGTATTTACATAAATTGGTGGGTTTTCAACAGAAGAGTATTACATTACATATATAGGTAAACTATCAGATTCAACCAACATCTTTAAACAGCAAAAAGAAATCTTACTTCCCTCATTCAAAAAGTGCGAAATACAGGAAGGACAATATTTTCCCTGATGGTTATTCTGTTACAGAATGAGAAGACTCTCAGGAGACAACACGGTTATTCACATTGTCAGAAATAGCCTGCTCCTCTCGCTAGGCTACTTAGCTGAAGTTGTTATAGTATGCCAAGAACAATATGGAAATTACAAACCACTAAAATTTGAAATTGCAAGCAAATAACAGAAAGTACTGGACTTCTCTAAAGTAACTTTTTAACAGTTGAAAATTGGTAGTGTTTTAAAATTAAATCTAGTCCATAATTGCTGAACTGCAACTTTGCTAGTTTCAGAAATCATTGTTTCCTCATGTTCAGGTTCTTCCAAATTTAAAAGATCATTTGAGACATGTGGAAAGCACCATGAAGGTTCAGTTCACTGTGGAAGAACAAACTTTGGTTTTAGTGCACTCTGGCCATCTAAGGGGTGTTGCCTGTGGGTTGTGGTTTCCTACTCAGCTCTTTAGCACTGATCTTTTTATCTTCTAACTGCTGCTTAGCGCCTTGTTCGACATTTGTATTTTTAATCGGGACAAAACTGATTTGTTCTTTGAATGTAAAAAGATTCTGAAGCTTGTATATTTAGCAAATTAGTTCAGGAATCTCCCTTCCTGGCTTAACTATCAAAATTCCACGGAACTGAGAAATCTGTATAGACTGCAATTTGTCCAGAGAAGTTGTGGATGTCCCATCATTGTAAGTGTTCAAAATTAGGCTGGATGGGGCTTTGAAGCAATCCAGTGTAGTGAAAGATGTCCCTGCCCATGGTAGGGGGGGTTGCAACTGGATGATCTTTAAAGGTGCCTTCCAGCCCAAACTACTCTGCGATTTAGTGTGAAGTCCTTTATCCTGGAGCTAATCAAACCAAGCTTTTATTCCTGACAAAGCACAACACCAGCACCCAGCCAATGAAGAAAACTGTATGCACAGTTTTGAATTTATTTCTTTTTTCTAAAAAAAAAAGGCTTCAGTGTAATTGTCTTTTAAATCAATTAAATTCTAAAATCTATCTTATCAAATGGTAAAACATTCAAAATATGAATATAAATGGATGACTTCCCTATTATCTGTATTCATGATCCTTCACTTGTTAGGTAAAAGGTAGGGACAAAAAGACTTGCTTTATTTCAATATTACTGTTAGAAAGAATTTTCATAAGCAAATTTTTTTTCTAGTTCATATTTATAGATTTGAAGGGACTGAACAGACTATTTCTAGTTTTAGTAACAGACAGACAATAACAAGATGTCAACACACAGCTGTGAAAAACAATTCCTAAAACAATAATATGGGTTTTTTTGGTTATTGTTACCCCATGGCGTATAATTTTCGCACAATCCTCTGCCATTTTTCCATATATTAAAATATTGATGCTGTTGATCCGGGAACACAAGTCATCCACACCTAGAGTGAAAAAAGCAGAAGTGATTCCAATCACCATACCTTCTCCAAAACAAAACAGCAGTGGGAAGCGATGGGAAACAAGTTAATATACAGAGTCTAACACTTTTTCATTTCAATTAATCTACAAATAGAAAATCTTTTCAAATAGTTATAAAACTGCTTTTATGTGATAACTATAGGTATACTGTTCAGAATAGTTTTCATAAGAGGACCACTTAAAATGTGCACATGTTGTACACTAGTGCACATTACATACAAATGACAAAGATTTCCACTTGGACAATTGAGCGTATATTGTTAGAGAGGAAATACTACTCAGTCACATTTGATTTTTCACATTAAAACAGACCCTACTGCAGAACTTATAAACTGAAGATATTCCAGGATGTTGACATATCAATTAATAGCCTTCCAGAAGGACTGAAGCAGAAATTACGTTGTTACTTTAAAGAGTTTTCTACCTTTCACTGTTTCAGAAACAACCTTAATGATTTAGATGTGCAAACTTTTATTTCCAGGTTGTGGAGTATGTGCAGAAACTCTTCCCCTCTCCTGAACAGTCACATGAAATTAGCAACATTCAGGGAGGTTTAGCAACCCTCAGAGAACCGTGAAGCCAGCAGGGACTCAGGTCCCATCAACTTCATTCACCTCTGCTAACACAGGTCACAAGCAGTATCACCAGGCAGGATCTGCACCCCCAGGCAGATCTGAGCCTGATGCTCAGTCACAGGAATCAGGAGACTCAGAGGGAGCAACTGATGATTTTCTAACCACTGTAAGGAGAAAGCTGAGTATGAAAAGGCAGGAAATGCAAAGTTCCTTGAATCCAACAGACACCTGAGAAATTACACTCTCCACCTTCCTGGTTGGAGGAGGCATGAGCTTTAGACTTAAAAGGAACATACTATTTTTAGTATATTTATTACATGATGAAAAACTTAGATCTTTCAAGGCGTCAGTATATCTACTGATATTCAAATACTTGAGTAATCAGGTGAAATTCAATCTTTTTAACTGCTTATATTAAAACAGAATGAAACACAACATACTGACCTATATTAAACATTCACTTACATAGTATATGCTATGTATATTGCGTGCTAACTATTATGTGTGCAATTTTCTCAGCCCTTCTTTATGATAAGCAGTTTGAAAATACACAACTAAAGCTGCATATATAGCTAATACATTTCCAGGAAAGTGTTTTAAAAGATTATATTTTAGTAGACTTCTTGTTGCATAAAGACTGCGTTGTTTCCATTAATTTACTTGGCTAAGTTTAAGATAAGCTTTTTTTGTAAGAAATAAACACTTTCAGAGAACATTTTAAATATAACATTTTACTGAACACAAGAGCAGGTGCTATTGACGTAATACCATAAATTTAAAATGTATACTTAAATGTAGTACCTTGAAGAACAATCTTGAAAAAGTCTGTCCCATCTCCGAGTTTTGTTAATGGGTAGGAAAGAACAACTATTCCCTAAAAAGTAAAAATAAAATAAAATATTGTGAACTAAGACTAAACCAAATCAAGATAAATTATGCAGCAGTGAGTTTTTACAGTAGAAGCATTTCAGAGTAAAATTTTTTTATACAACATGCTAATTGAGGAGGAAATTAAATCAAATGCAACAGCATTTTACTATCAGCTTTATAAAGAAATACTAAGACTCCACAAAACCTCAACATTATTTGCAGATGCTGATTTTTAAAATAATTTGACACTTAAGGTTCCTTACAAAACTCATCAGTCTTCTCTGTGAAAAGCAGGAGCTAACCTGTTAAAAACAGAAAGGTTTGTCACTTGGTTTCAAAATTACAACTTTGTTTAAACTTTCAACTAATATATGTAATTGTTCTTGATGAGATTCTCTTGAACTGTACTCGGGTAAATAAAAGACTAGAAATTTTTTTCATCTAATAATGTCTCTGCAATGAAACAGTCACCTCAGGAACACTTGACGTTTATATCTTTTTTTCTTTTTTTTCTTACTAGGAAATTTCAATCCATACCAGCATGCTATTTACAAACAGAATACAGTGATGAGATAGCGAGTGCTTTCTGACTATTTTTGCTTTTTGTTTTTCCTTTTACATCTCAGTATATTCCAAAGAGTTTTCAAATTCTGGACCACATTCTTTGCTATAATAGTCTGGTCCCAACACTTTCCTTTGTATCCCAAACATCTATGCTTTAGTTATCTTCCTCAGCAGACATACTACTTACCCACTGCTTTCTCCACATGCCCAAAACACTTGGGCTCCAAAATTCAACAAAAACTACCTTTGTAAAACTTGCTCAAATTGACTCTTCCCCCACAAATCCTGCACTGTTTATTGAGTTCATAAGCAAACTTCTTTCAAAACCCTCCACATTCCATATGCTACTAGACTCACTCTCAAACTGACTATGTGCAATTCCTCTAGTGACTCTGTCTCCCTCAGGTCTCACCCCTCAGTTTGCTCCCATAGCTGATTTGGCAGCTGATTTTCAGCTTTGTCACAGCAAAATCCAGAGGATGATGAACGAATGAGAGAAGGCATCACGTTTAGTTAACAGACATGATGTCTGAGGACGTATGAACATTGCTTGTGCTGTTGTTCCACAAATTTAAAATCTGCATTTCTCAGAGGGATGTCAGGAAGAAAAAAAGTTTCAGAAGAATGACAGGACTGAGGCACACAAGTCAGAAAGAAGCATCTCAAATGTTTTTTGTTGCTTTTTTCCCAGAGTACCCTTCATAAAAATCCTCATCTGCCCTTCCTCCTTTGTCAAAGCAGGATCTGATCCCTATTTTGGCAGGCTAGAGTGAGTGTGCTGTGCCACCATTAAGACAACCTAACATCAGTGTATTCTAAGGCTTACTTCAAGCTCAGACTGCAGAATTGGATTTTCCTACATATTTAATGCTGCATTAGAACCAGTTTTATCAGCTCTGCAGCTGCACTGTTTTTATGCCAAGCTGTTTTAGTCACCTACTAATCCACGTCAGCAGCAGCATGTTCTCTTAACATAAGGCAGAAGTCTGAGAAAGACATTCTACACACTTTTCCTTTCAGTCATCAGTTATAGTACTGCATATATGCTTTAAATCATAGTCTGCTAATAATTGCTCTGCTTTCCTAATGGAAACATTTATTTCAGCAGAAACATTTTCTAATTTATAATTCCTTTTTGTCTCCTTCACCATTTCCTTCTGAATAAGAATCCATGTTCTTCCATGTCAGGGCTGCTTGCAGACATAGCTCTTCGAAGCAGGAAACCCTATATATCCTCCAGGTGAACAGGGACAGGAAACTACACCCTGAGGAATAAAACCCTGTTTGCTAGCAGCATTGGTTATTGATGTTTCCTTTCGTTCCTTTACAAGACCTAAGGGAGGCTGGATCATTCTGAACCAAATCACCTCCTATCACACTCAACTGCTGCCTGCTTCCAAAAGGGCTAGTTTTGTTCCTTTGCTATACCTAAGTGCAGTACTCCTGGCATCTCTTCAACACCACAATGATTCAGTGCAGAGAGCAAGAGCAGCAAACTATCCTCTCTCACTCCATTGATACGGATAGTCTTCAGTTTATTTCTCATTAATGGACTCAAACACAAGGTCAGATGAGCACTAGAGCTGGAACTGGGAATATAGAGCTGGGGAAATAAAAATGTTTTTCTGGATACAGAAGAACATTAAACCATTTCAGCTTATATTTTTGAAGTGTTTGTGCCATTTTTTAAGGATTCAAGACACTCAAAGTTTTCTACAGTTATCTTGCTTTAATTTCTTTTTCCTTGTTTTTTGGTAACAGACTGAAAGCAAGCCTCAATTAATGCTATTTCCTGACACTTAAGCATCAGGGATGACTAAAAAGAGTCACAGGAAAAAAAAAAAGTTAAACAGGATAAAAAAGAACACCCTAAAGAACTGACACTGCATTTTACAGAGAATACATGTTTTAGGTAAGAACAAAATACTTCTGCTTTTCACTAGTATAGCAGCATTGTACTTCCAATCTGAAATATATTTGGGGTTATTGCAAAATGTAAGTGAACACCTGGTAGTGATAAAAAACCCAATTGTATCTTGACGGTGGTAGTTGCTACAAATTCTTCTTCTCATAAAACTGCATTGCTCCATACAAAGGGAGAACTGCTTTAGAAATTATTACTCCGAAATCTGATATTTAACAGGATGAAGGTGCTTATTAATATTGTTTTAAAAAAAAGTACCACTTGACCTGCCACAACCCATCCATTTTCAGCACAGCATTCTGCATATTATTGTGGTTTTAAATAGGTCCATAGTTTATAAACTATGAAAATAAAACCTCTTACAAAATTTCAGTTTGATAAAGTAACAGAAAGGGGTAGGACTGTGAAACAATGAAGGCATTAGCAACAGGCAATGAAGTTCAACAAGGTCATAATTCTCCATTGCTTTAAGATATGCAACAGATGAACACAAAGACACAGAGCTGCAGAATCTCTCCAGCTGAGCTGGAATATGGAAGTGCCTTGTAAATATAACAGGAGCTATTTCAAAGTAGGACAAAACTTTTTTACTAGTCAGTTACCTGAATATATTTGTTGGTATGATCAGAGCCTTCTTGCAAGTGTTTCAAATCCTCCTTTTGCAAATGGCTTGGTAGTGGAGTCTCAGACTGTTCTTTCATGATCTTCAGCAACTGAACAGGCATAGCTGCTTTATCTTAAAAAAAATTATAAAGAGTCCTGAAGCTACTCATCTTGTTCAAATAAAAAATTACTAGAGGTTGTAGTTTACTCAGAAGGGGAATATTTATCTATTTCACAACAGGAAAGTTTAATTATGTAAGACTAAGGATCTTCAGAGGGATTGGTCACATCTCTTAGTACCATAAATCACAAGAAGAAAGTAACACTTCCTTAGCAATAGACAGTCATCCAAATTACTTGATTTTTCAAGCATTCCAAAACACCATAAGTGGCAAGAAAATATTGCTTTACATAAAAATGAAAAGGGCAATGTAAACAATGTTAATATTTTATGTACAGAAATGCAGATAAAAACCAAGAAGAGACTTCTCCTTCCTCAGCATAAGGTCATGGATAAAACGTCTCTATATTCAATTGTTTCCCTATAAGAAAATTTGACTACATGAAAATAAAATGTCTATCAACTTATAATGAAAAAAATAAAAACTTATGTACAGATTTAAAAATTTTCATCAATTTTCCAGTAATGAAAAAATAATAAAGAATATAAGATGGGCATCTACAGTTGCTAAACATGGAACACACTGGGAAAAAGCTAGAAAATGTGTAACTGTGTTGACTACTGCTTACTCACTGTGCTGAAAGTCAATGAAGTAAAATTTTGGTGATAGTGTTATAATGCTGAGAATGGGGGATAGGAAGAATAGTCTATTACAGTGAAGTTACACATATGAGAAATAGAAAGAAGTGATCTAGCAATAAGTAGCAATTGCTATATTTTCTAATTACATGGTCATCTCATTCTTCTTGGGTTATCTTTGCTTTTTTGCTGTACAATTTTTATTTCAAGTGGGTATCTACATAAAAGCCACAGCATTATCAATCTTCTGTTTTAAGTACATTTTAATAAACTAAGAAAAAATGCTACCTGTTTTCTAAAACTCAGCTGGCAGTATCATAGCCACAGTCCTAATTTCAGACAGAGTTTTAGCAATGACAGTTTTACATGACAGTGAAGAACAGGAAAAAAAACTATTTCCTGCACTTTCAAATGGACATAAAACCTGGGTATTCTACTCAATAAAAGCTAAAACTACATTTCAAATTCAGTTCAAAAGTGCTTTTTCAGTGCTAGGCAGACTGAATTCTTACAAAATATTCAGTTATAATGAAATGGAATTGGGAAACCATTGGAAAATGGAAAGATCATAAGTTAGAAATATGAGTCCATTCATATAGTTGCTGATGGCAACATTATAGATATTCTTAAAAAAAATACCTTATTCTTCAGAAAAAACAGTATCTAAAGATATGAGACTTCACTATTTACTCATGACTATTTCTCTAGTTGTGAATGATCTTCCTTTCTTCTTCTCCATTTTCCAGGAAACTCCCCTTCTAACAGATATTAGCAAGAAGTCAGTGTCAATAAAAGAGCATTCCATGAAATAAAATACTTCGGCTCAAGGATCTCTCAGTCAAAATGACTATACATAGGATGACTGGTTTTTGTTTTTTCCTAGCTTCCAATTTACATGAAGAGGAACGAGTGGCAGAGATGAATGGACCACAACCCCCATTCTCTGTCCCCTGTGTTTCTCAGGGGAAGGAGGTAGAGTAGTTGGGAGTGGAGCTAAGCCCAGAAGATGGGAGAGGTGGGGGAAAGGTGGTTTTAGATTTTTTCTTATTTCTCATTATCCTATCCTGATTTGACCAACAATAAGTTAAACTAGTTTGTTTGTGTCTCTTTTGCCCATAGTTGTAATTGGTGAGTGATCTCCCTGTCTCATCCCACAAAATTTAGTTGTATTTTCTCTCCCCTGTCCTCCTGAGGCTTTGGTGGGCACCAGGTTTACAGCCAGTGTCAACCTAGGACAGCACAAAGCTGGGAGGTACAAAACCAGACAGGTTTCAATTTGTACTTTAGTTGAAGGAGAGGTCACAGCCTGCTAGAGGGGCAGATGCTGTTCTGTCTCTGTGATTGCTTTAACTAGTGAGGTATTAGGAGTTACAATTTCTGTGAAATGTCACTGAGGCTAAAAATGATGCCTTTATCTGTATGTTTTCAAACACGAACCAGGAGAGCATTGTCATTAGCTTACCAGGATTCCAAGCCTCTAGTGAAAAGAGCAACTAGAAGATTTACACAGCTTTTTAGTTCAAAGTATTTACTTCACACTTTATTCCAGCAGGCTGAGAAGCTGATCTATTCCACCTAGAAAGAATCAACTTCAAAGTTAATCAGCAATATTGATCTTCATCCAGCAACAGTATAATGAGCTAGGGAGATATACAACATAACAGATTAACACTTTTTTTTCCCCTATTTTTCTCTTTTACGGTACTTGAGCAATTAAATAGACTTTTCTGTTTGCTTTTTTTTCTTCCCTATAAAGACATCTAACAACACAGAGCATTTTGCTATAATTCAAACATCACTGTTAAAACAAAGCAAAGAAATCAACTGAGTTTAGTAACTCATCTCTCTGATGATTACCCTCAATTCTGTAGCTCCTATCCCTTCATTTAAAAACAGCCTTTGCCACTTATTTCAATGGGACAAATATTCCACATGTGCCTTCAAAATTACAAAGGAGAATTTCTAAAAAGAAGCCATATGTAGGATGATGTAGTGGGACCCGCCCATATTATTTACTTACTGTACACTCCTACAATTTATTTACGTAACTAATATTCAGGTACAAAACAAATGGTTTTTTTTCCCAGATATTAAACTTCTGTAGATATAAAACTAAGGCCATGTGTTTTAACTGCTAACTGTTGAGGTTCCCATATTCTTGTTCTCTGGAATTAAAAAACTAAGACACGAATATGCAGCTCTAAGAGCCATAGAAGTAAATTTTCAAAAATCAACTGATAGGCACTGGCTTCCCAAATCTACATGAAGATATTGTTAGTGCTGTTCTTGGTGTTCACAACTCTCCTGAAGAGCAAAAAAGTGAAAATAAGTCTGTCAAGTATCTTTCTTGTTCTCAAAAGACTGACTTTAACACTGACAAGAATCATTCCAACCTGAGTGTGCTGCACAAAAGCCTGTAAGTGGTGTAAACAGAGCTATTCATAAGGATGGGTAGTTAAAAAAAACCAAACAATACCAACAGAGACTGCAAGAATGGTAGATAGCATCATGGACACTTCTAAAAGAGGAAGGACACACAGTACATGCACACAGTGAAGGAGGAGGTCTGTGAACTACAAGTAACTTTTGCCTTCCAGTAATTAAAGTGACAAAAATATAGAGAGGGAGCAACCAAATAGCTTAATGATTTTAACAAACAAAGAATTGTATGAAAGGATGTACACTGTATGAGAAACCAGAAAGGATATACAGACTGTATATAGGATGTAACCCACCAGTCAACACCCCAAATGACAATATGATATATCTCACTTCCTTAAGTGAAATATAACACTGAGGATGGCTATGGGTTTAACTCTTATGCGCTGCTCTGCCTGTCCCTGACATTCTACCTACAAATTTTCTAGACCTTAAATTTCAGACAGTGGAATAATCTACTTCAATACAATAACTGTCTGTATTGCCTACAGAATAGTAGTATGTATTTCAAAAGCATAAAACTCAAACCACAGTGCATCAGAAAACAACTGCTAAGTAGAAATGGCTTTGAACAAGGATTAACCTTTGACAGAAAGAAGCAGTCATTTTATTATTTTTTTTTCTGGAATGAGGACATTATTCCATCAAAATATTGCAAAGAATCCCTCTTTCTCTAGGTTCAGGAGCAAGAGAAAAATTCCTATATTTCTGAAGAACTTGACTCCACCCTTCTCATTTGCAGCTTGAGAATACACACACCCACAGACTTGAATTAGGCATCTAGGTATTGTTCGGGTTGCATGCACAGAAACTTGAAAAGCTTTCAGGTTCACAATCTTTTCATCAGTTCCCACAGAAAGAAAAAAAAAATCAGCATTTCCTTTTAAGTCCAGCACAGCCCAGATACATGCTCTGAGAGCCTGGTAACTTCAGTGCTTAAAACTCAAGCATAAATGCAAAGATCTATGCACTTATAGAATCAGACAGTGGCTTTTAAAGACTCCAATTTTTGAGCCTTGCACTGCAAAACAGAATGGTAGGAAGAACTTGACCATTTAAGTCTTTATGTGTAAGCCTTCTTTTTCCTCTAGGCTTTTTTAACTTTCACTTTAATTAAAAAAAATCTTAAATTATGTTTGGAAAAACATCAGAATCTAAACTCTCAAAATTTGTTATACCACCCTTCAGTGCACACTAAAAATCATTAATAAACCAAAAGCTACAGTTGCAAGTGAAGTTAAAACCACACAGCCACAAACACTACAGAACTGTTGACATCAACACCAGTGCAACATGACTGAAAGACAGGAACAAAAGAAAACTAAACTACATGGAAAAAGCCAATATGTTCTTACCATCAAGACGATTCATCACTGTTTCGCCCCTTCCTCCATGATTCTCTATGCAACATGAAATAGCCAAATTTTGTATGGTAATTAACACAGTAAAGCAGTACAAAGTTTCTAAAACAATTCAGTACAAAAACCTGTAGGTAGTGAGCTCAGTATACAAAGACGTTGTTATAAAAGGACAATGTTAAACTAAAGGTACCAACATGCCTTAGAATTGTCTAAAGCAAACAGAACATTCTAGCAGTGAAAAACACTTTATTAGCCATGACAGATGGATCAAGCTGACCTCCTGTCAGAATCAGGAATTGTTCCATGTACATTCTGAATAGAGAAGCTGCAGAATTTTTTTGAGCAAGGAGAATCACTACGACTCAGTGAAGATTAACCAAGCAAGTCCAGTTCTTTAAAACACTGTAATTCTGCTGTTTTCTTCAGTAAAATTCATCAAGACACACTTAAAAGAAGAAAAAAAATACAAACAAAAAATGAGTCCCTATTAGCATCCTAAATTATAAATAAGATGCAAAATAAGCTTTACCACTTTTACTGCATACTGCAAAAAATCAAAATATAAATATTACAGACAACACAATTCCACTGTAAAAAACTGCAAGCACTTAATGCTGCAAAAAACAAAACTGAAAAATGAGCATATTAATATTCTCTACCTTGACTCCAGAATTAATCTAATTGAGGAGGAAGTCAAAATTAGTTCTGTTCTTCTCTTATGGTGTATTATCATAATACATCAATCTAATCCACAGAATAGCAAGTAATTAACACCTCTCTGCCTGGATTACTCAGATCCATTTAGCATTTAAGCCTTTGTTGGAGACAAAGATATACACTATTGAGTCCTGACTCTAGCTCTCACTACAAGAAACAGACTATTCCTCTGTAGTCTCCTCTAGAACACTACTTTTATTCAAGAACTAATGAGAAATTAGCTTTGGAGCACAAAAGCAAAGAAAACACAAGAAGTGAGAGGTAAATTGAAAAGTTTACTCCCTTCTCTACAAACAAGAAATACTTCAGTCATACACAAAAATGACATAAAGAGGATTAATGCCTTTTTGGGAAAAGGACACTGTAGTAGTCAAAGGCATGAAGAGATTCCTCATCTATCAAAGCAGATGCTACTTGTAGAGGACAGATAAACTCATTCTCCAAATCAAAGAATAAACCACATGACTGTGTGGACTTCTGAAGGAAACCTCACCACAGTTTTGTGAAGAATGAAGGAACAGCCACGAGCATCAGCACCTCATTGATGTGGTCAGTCACAATGGTCGATATCTGAAGCCCCTGTAAGTACAAATACAAGTCAGTGCAATACCCAAACTAACTGTACAAAAGTTAAAACAATCACAATGTAGGTAATGTGTCATTTTAAAAGCACACATGTGTGGACAGTCATACACTCTTACTATAGTTTATGCAAAATTTTCTCATAAAAATGAATACTTACACCTTGAACAGAGTTGACAACACAGAACTACCTTAAACTCAACCTGCAGTCAACAAGAGAAGTCCTTTGTCAGGCTTCAGCTTGCTCTTGCTGCAGATCTCCAGGCACTTATTCTGGAAATAAGCCCTAGTCTATTCTTACTATTCATAACACAGCTGGAACTTACTTTCACTAGAGTACAACTAGAATTCTCAAAAAAAAACCTCAAAAACAAATCACCAAAACAAACAAATAAACCAAAAAAACCAACCCACAACCCCCAAACCAAAGCAAACAGACCAAAAAAAAATCAAACCAAAATCGTCTTTAGTTCAGATTAAAATTTACTAATCTGACATTATGCAAAAGAGGCCACAATCAAACGTTACCTGAGGAAAGTGAATTCTTACACAGTCTTTATCTCAACAGTATTTCAAGCTCTAGAAAGCAGCAACCCACTGGAAAATAGAGACCTCGGGCCGACTGCACTACACAGCGGATGCTCTCGGGATATGAACTAACTGCTTCAGAGAGTCAAACGGTCACCTGCAAGAAACCGAGATCTTTAAAACCAAGACCTCAGACGTATTAGCACAGACGTAGTAACAACAGAAACTCCTTTTCAGTGCACTCGGTGC